>NC_054537.1:29964257-30564257 GCF_017654505.1 Polyodon spathula | reverse complement strand
ACAGCCTGTTGCTTGTTACGTCCCACTGCAGTCTTGTGCCCCGCGTGAAGCCACTTGCTCAACTCGCTCATTCCCACGGATCCAGTAGCATAAGTCGACTGACTTTGTGCTCCCCTCCCCCCAGGCTGAACAGCTCCGGCTGGAGCTTATTTTATTTCTCGTTTTTGCTTTTTTGCACCATATGAGACGTTTTATATTTATGTAAATGTTTAATTACTGTTTTTTACTGAGGAAAGTACTTTCTCTTTGTGTGTGTATGTGCTGTTTTTTTTATACAGATACTACACGCAGGCCTGTATGCAACATGGTACTAAGCATGCATGCATGCAGCAAGAGCAGCTGCTGTTCTCAGCAGCGCTGCGCAGGATCAAGATACTCGCTTCAGTTGTGGCTTGCAATTCAACCACAGTATCTTGATGCCATTTTCGTGACAGCGTTTTAGCATCACCATTGCGAAGGCTGTTGGTCTATTCTAACACGCTGGCTTCCCTCACTTTTGTGTGTGATACTGACTGAGTGTGGTTTTGCCAGTGGCGCTTACAGGTGGGCATACCTGTACATTGCCACCCACGGTGACTGCGAACCAGTGGACCTGTTCCCAACCCGGGACTGAGGTTACTGACCAGGTGCTAAAGGCACCGAACTGACCCAGTGGCGTCCTTGTACCGACCCGGTACTAAAGGCACCAAACCAACCCAGCACCGTCGATAAAGTCACCGCATCGGTCCCGGTTCCAGCCCACTACTGAGCAGTGCTCAGGACACCTGTCCGGTACCAAACCAGTCCCACTCGGGTCTTCACCCACCCGGTCAATATCTTTAAGCAGATTGAGGCAGCACCTGTACAACCTGTATATGTACACTGCATTGCTTGCTCCTTGCATCATGCTTCTATCCCTGTGAGATATGCAAGGCCAGTCTGCCTGTTGAAGCAGGTATTCTCACTGCCTTAGGCCAGAGCACTCCAAGGAGAAACTGGATAATCACAGCTTCTGAGAGTTTTTGTGCCTCTTTTTCCAAGCGCATGCTTGAGAACCATTTTAACCGGCTTGGTGCTGACCAGGTTCCAAACCGGTCCTGAACCAGTACCAGCTCTGTGTCAAATACATCAAACCAGTACTGAACCGCGTCGCTATCGAGCGGTGCATAAGTCACCGGTCCAGTACCAAACTGGTCCTGCTTGGGTCTTGACCCACCCGGCCCATATCTATAAGCCAAGTGAGGCAGCATCTGTACAGCTGTATCTGTACGCAGCATTGCTTGCTCCTTGCATCATGCCCAACTTCTATCCCTGTGAGACATGCAAGGCCAGTCTGCCTATTGAGAACAAGCATGGCAGGTGCTGTTCCTGCCCGGGGCCAGAACCCTCCTTGGCAGGGTCTCCACATGAATGTTTTGGAACTGCAGGCAGTTTACCCAGCCTTGCAGCATTTTTTGCAGAAGGTTCAAGGAAGGCATGTGCTTGTCCGTACAGACAACACAACAGTGGTGTCTTACATCAACCACCAGGGCGGCCTCAGGTTGCCCAGTCTCCATTGTGTGACCCGCAAGCTTTTGCTCTGGGCACACGAGAACCTCCTCTCACTGCAGGCAATACATCTGCCCAATATGGGTATATGTGGAGCGATTTTCAAATGTGGTGTCTGCCTTGTGGGTTTGACCCCATGACTTGTCATATGACAGTAATACTGCAATTTTTGCAGGAACTGTTTGATGAGGGGAAATCCCCCTCTACAGTTAAAGGTCTATCTGCCAGCCATTTGGCTTGCCATGTCAAAATTGACTCTGTCTCCCCAGGAGCTCAGCTTCCTGGCGGTCCAGTTTTTTAAAGAGCTTCAGCCGCCTATGAAGGACATCGCATCACTTGGTGCTCAGTCTGTGCAATGCAGCAGTGTGGGCTGCTCCCCACACCTTTGCTAGGTTCTACGGACTTTATGGTGTGGATCCTCAAAACCCTGATCTTGGAACTAGGGCGTTATTTCCCATTCGACCCTTACAACACAAGCATAGAGGTGAAATTCCCTCAAATGTTTTCACCCTAGCTACTTTTGTTACTGGGCTTTCGAATGGTAACGCCAGGGCAGGCTTCACCTTAGCCTTGTAGTGTTCCAGTTGTCTGCAGTCTTGCCCTTGTGATGGCTTTGGTGCACTCACCCATTCAGTAATGGTTACATTTCGTACTTGAAAGGGAACGTTGGGTTATTATCATAACCCTGGTTCCCTGAAATAAAATGTAATCATTAATCTTCAAGGTCGTTGCATTTATGATTGCAGCAGGCTTGAAGGAAAAATGATGCTGAGATCTGCAAGTACAGCCCTTATGTGCCCTCGGGGGCGGGCCACGACTGCATCACAGGCTTGCTGAGCAGCTTTGATATACAATATTCAGGATTCAGGTCTTTAGGAGGTAAATACCCATTCGGTAGTGGTTATATTTCTATTTCAGGGAACCAGGGTTATAATAACGTTTTTTATTCTGGTCATTTGCTGTCTGAACTTGTAGTTAATTGGATAACTCTATGAAGAAACACCTGTAAATACTTTTTTTTTTTTTTTTTTTTAAACCACAAGCACAAAATACCATTTAATAAAGTAAGAAAAAAAATGAAGCAAGTACCATCTCTTTATGGTTAAATATTAATTAAATAAAGAAGAAAAATTCAACAATTTATATTTTTGTGAAGGTCATTCACTATAGATTTTTCTAAAACTATACAAAGTTACCTAACCTAGTGTCCTCATCGAGACTAGTACATATAAGTTAATAAAAATGTGTGGGTCTGATGCAAGTGGCTTAGTTTATAATGAACAATTCTTCATGGGGGAAGAGGGTTATGCAACCTTGTTTTATGTTTGTATTTTATATTTCTTTTTCTTTGTGACAGGGTCCCTCCTCCGAGCCTGCTGGCGTGAACAGCACCAGTTGGGAAGCCCCCTGCTCCCCCAGCACACAGGCAGTAAGTACAGCACTCCATTAACATCATGAACAGACATTGTGTCTGAGATGGGCAGCAGTGCACACACACTACGTGAGCACTATGACACTAAAGGTCTGGACAAAGGACTGACTGCAGTAGACACATCAGTGTATGAAGTCTGGATTGCCAAAGCCTTGCCAGTATTTAGGTTTTGTGGATCTTAGCTTATACAGGCATGGACATGGTTCACTGTTAATGGAAGGAACTTGACTTTAGATCATTTGACATGTATCACCATTCTATACCATTCCAGTTTTATTTGTGCTAAACTTGTGGAAGCAAGTCTGAAGTCTGTTTCGGAGCCATTGCAGCTGTGAGGTGTTGAAATAGTGGCATGCTCCTTTGGATATTGTAGATCCCCACATAGTTACTGAGAAAACATTTCAGAAAAATTGGATACAATGCTTGACGTCGGCTGTATCGCTCACTCACTCATTTTAGACTTAGACCCTGTAATTAACTGTTTAGGTGAGATCAGAACTCCAATCAGTCACCTCTCTATTTTAAGGATTATTAAAATAGATCCACCCACCCTGGTTAAAAATTGGAAACCTCACATGTAGTAACCATATGATCAAGCCAGCTGTTACTCTTTTCCCTTCCATTTCATACTGGTGCAATAGAAGCAGATTCTTTAAATAAACTAGCCTTGGAGCTGCAGTGGCCTTGTGATCAGTGGTCTCCTGAGATTATATAAATCAGTCTGTGTATCTCATGAGGCAAATTAAAAATTTTATGACAGAAAATCTTACCTTGTACACCAGGCTGAGAAGAACAGGCTATTATTATTATTATTCTTCTTCTTCTTATTATTATAGTAATAATAATAATAATTGTTTTATTTATTTTTTTAATCATCATCTTGTTTCACGTCCTCATCTTCCTTCTCCAGCCTGTGTCCACTGCTGCTTCTTGCACTGGACGGGAAACCCGTTTTGTAAGTGCTTCTGTGTCTGGGCTGAGCTGGGCTGGGCTGCCTGCCTGCCTGCCTAACTGCCTGCTTAGTGTTAGCTCGCTGTCTTCGTAGTTGGCAGGTATAGAAATAAGTCAGGTCAAATGCAGGGCATGAAAGCTTGTTTTCTAAGAGTATGATAACAAACAGTCTCCAAATGGTTATGCTCATAGAGCTAATAGCCAGCGGATAGGTATACAGGATTTGTGGGTTAACAATGTTATAAGAGTCATAGAGCTATCATAGAAAAAAAAACAAACATCCAAAATCCATACAGTATAAAGACAGTATGTGTGCTCCAAGCTCAACTCTAACTACTGCATAAACACTCACCGGTTAGCAGTAATTGATCAGTTGTTGGATACAGCAGTGGTTTTCAACTTGTGGTACGTGACAGGCATGCCGCTGGTACAAACCGACAGTTCTTTATGACGATGTGATTCCTCAAAAGACAGTGCACCCTCAGCTGCACCATCGTAATGTTTCATTCTGTTTGTACCACTGAGTCACAGAGAAATGAGAAATTATGATGCAGGGCTCCAGACTGCAACTAAAATAGTTACGAACAACAATAAAAAAAAAACAGTTTTCTAGGGATTAGGCACAAAAATGCTGCCTCTCCCATCTCCCTTTAAAAGCAAGTGTGAATTTACGAATGCAACATGACGTGTGTGTGTATAGATAGATAGAGAGATAGATATTATACATACATACAGTGGTTTGCAGAAGTATTCACCGCCCCCCTGCAAAGTTTTCACATTTTGTTGGCACCTGAGTGTACTCCACGATGCTTTCAAATTAACTTTACTTATAGAATCTACACAAACTACTACACATTGATAAAGTAAAAAAATGCATATACAATATAAATAAGTAAGATTTACAGAGAAACAGATTAATCTCAGTTGCATAAGTATTCAACCCCTTTGTTACTGTAGCCCTAAGTCAGCTCAGGTGCAAATGATTTGTTTGAAAAGTCACAAAATTAGTGCAATGGTTTCAGCCTGTGTATACTCAAAGTGGTTTAACTTGTAGATAATTTCCCTCGGGTATATAAAGACTTTCAAGCTGCAACTTGCATAGTGATCCAACAAAGCAGCCATGAAGGCCAAGGAGCTTTCAGATCAAGTCAGGGATAAAGTGGTAGAGAGGCACAGAGCAGGAGAAGGCTACAAGAAAATTTCAAAGGCACTGATTATCCCTCTCAGCATAGTGAAGTCCATCATTAAGAAGTGCAAGATGCATCATACCACCCAGACAATACCCAGATCAGGTCACCCTCCCAAACTGAGCAGCTGGGCAAGCAGGAAACTGGTTTGGGATGTCACTCTGAAGCCAACAATGACCTTGAGAGATCTGCAAAGTTCTGTGTCTGAGATGGGAGTCAGTGTTCACACATAAACAGTAACCTGGTCCCTACACAAAGCTGGCCTGTATGGACGGGTGGCAAGAAAGAAGCCATTACTCAAAAAGCCTCATCTTCAAGCATGTATGGAGTTTGCAAAAAAGCATGTAGATGATGCTGCAAGTGGAAAAAGGTTTTGTGGTCAGACGAGGCAAAAATTTAACACTTTGGTTTAAATTCCAAGCTTTCCATCTGGCGCAATGATCCGAAGCACAAAGCCAAAGCCACAGCCACACTGGAGTGCTTGAACAAGAGAATTCATGTTCTTGAGAGGCCCAGTCAAAGTCCTGACTTGAATCCAATCAAACATCTATGGCGAGACTTGAAGATTGCAGTCCATCGACGATCCCCATCAGAACTTTAGCAATTTTCCTGTGAAGAATGGGCAAAAACTTCACCATCCTACTGTGCAAAACTGGTAGAGACCTATCCAAAAAGGTGCTTCTACCAAATACTGACATAATGGGCTGAATACTTATGCAACCAGTAAATTTCAATTTATACATTTTCTTTGCAAGTTTTGCTGACATTTAACCTCCTCCTCATATAACAGTGTTCAGTTTAAGCACTACAGCTTTGAATAAAAAAAGTTTGTTTGAAAAACTGCACACATTATTTGTAATTCAACAAAATGAGACATTATTGGTAGGGGTGAATACTTCTACAAACCACTCTGTGTGTGTGTGTATGTATGTATGTATGTGTATATATATATATATATATATATATATATATATATATATATATATATATATATATATATATATATATATATATATATATACATATATATATATATATATATATATATATATACACACACACACACAGCTCTGGAAAAAATTAAGAGACCACTGCAAAATTATCAGTTTCTCTGGTTTTACTATTTATAGGTATGTGTTTGGGTAAAATGAACATTTTTGTTTTATTCTATAAACTACTGACAACATTTCTTCTAAATTCCAAATAAAAATATTGTCATTTAGAGCATTTATTTGCAGAAAATGTCAACTGGTCAAAATAACAAAAAAGATGCAGTGTTGTCAGACCTCGAATAATGAAAGAAAATAAGTTCTGATTCATTTTTAAACAACGCAATACTAATGTTTTAACTTAGGAAGAGTTCAGAAATCAATATTTGGTGGCATAACCCTGATTTTCAAGCACAGCTTTCATGCGTCTTGGCATGCTCTCCACCAGTCTTTCACATTGATGTTGGGTGACTTTATGCCACTCCTGGCACAAAAACTCAAGCAGCTCGGCTTTGTTTGATGGCTTGTGACCATCTATCTTCCTCTTGATCACATTCCAGAGGTTTTCAGTGGGATTCAGGTCTGGAGATTGGGCTGGCCATGACAGGGTCTTGATCTGGTGGTCCTCCATCCACACATTGATTGACCTGGCTGTGTGGCATGGAGCATTGTCCTGCTGGAAAAACCAATCCTCAGAGTTGGGGAACATTGTCAGAGCAGAAGGAAGCAAGCTTTCTTCCAGGACAACCTTGTACTTGGCTTGATTCATGCCAAAGCTGCCAGATTCCAGCCTTGCTGAGGCACCCCTAGATCATCACCGATCCTCCACCACATTTCACAGTGGGTGCGAGACACTGTGGCTTGTAGGCCTCTCCAGATCTTCGTCTAACCATTAGACGACCAGGTGTTGGGCAAAGCTGAAAATTGGACTCATCTGGGGGTGCTTCAGCAAGGCTGGAATCGGGCAATTGTCTTTGTGAAGGGCGCATTGTTATTTTGACCAGTTGTCATTTTCTGCAAATAAATGCTCTAAATGACAATATTTTTATTTGGAATTTGGCAGAAATGTTGTCAGTAGTTTATAGAATAACACAAAAATGTTCATTTTACCCAAACACATACCTATAAATATTAAAACCAGAGAAACTGATAATTTTGCAGTGGTCTCAATTTTTTCCAGAGCTCTGTGTGTGTGTGTGTGTGTGTGTGTGTTGTGTGTGTGTGTGTATATATATATATATATATATATATATATATATATATATATATATATATATATATATATATATATATATATATATATAAGCATATCACATGTATTTAATAAATTAAGTGCGATATCACATGTCTTAATAAACTGAAGTGCGAGACAGACTGTAACAATTTGATCGAATAAAAATGCTTGGATATTAACACCAACAGAATGTTTGTTCTTTACCCCTTGCGCTCAATTCACAGCAAGTTTCTTCATGAAACACAAAAGCTGTTTTTTTTTTTTCGTTTTTTTTTCTTTTAAAACAATTCATCTGAGTCTTGCATCCCAGATATAACAGATTTAATTACATTGTTTACTGTCAGGAGTTTAAGTGTGATTTAATTTAACAATATTCCCTAGTTAGATGATGAGATGAAAATACCTCTTCAGCCAAAGAAGCAGGCACAATAATCTAAGAGCACTGTTGCCATTTTGAGTTTTGTATTAAAGAAGGTCAACTGTTGCAGGAAAACCAGTTTATTTCTGAAACTGACCATTTAAAAACTCTGAAAGCAGAACACGCAGAAATACTTGGATGTGCACTATGTACTGCAGCTTACTTGATTTCAGTAAACAAAAACAACAGAACAAAAGAAAAAAAACATATTCACAAAATTTAGCTCTGATTGCAACACTTGCAAAATATAAAAAATAAATATGCTGAGTTTATTGCAGTCATCAGCTGCATAGATTAACCATTCAGCAGAATGAGGCAACAAATACATGAGTACAGACGCAACAAACCTGGTTGTAATGGGGTAGGTCTCAGTTTTAGAACAGCAGTTTAACATTGCACATAATTACTGGTACACCTGGTGGTCCCTGCTGGAAACACTGGAACTTGAGATGAAAAGGTTGAAAACCACTGAGATACAATATATTTGGCCTTGGCAGAAAACTAAAAAAGAAAATGCCAAGACTGTTTGGGAAGAAACCTGCATATTGTGTTAATAAATCCCCTGGTGTGGCAGAGTAAGATTATTTTACTTGGCCAATAGTGCTTTCAGTGGAATGCAGGAAATTGTAGTTCTCGATTGACTGCAACAGGTTTCAAGCGCATTTTAGATTGATTCAGCCTAGAAACCTGAATACAATCAATAAGCATCAATTAATTTGCCTGAACTTTGATTGCATTTTGTTGTTCATACTTTTCTTATGCACTTATTTCTGTAAATTTGATACAGAAAAAAACTCAACTTATAACTCTACATTTTATAGGAGAAACCAGATATATGATGGCTTCTAATGCGTTCAGAAAGAAACAAGGACTCTAAACTGTAAGCCATTTACTGTAAAAACGATCCCCATACATAAAAGATTAAATACAGCTTCCTGCATGTCCTGTATCACAAATATAGCTCCCAGCATCCTCCCTTTAGTTTTTTTTTTTTTTTTTGGGCATCCCTGCACCTATCAGCACTTTGGTTATCAGCATCCTCCCTACAGTGTCAGAAATACAGCTCCCAGCTATCCCCTCACTGTAAGAGGAGCATCGTTCCTGGTATCTCCACACCGTGTCGGCGCTACAGTTGCATGTTCGTTATTGCTGTATGTGTGTCCGTAGTGTTGGAAATGCTTAGCAAGGTTGAGTCCAGGTTTGAACCAGCACTGCATTCAGCTGTTGGGTTGTTTTTCTTCGTAGCAGCTGCACAGCCAAACAACGCCTCAACCAGTAGTTTAAAATAGAACTGAACGTTAGTCCAGCACTTGGCGCGTGCTTGAGCTAGAGTTTTGCTTTTATTTCTTAATTTATTTCTTTTTTTTAAGGTGGCAAATTTAATCATCTTTTACCTGTTTGTTTCAGGCAACTATTAATTTCCTCTCTTCCACCACTCCCAAGGAAAACACATCCGTGAGTATCTGGAAAATATCAAATGCCTTAACTAGAATTTATGCTGTTCTATTTACAGTTGCAGACAAAAGTATTGGCATCCTATGCTTATACTTTAATTCAAGGTAACAGATTAACCACTTTTTTAATAAAACTAAGCAAAATACACAATTTCTAGTCATCTAAACATATAATCTTTATCAAACAAACAAGCTTATTTCATTTAAAGTATTTGTTCATGGACTGTTTGTCTCATTGGACAAGAGAATTTTGTTAATGCTTCAGATTCTTCATATTTCTTGGATAGTTTTTTGTTTTATAAATGTTTTTTGCAGCGATGTCTGCGTCCATACAGCTCTTATGTGTTCAGGTGCCTTTGTTCCGTTCATTCGTGTGCTATTATACCTGATGCTTCTAAATATTCAAGTCCTTGGCTGTTAATCTTGGACTTTTTTTTAGCTGATCGGACGATTCTCTTAGTGTCTGCTGTACCCATCTTTTTTTTTTTTTTTTTTTTTTTTTTCCTTTGGACGTTCACTTATTTCAAGCGTATTCAGTTTAATTTGTTCTGTGAGACTTTTTGATTATTGCTCTGATTGTGAATTTTGATATTCTGTATTTCTTTGACACTATTCTGTAGCCATTCCCTTTGTAGTTTGCTACAAGTGCTTTTCTCAAACATTAATCCAACCTCTTTGTCTTAACCATCGTCTGCTGTGTTGCCAAATCATTGTTCTTCAAACACGTTAGAAATAATTATATTTTTTCTGGGTGTTGACTTTGTAATGCAACATACTGTAATTAATGTGTAATGGTTTTAAATCAATGAATATATTTAAATTAGTTATGTCATTAACAAATATTGAATATTTTGCTTTTTGTTTTGTTTTATAAATAGTTTGCTAAACTACCAAAAATGTTGTATTTTGGTCTTTGTCATTAATTAGTGGCTGATGTTCACAAAATGCTTGTATTTAAGGTTGACATGTTTTCTTGAACTACCTTGTATTAAATACCAATACGTTTATCTGTAACTCTATCTACCACCCTTAGAAACAAGAGCATGAACTTTTAACTGGCAAGAATGCTTTTGGTTTTTTGCTTATTAACATTTATTATACCTGCACTTACATTGCCAGCATACCCTAAGAGTGTTAAAAAATAAATAAATAAAATAGCAGTAAAACAAAAACATTTTAAAGGGTTTAAAAATAACCCCCGGTCTGTACTTTGTCATAACCTTTTTTTCTCTTCTCTCTCTGCTCCTTTTCTGCCCTCCCTCATCGATTTCCCCTTCCAGACAAAACCAGGTGTTATCCACCCTCTATCTAGAGTGTGTCAGAATACGCTTCCAGCCAAACAGGATGGCCGTAACAGTCCTAACCCTTTCCAGCATGGCCCTGCCTCTTCCGAGACACTCAGTTCGGTGAGTTCCCTTCTCTCAAGTGGGTGGGTGGATGGGTGTGTGTGTGTATTCAGAACTTACATGGAACTGTATACAGTATGTGGAGGGAGTGTAGGGTTTCTTGACCAGTCAAACAAGAGCTATTGTATATCAGATCTCACTGGGCTTGGGTGCAAATTGCTAATTATCCAACATAATGCCCTGTTTGAAGGCCTCTTTATAGTGTCTAATATATTGGAACAAAATAGAAGAAAGCAGACTTTGCTTATGTGCAGCTGGTCAGAAGGCTGGGTGCTATTTCTGTTTTTTTTTTCTCAAACCTGTTGCTCCTAGGCACATCTCCTGCCCTTTAGAATTTTTTATTTATTTATTTATTTATTTTTACAAATTAGCCACTGCACATTCTGAGCTTTGTCTGAGAACCTGGTCAATTTTCAGCAATATTTCTGTTAAGGTTTTATTACACAAGAGGGCACTTTAACCCTTTGTAGTCCATTCAGCGCTTGTCAGGCGCATCAGGTCCAATTTATTTTCACACGCGCTGTTTATTTTACACTCGCTGTTTTAAAATATTTTTTTCAGGTTTTAAAGACATTGCATGTGAAAACGACATCAGTACTGCATCTCCAGCCAAGCCCAGCCCTTGTTCGCTGTATTTTTCACATACCTCTTTATAGATGTGCATACTGGTAAATCCTGTCCTGAACACTTGTTTTAGAACCAAACTCCTCAATAATTCGATCCAAGTCATTATTGTATTACTATAACATCTCAAAAAGCTCTGCAAATGTCTGTGATATTCTTGAACGCTGGATGCGGAGCAGCTACCTCCTTTGTTTGTGTCCATGTTATCTCTGTGGTGCAGGGGGCAATTGGATACGCCGCCTTTTTTTTTTTTTTTTTTTTTTTTCGGCTTCATTCAGCTCCTATCAGTCTCACTCAGCCATTTGAAAGGTTTTCTCAGCTTTTTCCAGGGAAAAAGCAGCTAGAGACCTGTGCTTTACGTCTTTTTGATGATGTCGTACATGTCCAACTTCGGGCTGGAAAGGGAACATTGTAGTGTTGGTCCTGGTCCGACCATAGGACCGCAAAGGATTAAGCAGGTGCCCACTGTCCCATGCTGTCTCTCCTGAGATGAGTGCTGCATGCAGTCTTTTTTTCTTCTCTTGTTGTCTTCCTGTATTTTTCCTTTCTACTCGTTCTACCCCTTTCTGTTCTTGCATTTACATCTCCCTGTCTCCCTCCTTCTCTTTCTTCCCCTCTCTGTGTCTCTCTCTCTCTCTCTCTCTCTGTCTTCCTTCCCCTCTCTGTCTCTTCCTCTGCAGCCTCGTGACACCTCTCCCCTCTCACCTGACAAGGTCCCTGCTAATGTTAAACAGGCTTACAAAACCTTTGCTGCTGTTCCAACCAGCCACCCAGTCCTGGAGCAGCAGGTAGGCAGGGGCAGAGCTGAGGAGACTGCTGCTCCACAATTAGCAATCAGTGGGCGTGATGTCAGTCCCTGACTTTATTTTGGAAAGCATATGTTCAATCTGGCTAGAAAATGAATTCAAATCAACCCCTGTATTTGCATAATTTACAGCAGTGCGATTTCACAGAGTCATTCTGTTGTTGGTTTTCAGTGAATGCAAGAAACATTTCCGAATGATATCTGATTGGAAAAAAATTCACTTGGCAGCATTGAATACAAAAATCTAGGATCTCATAACAATGCTAATGGTGTTCAGTGTTTGTATTTAAAAAAATAATAAAAATAACACTCCCAACTTCCAAAAAAGAATCTGAACCTTTATTAACTGATCAGTTTCTCAGATTGTATTAATTTAGTAATTGGTAATCATTAATTGGTAATTAGTGTGTTTAACATATTCACATCTGATGACGCCCAGCTGGCAGAGAGATTCACAGATATATCCTTGAGAACCAGGTGTCTGTTTTGAGGAACATATTGATGTCTTTGTGAGACGAAAATGTTTGAGTAACAGGACTGTAGGTGATTTATATTTTAAAATTAAAATATTGCTGTTTCAATTTCCTCTCCCCTCTAGGAGGTCTTTATCCAGAGGAATAATGTCCAGCCCAAGCCTTCACCTGAGGTGAGTCTGAGTTTGTTGATTTGCTGTCCCTGTGATGATTGTATTAATTCTATTGGAGAGAGAAATCATACGTTGCCTCTACAAGGATATAAAAAAAAAAAACTTCCACTGCATAGTGGTGTGACCCTTTCTAGGTTTCATTGCTCAAACTGTGGTCTTCAAGAGAGTGTGTTCCAGAGACACTATTACCTAAGACTGCTCTAACTTCTTCATTGGTACCCATTCCCAGCAGCGCCAAAGATTTAATGTCTCTGTACTCAAGCACTTTAAACTAGGTTTAGGATTATAGGGAACAATATCTTAATTTTTCAAGGTGTTTTTCATAGTAAATACAAAGATTCAGTTGTACAGTCTGCAGATCTTTGTTGCCTATTAAAAACCTGGGAGAACAAGTGAGTTTGATCCCTGTAGCAGGACCTGGAGAACGATGTTTTTGACAGTGTCATGGAGCTGGGAGGGAACCCTCCATGTGGCGTAGTTCGTCAGAGGCCCCCTGCCACCCGCAGCCTCTCAACAGACGTGCCCAGCCCTCTGGGCGAGTCGACCCTGCGTAGGGAGTATCTGAGCCTGTCTGCAGTGCCCCTTGTCACCAGGCCTTCCCTAGACCTTGAGGTAGAGAGCGCATGTCCTCCACCCCAGACTGGCTTTGAGGGGGGTGCAGCTGGTGGGAAACTTGTTGGGTAAATGGATGCTGGTTTGAGAGGTCTTCGCAGCGGTTTTGCCCATGGTAGCGGTGGGATGATGCTTTAGGTGTGGAAGGTGGCAGTTTTGGTGGTGGTGGTGGTGGTGGTGATGGCTTCAGTGGTATAATCATTCCTGAATGTCCATACTCCTGCAGGAATTGTTCAGGGCACAGTGCAGTGAACAGGTTACCTAACATTGAAAGCTTCTTGCTATTCTCCTTCATCTCTTGAGCTGTGGCTACTAATTAATGTCGAGGCACAATAATCTGCACCCACAAGTAGACCTTGATACTATATCTGCATGTGATTTCAGTTTATTACAGCCTATATGTAAATACACATGCAATGTTTAACCTCGTGTACATGTTGTCATTCCAGGCAGATATTTAGTGACTAAATGTTAGACCTGCAACTACAAAGTAACTTCCCTATAAACCATTGTCACGTGAACCAGCAGCACATTACCAGACCAACAAGAAAACTGAAATAACTTTTGACAGTAATCTTAACACACACATGATCAAATTCCTACCCCACTTACACACAGACACTCGCAGGAGTGCATTGCGCCTGCTGTTGTCCCTGTGTTAACCTCACCCTGACCCATTGAAGGTGGCATCCCAGTCACCCAGTGGGCTGGACAGCCCGGAGCAACGCTCGTTCAGAGACCGGCAGAAGTACTTCGAGATCGATGTGAAGCAGCACCTACCAGACAGCAAGCCCAAACCTCGCGTCTCGCTGGTTGCCGAGGACGACCTCAAGAAGATGAGGGAAGAAGAAGGTGAGGCCCTTAGCTTCTGTTCCAGGAGCAGAGCCTGATATATATATTTATATATTCATTCACACACACACCCATATTGAACATATCATTAACATGGTGTGTAGATGTATTCAGTGCAGTGAAGAAATACTAATAATTGAAACAGTAATACAGTTCCTGTTTTTAATACTGTAATCATGAGTCATATTTAGGAGACTATGCTATTTGTGTTGGGGCAAATGGGAGCCGTGACCTTACAGCCTTGTCATTGATTTTGTGTTATAAAGAGCCACTTTTATAACCAAGTTTGCAATGAAGCGGCCCTCTTGGGTAAGATTTTCTGAAGGCTGATCGAGAATGTGCTTTCATAAAGTCAGATACAGATGATCTCCTGGAGAGATTGTTCCTGGACAGGGTTGGGTGTGGTTTTTTTTTTTATGCCCCTGGGTGTACTCTGTTCTTCTCCTCTTAGTCCGGAGGATCGAGCAGCGAACCCGGGGACTGCCAGTTGAGGAGGAGGAGGAGGAGGAAGAGGAGGACCTTGACAAGCAGATGGCGGCGATGAAGGCTCATGGCAAAGTGGTCATCGAAGGAGTGGAGTACAAGATAGAGAGGGTGGACAACCGGAGCGCCAACTCCCCCAGCACAGGGTACGGCAGACTTACTGGGCTGATGTGTCACAGTGTGGGTTGCTTTGCAGTAGACCTGGGGTCAATTACAGTTGTAATTGTGCAGTTACAATATAGTTGTAGTTGAACCTTGGCACATATGCATAATTGTAATTCTACAATAATTGTGCGATTTACAGTTCAATTACACATTTATTTGTCATTCAGTCACTGGATTTTCAACCACTTTTGGTGACCCCCTTGTGTTAGGAAAAAATAGTATGTTTTTGTATTATTGCTTGGTTATGTAGCCTAAATTACTTAATTTGAACCAGTCAAGTGCTTTATTAGAAGCTTAATTGGTCCAATTAAGTAATTAGGGTGCAGTTGGGGAAAAAAAACCATGAGGGACACTGGCCTCCAGGACCAGGATTGGAGACCCCTGAACTACAACCAAAAAGTGCCTGGGCCAGGGGGAGCATACTACTGAACAATGCTTGATCCTGAAAGGGTTAAGATAGGTATGTATTGCAAAAATCCAGCAGCCTGCTTGCTGTGGTTCACACTTTCTGCCCTGCTCTCTTGTTAGTGAGTCCCTGGTGGATGGGAAGAGAGAATCCCAGAGAAACTCCCTTGAAGATGGCTTCAGACCCGAACAGACACCAAACTCTATGACTGGGTAAGAGTGGTTCTCGATGGCAATTGAGAAGGGCAGTTTCTCAAAGCAGAAATCTTGAAAAACCTATGCAGTGAAGGGATTCCAGATTAGCAGCATTGTGTTTTGTATTTGTGTTCAGACTCAGCCCGGTGTACCCAGGGGAGTCAGGAGCCCCTATCCGGACTGCCAAGGCGGAGCGGCGGTATCAGGAGCGAATGCGCATGCAGAGCCCAGAACTGCACAGCGCCCAGGACAAGGACCTCTCCCCAGCTGAGAAAAGAGCACTGGAGGCAGAGAAACGGGCCATGTGGAGAGCAGCCAGGTAAGAACCAGTGAGAGAGAAGGGGCCTAATGGGAAATCCAGGGGTCAAGGAGACACCACTGACTGCTTCCGGTGCTGCTATGCTGCGTTTCTGTTGCACACACGTTTTTAGTTTGGTGCATCCTGCTTTCATCATATCAGTCAGTGCCTCCTGCAGAGTGCTGTCACTTGCCAAGCGACCCACAGTCACACCTCTGACCTCTTTTGAGTGATTTGTGATAGAAGCACAACAGATTTCATGTATGGAAAGTGTTTCTTCTATACAGTGTATGATTTGTCAGATAGAAACTGGACATATTACAGTTTTTGAGTAAGCCCCAGCCTTGTTTATCTTTTAGGTTGTGTCACTTTGTTCCCTAGTTGTTGCTTCACCAGGGGTTCAAATACAATCACACGGGTCCACACTGGGAATGCTCCAAACATGCCTATGTTTGGAAAGAGAGAACTTATAACCTGTAATTTGGACACAGGCTTCAAACATTAAAAATAATTTAAAAAAAGTTGCAGCTTTAAAATTTGACAGTGTCTGTTGAACTGAAACCACTCTGGCTTTTACCCACATCCTGAACAGATTTGAACTCCTGCTCTGCTGCCTTTGTTGCTGAACTCCATCTCCTAGTAGTAGATGATGGTGATGTTTTTGTTGTTCTTGTGGTTTTCCCCTTTTTCAATGTTCTATTTCCATTTCTCTGTCTTCCTCCTCCCTCTCTATCTCTCTGTTTTCCTGTCTCTGTCCCTGTATCATCTTCTCCTGCGATGCCTGCTAATTGACCCCCCTCCCTGTGCCCCTTCCCCTGCCCTGCTCAGACCCAGAGGGCTGGAGGATGATATTAAACAGTATGAGCAGGATCTGGCTAAAAAGCTGTACCAGTCAAGACAGAGGGCATCTCAGGCCCACAACATGAGCCCTGACCCAGCGGCCAGCGAACACAGGTCTGCCCCAGCTCTCTGCATGCTCACTAGGAGGGTTTTGCAAACACTTATTCATCAGTTAACCTGTAACCAACATCGTGTTCTGAACCAGCTTTTTCTTTACGCTTTGTATTCCTCCATAACTTCAAAACATGATCGCAGGTAAAGCTAAGAAAAACTAAGTGTGTGGACAGACAGTAAATATAAAAACTAAACAAACTACAGATGACTTCTAAATTGTTATTTTTGGTACAAAAATAAAAAATACTGAGTGTTTTTACCAATGTTTATCCTTATAAATTAATTTGTCGAACTCTCATTTTTTGGGAATTCGACAGTTACTAGGCTTTACCAATTTTAATATCGAAAAGTAGCAAGCGTAATTATAAAATAAAAAACTATTAAGTCAGTGTTAAATGTGCCTTCAGGAGAAAGAGATTTGAAGTATTGATTACAGCTAACCTTCATGTAATAGATGTATGTAGATTGCTGGATGCATAGTTTATTGTTGTTATTGCTGTTATCAGTTGAAATACAAGCAAGTGGAATGTGAAGTACTCAATTTGCTGGGCTGGAGACAAGAACATAGTTGTGCATTCTGTATGGTCTTGATCAAAATGATTTACTAATCAATCAAGTTTTGTAATAATAGGCTCTTCAGGTCTGGGGCTTGAAGACACTTGTAACACACAGTCTCTGTGATGCACGTTGTGTGGCAGCATGGAGACAGGGCTGCTTTGGGAAGGATGTTTCCCCAAAACACAGAAATGTTCAAGAATTTTGACTGCTTGTTAGATATGTAGTTCTTGGCAATTACACATGCGCTGTGTGCCCTTGTGTGCTGTGGCTGACCTGAATTCACCCCTCACCCCCCACCCCCCTCTTCTCTTCTCTCTGCAGGATGAAGTCCCTAGAGCAGGATGCTCTGAAGGCTCAGATGGTCATCGCCAAGTCCAAGGAGGGGAAGAAGAGGAACACTCTGGAGCAGCTGGCAGAGTCCCCGTCCCCGGCCCCCACACCCTCCCCCACACAGCTTGAAGGTTGGTCACGCCAGTCACCCATCTGCTGTGTCCCGTACTACAGCTTTTCATCAGCTTCTACATCCAATACAGTGCCTTTGCAAGAGAGTAGGACAATTGCATTACTGAAGCCAGTGCCTGTTCTGTGTGGTTAACAGGTTGTGTGTAATAAATAAAAAAAACACAGGTTGACAATGTAACTCTTCTGAGCATTTATTTGTGTTAATGAGAAATCGTATTGGTCAGGTCTGTGTAACATGCCCATTATTTGTAACAAAATAACAATCTGTCGTCTCTTTTCTTTACTCTCCTTTCTAGATTACAGCCCCAGGAGTGTGACATCACCAGGGAGATTGGTAAGGATCCTGGCCTCTTGCTTATGGTTTCTCAATGTGAGGATCTCATGTATTTATAAGTACATGAGGATACAGATCTAAGTGTGCAGTCGCAGATTGACTCACTAGTTTATAGTCTGGTATCTAAGGCTGTTCTTAACCTTTAAATAATAGGTTATACTCTATCTTTTAGATTGTGTGAATCAGCGTAATACAGTAAAATGTATTGAGGATCCAAGAGCTGTAAATAGATACAAACCTTTTTTTACCAAAGAAAAAAGAAGCCTACATGATAATACCATTATAAAACTAGATAGATATTAATAGCACCAGGTGTGGTGTTACTGACCTGCCAGAGCTAGTAAAAATAACTTTTTAAACCTAATACACTATTCTATATTGTCTAGAATGTCAAGTACAGTGAAGTGCTTTCCTTTCATTGATTTTCATATTAAACTAACCATCATTTTCTCCACATTATCACTAATTCTGACAGCAGAGCTCCCCCCCCCCCCAATATTCCTTTGCAGTTCACGGTCACACTGTTGACTTTACACAACTATACATATTACTGAAAAAAACAGTTAGCAGGAATAGTTCTTGAGTATTCTTTGTTTTTCACCAGATTTCTAGCTGAAGCTTAAAGTAGGTGAGAGCACAGCGGAGCTCAGCTGCATGGTTTTGTTTTGGACACTTTGTCTTTTTCTACCAGATGAGACTTTCACATGTGGAAAAATTCAGTTAAATTAAATCTTGAGATCCATTGAATGTCTGGATTTACAGTTCCTGTCATACCAGACATTAATAAAAGTTTGGAGTGAACCAAGTGCTGCTGTGTTAGTACAAACTCACTGTACACAATATTGCACTGTTTAATATCATGCACTTTGGAATAAAGCTAATACATCCTGGACTTGCTTGTCACCTATAATTAATGCTTCTGATATTCAGTTGTAACCTCTAAAAAACAAACACCCAATAGCAAAAAACAAAAAAAATTAAATTGTTGTATAGCCAATAAACAGCGGAAAACACTGGAAAAACTGTGGAAATGGTTACACCATTCACGTTGATCGCTCCTTTCCTATTAAAATAAAAACATCAATAAATAAATATGTAAATAAACCTACTACAAAAAAAAATAGTGCAGCTGGGCAATGTCCCTCCTTCCTGACTTGTATCTATCATTGATTCGTTCTGAATACTTTAAACCCACCCCAACTACTGAGTGGCAGCAAATTCCTAAATTTCTATTGGAGATTCCGCTTGCGAGATTTAAAATGAGATTACGATTAGGAATGGAGGCGTCTTCATGGGATTTAAAGCTGTATTACAGTTAAGATACAGAGGATTTAAAACAGAATTGCAAATTGTGGTGAAACGTAATAAGATGCCTCCACACAAGACCCCCAGAAGAATGTGCCCATGATCATAAAGATTTAATTGTGGAAGACCCCAAAGGAAAGGTACAACTTAAGTGTGCAAGTACTGTCTGGTTACTACTATACATATTGTGACAGAAAAAAAAGCCCAAACATTTTGGAAAGTAGCCGAAAACAATAATTTCATACAGTATATAAAAACTATAAAAATATTTTTTTAAAAATTAATAAAAACAGAAAAACAAGCCCTACCTATAATATACAGAAACCCTACAGGAGAGTTCTTAACTGATTATTAGTCATCCGGATTTAAGGACATACACATACAGTGAAAAATCAAGCAGATAATTGGTAAATATATTTTTACACTTTAATAAAATCAGTTGTGACAGGATGTCTTCAACAGTTTTTCATGTTGGATCATGAAGCTTTGGGTAGAAAGATTTTGTTTCATTTTTAAACATTTTCTTTTCAGTACAAAATATCACACAAAACAAAAAAAAAACTGCTTTTAGATTGGAGTGGTGTTGCTCCGAGTCCTGGCTCCAGAGGACCCAGCCCTGCTGTTCCCCTCTGCAGAGCAGCACCATTTCTCCAGGAGATTCTCCTCTCACTCCTCTTTACTGTCCCATTCTAGTCCCAGACAGAAAAGAAGTTTGACTACCGACAGTTTGCAGCTATTCCTTCTTCCAAACCTGTATACGACATCCAGGTATCACTTGCATGCACAGCTCCAAGCCCTCAACACCCCCCACCCTCCACGCTGCCTTACTAACTGCTGGGTCGAGTCCTAAAACCTGTCAGGGGAGCTCGGACTATTGCCAGCTGGGGTATCCCACCAGGAATCATCTAGAAAGTTTTCCAGAACTGTTGGCCAGTGTGTAGGGAACAATGTGGCTGTCCGTCCGTTAGAACTCTAGTCCTCAATGTTAGAAGGTAGACAATAGGTGCAGTATGCCTTCATAGTCTATATGTACTTTACAAGTCCAGAAAGGTGAAATGTGTTACAAGTCCAGAAAGGTGAACAAAATGTTATTTTCCACACAAAACTATTGTTGAAGAACAGGAAGAGATTAGGTACCAGAAAGCAGCCCATTTTAAGCTAATAACCTACAACTTTTTTGTATTTGATAGGTCTGCATAACCTCAATTAATGTTAAATATATAAAATGAGCTTGGTGCTGCTTATAAGAGGTAAGAAATAGATTTTAAAACCTCACTCCTTTTAACTGCAGAGAGGAGTGAACAGACTGAATTCATGAGCTGAAGAGACTATATTAGAGACAAACCAGGTGCGAAGGTGTGTGCAGTACTGGCTTGCACCATACAGTAGATGGCGAAGAGGGATTTTATAGGTGGCAGACTTTTTGGACCTTTAGTACAATAACAAGTTTGGCAGGGTTAGACACTGTGTGACCAAGTGGCTGGATTTACTAGTCTGATCTCATAACCCAGTGGCCCGGATTCCTGTGTTGGTATAAAACTCAATAACAGGCATTAAAAATGTCTCTTCTTGCTCACCTTACTGAACTCCACCCCTTGCTGGATACAAATCTATGTTATTGAGTCCTGGGCTGTTTTTCAATCTTGCCTTACCACTGGGCCCAGTTCACTAACCAATCGCCTGCCTGATAACTGCACCCCACCCAATATGATTGTGAAGGGGGGTTTTGAGAAGCTGCGGAAGAAATGTGATTGAAACTGAGCTGTTCACAAACTGTATGTGAAAGTGTTTGTCTTCCTAAAGCTGTCTTCATCGGAGAGAGCTGTAAAGAACATTTTACATGTATGCATTTATATATACATTTGAAAAGTATAGGCCATTCCACATTGAAAGGCCGCGAAATCACACTGTCTGACCTATACATGGTATTGTACCATTTGAACATGCAGGTTTATCATGCAGTCATTGGACCAAGGACCACTTGGATAATTCTGGTTGAAATATGTCGCCATTTGGTGGATCCTTTACTGAAGAATGTATATATAAATATATCTGTGTGTATGTATAACACATACAAGCAATCTGTTGAGCAGTATTCTCCAACCTTTCTGTACCTAAATTCAAGCAGCAACCCAGGCCAGTTTCATATTTCTCATGAGAGCAGTAAAGCTGTCCCCTAGCTGCTGCTCTGATACCCCCACACAGCACCTTCTCACTGGGCAGACTGGAGAGTGCTGCTTCAGGGATTTATAATTGAGTTCTGGGAAGGCTGGTGAGGAAAGGGACCTGTTGCATGCACATAACCTTGGCTTTGGGCTCCTTGTGCACAAGTTAAACAGTGGCATTCAGACGGTCTGAAGCAGGCTCGCCCCCCTCCCCTTTGTCTTTGTGGTAGTTGAGTCTCTGCTATGTGCAGTCTGCATGTGGTGGCGGGGTGCCATGCATGGCCTAGCTCTGGTGCATGTGAGCCAGGTGGTGGAAGACTGGTTGTGGTGCGTTCAGAGAAACCGAGAGACCACTGAACCAACTCGCCAGAGACTCCACTGTGGATAGCATTAGGAACAAAGTAGTTCCAGATAATGGGGTCTGTTCAGTTGATCTAAAGACAAGTGGATCTGACTCGTCCAGGTGGGCAGATGTCCGTTATTGCAGGTTTACAGTGTTTAAAGGCGGCTGGATTTAGATCCGCCGCTGTTTCGATCATTGGTGTAGACCAGTGTGTCTGTCCAAAGGGTTAAATGGGACTTGCGTATTGATTCTATATCGTTATTTACTGTTCTCATTTATTAATGTCTAGGTCTATTTATTTATTTATTTATTTGTTTATTTATTTATTTATATGTATGAATATACTTTTTTTAAATTACATTAGAGCCCAGAAAGGGAACCCAGATTCAGATTGGTTGTTGGGACAGCACACAGGATCTGTCCATGTGCCTCTATCCCCCCAGGGGATATAAGTGATGGGATGGGGTGGAGGGAAGGGAAAGCCCATTTTCAGCTCAGCCACTGTGTCGCTGTTTGGCGTTAGTCTGTTTGACCACATTATGTTGCTATCCTAACCAAAATTAGAACAGTCTAGATTCAGGATGAAATCCATTACTGCTAGGCAAAAAAAAAAAAGGAAGAAGTGAAACCACTGCTTTTTTCAAATGGCTACAGTCATGCTTAACAGTCATAATTGTATGATGGTTTATTTTGGTAATAAAACCTTAAAATCTCAAAAATCAGTTGGTATCCAGTTCTTTTGCAAAGTTTTCATGCAATTATGAACTGAGAATTGTTTGACATGTGGGTATCCAACTTCTAGTTTGCCTGCTCCATGGTTTCCTTTAGTCAGAGCAGGTTCTGTCAGTATGAATTGCAGAGATGGTTCAGGGTTGACGGTTTTTACTGTTATAACTTAAGTGCTTCCTTGCTGTTTCTGAGCTCTGTTCTTCTCTTGCAGTCCCCTGACTTGACAGATGATATACAGTACATGGATGACACTACCAACAGTGCGGGTGAGTCATTGTGTTACTGCGTTCACTGTGCACAAGACCGGAGGAGAACTGTACTTTTGAAAAGTGTTTGGTTTGTAAACCTTTTGGGTTTATTTTATTCTGTGCATATTTTAAGGGCCAAATCGCTGTCTGAGAGCAATACCTTTGTGCCAAACAAAGTACTGCTTTTGAGATTTATACATGAAAATTACACCTTATTCAGAGTATTGGACACAGCTCAGCTTGCAAGTACGTTTTTAGTAGATCAAACATTTCTGAAAATCTATTTGAAGTTCCTGCTGGGCTGTGGTTTGCTGAGTGATAAACACCCTCCAGCAGTGCCGTGATAGCTGCTGTTTTAGCCACTTAATGAAACTTTCTTTAACTCAAGGTGACCAGGACTTGCCCTGATTTCAGTGTCTTAAACCTGTGATAAATGAGTCTTATTTACTGTTTTAAGTTGACTAATGACATCCTAATTTTTATAATTCAGGTGGATTCCTGTGATAAACCGCACTGAAACATTGGTAGGATTTGACTGCTTTGTGGTTCAGTGGTGATGATGATGTCTTCCATTTCTCTTTGCTTTTCTACATCTTGAGCTCTCTGCTTCCAGCATGATGAAGTTCCACAGGGGAAGGGAGGATGTGGAGGGCTCAAGTGTGATTTTAAACAGCATATGTCACTTTGTATTGAGGGTTTAGTTGCAGCCTTTAGGTTTACTGGCAAAAACAGTTTAACAGATTGTGTTTTCAAAAATAAACGCTGCCTCCAGATGCAAAGAGCTATTTTGCAGCTTCTTCTGGGTTCATAGGCTGTACTAATCAACTTTTGTGTGAATGTGTGATGCATTCTATGGACCTCCTGGGAAAGGCTCCTTTAAAAAACATTAAAAGATAGTGTTTTACAACAGTGCAGTTCAGGTTCAGTTCCCCTCCTCACTACTAAGCATTTGAAAAGTTAGAGGGCTCAGTCACCATCCTTTGCCTCTCAAGAGCTACATTCATTTTTGGTTTTGTTTTAATAACTAGAACTAGAATCCAGCTAGCTTGTTGAAGTCTAGTAGTTTTGGTTTAATTTTCCCAGGATGTTGATGGTATTTGCATTTCTATAAAATGTATTTTTAAAATGAGTGTTGTCAACAGACTAATTCCCTATACTGGCAAGGCTTTCCGCAGTTGTAATACATTTTCTTAGAGATGATCAATACAGAGATGCGTTGGTTTTGTCAGATACTTGCGATGTGATGTCATTGCATTGACCTTGGGTAAACAGGAAAACAGCCATAAGTGCTGGAGGTTGCACAGGACAAGGACATCACACCAAGAGCATCTCTCAAAAAAAATTATGGGGAGCAAGAAGCGCATTCTGAACAGTGCCATTCTTAGTCTGCTGGAGAGTTTTGTGATGCCACTGTGTCAAATAACACAATGCATGGGATTGTAGTGACAGGGAGGACTATTTTCTTATTACATGGGGTGGGTGGCCTAGAAATAACAGGTAGAGAGCTGAGTCATGTTTGGTCAATTGCAACAAACCTGTAGGTTTAGTACGGGGCTGCGTTCTAAGTTGTGGACTAGCTAATACGATACGATCTCAGAATCATCCCCAGCGGTGTACTAACTTGGTATCAATTGCAATGAAAAAAGATGGGGGAAAAGGTGGGGACTAGCTGATCCTCGCTTTAGTACAGAGCTCAAAATCTGAGTAACTGGTTCCAGCTAATTTATTGTTATTTTTCGTTACAAGGTCAAATTTATTTATTTATTTAAGAAACCAAACGTCTTAATTATTGTTTTAATTAATTTTTTGAACTTGAAGAAAATGGAAATGTATTTATGCACTAAACTAAATATTAAAGCTGAATTACATTAGAATATTTCCCCATTTTCTTAAAACAAATTCACATGCATAATCTAATTATGATTTCAAATAATTTTATATAATTTTGTGGCTATGAATAGTTCAGTTTCATAAGTTATCGATACATCTTGGGATTTTTCATATTTGTTCTAGTTAGTACAATACCACAAGTCTTTAGTCTACAGAAATTGCTAGACTAATTTATTATTGTGTTTTAGTATCCTCTAGAGCAGGGCTTCTAGCTAGTTTTCATTCCAACCAAGCTCTCAATTATTTAAATAGACCCTGAATTGAACTGATAATTTGCTTAATTAGACCTTTTTACTTGTTTTCAGCTCTTGAACAGTTGCAGTTTTCAAGTTTAGGTATAACATTTGATAATTAACTTGAGCTGCAGATATTTAACACTAGAAGGACCGAAGATATACTCATACCTAGAAGCCCCACAGCAGTCTCTCACGGCTGTATTCAAAACACTGTAAATAGTATAACGAAAGGAGAAACAGCTGGATGTAATTTTTTTTTTTTTTGAGTACGTTGCATAAACATCTGAAAAATCAAAGCATATTATAGATACATTTATTTTACAAATCAAAACAAGAAAATGTAAATAAGTAAACATTTGAATAAACATACATATTTCTAAAACTGAAATGATAGCAATACATTTTTTACTTTTACAGCAATCTTTATTATCAGATGCGCAAAAGCAACTGAACAACATAGATAAACTTAGAAGGAAACATTTTACAGAAACGCACGGCTTAAGAAGTTATAAAAAAAAAAAAAGTCTTTCTTTTTTTGACAAAATGGTATTCCTTTACCTTGAGTCTAAGGCTGTTCACAATCAATACAGATATTGTGCTTCTCCGCAGGGTACAGCTGTCCGAAGCTTTATTTTTATTGCACTTGCCAACCTGGCATTGGCGGCTCTCAGCAGGGTTGCCAGCCTCAGCTGTGGGTGCACACCTGGCAGTCTCCCTCTGTTCCAAATGCTTCTCGTGAAGTTCCTGTGCTTCCTGTAAAATATATTCTGGTATTTATTTTCGCTAGTCCCGGTGCTAATTGACTGACCAAAACAGCACAGCTGACAAGCAGGTGCCAGCCTTTGAAAAAGCCTATTGAAAAACAATAGACTGTCAGTCATTCACTCTGGCAGAGAGTAGAGACAAATCTAATTACAGCTAAACACACTGCGGACTAGTAATAAAAATAATAAAATAGAATACCATTCTGCATAATCACAATTGTTTTTTGTGTGGCCGTCAATGTGACTGCTCCCGGGGCTTTTAGGAATAATGTAATATATCTCCTTTTACTTCTGCGTTCCATGCTTTGAGAATATTTAACACATACGGACAGAAACGTACATGAACATGCAGCCCCATATGTGTTACACAATGGGAGAAAACTACATTTTAAATCCAAAAACTGCCAAAATGACTGCTGCGGGGCTTCTAGTGTTAAGAGCTGAAAACAGGCAAAAAGGTTTAAGCAAATTTATTAGTTCGATTAAGGGTACAGTTAAGTAATTGACAGCTCAGTTGGAATGAAAAACAGCAGGCATAGGGGGTCCCTAGGACCGAGTTTGAGAAGCCCTGCTCTAGAGGGCAACAGCAGTTACTTTGAGTTTGTTGCAATTGACAAATAATATGTAGCTGGGGACTATCTTGAGCTGTTTGGTTCGTTGCAATTGGTATTAACTTGCGTACTGGTTTAGTACCGTCCTCCGTACAAACCACAGGATCATACCCAGTTAGTACGCGCCTTTTGGTTTGTTGCAATTGACCCAGAGTGATCGAGTGGTGTGGATTGTCTTGATCCAGTGTGGTTAACTGTCCGTTTTTAGTTGCACTCCATGGATTTCTCATTTCTGTTCTTCTCTCCAATCTCTCACAGCGCACCGTGGGGAGGAGGAGGAGGCTGAAGGCTATGTCTCCCTACCCACCACCACAGCACTGGAAGAAATGGCTCTCTACAGCAACAAGCGCAAACTACGGCACGGTCGTCGGAGCCTGGAGACAGCTGTCCCCACGTAGTGCAGCTCTAGAGCTCTGTAAACACACACACACACACACACACACACACACACACATGCATACATACATGCAGGCACACATACATACACAGCAAGCACTGTTTCCCTGATACACAGTGCCCTCTGCAGGGAGGGACCTACCATGAACGCATGGACCTTGGGCCGCAGACTTTAATAGCTAGAAGGTGTAGGGGGGCTAGCTTGTATATACCAGGCCACAAAACAACTTTTCAGTTTGCGTTTTAGAAGCTGAATTATTTTACGCAAGAACTAATTTTTGTTCAGTTTTTTGTTTTAACTAGTGTTTTGTTTTTGTTTTTTTAATCACTTTGTGGAAGAAAATGATAGTTCTGGGGGAAAATAAATAAATATAATTCTCATTGATTTGGTTGTAAAATTAGTGGGGTTGGGAAGGAGGTGTGAAGCTTTCTGGGTTAATTTGAGTGTAAATACGAGTGTCGCTTAGACTACCTATTGCGATAAGGGGAAAGTCATTTCTCTGCTACCTTCACTGCTTTGCACCCTGCTGTGTTAACCGCTTGAGGTTTCTTTAAAAATTACTATCATCTGACATTGTAACCCTATTGGTTTTTAATTGAAAAGGGTTAGCATTTTTCAGTGTAATTTATTATTAGATAATGTATTTTAGATTCTTGTACAAATGTTCAGAATTGTAGGTACACAGTACAGTAAGGGCTTGACACAATAAACCAAGGTGGTGTACTACAACTAGCTGCTGTTAACAATTAAAAGCCAGAATAAACACATTTTTAAATACGTGCCATGCACAAGATAGACCCAGTAATAATAATTATTATGAGATAGATAGATAGATATATTTTTTTTTTTTTTTTTTTTTTTTTTTTTTTTTTTTTTTTTTTTAAGTATGTGGCCAAGCAGATTTGCAGGAGGTAATATAAATCAGTGTGTTTAGGAAGTCTTTAGGTGCTAAGGTTGCATTCCCTAAAACCTGATTTTTTTTTTTTTTTGGGACCTCAACCTTTGTAAAGTTTAGAAACTGTACTGTTAGTGTAAAGGCTTGGGTACAGCATTTCCAGGCTTTCAGTACATGCTGGGGTTTTTGGTTTGCAGTTTACTTTTAGGCACACACACACACATTGCTATAGGGGACTTCCCACTTGTAACTGCCTATTTATACTTGGAAGTGGACTAAATTAGAACTCTCTTGTTACTACTTTGGGGAAGTTGTCCCTGTTGAGAATAGTTTCAAAATGGGCAAGGATTTTCAGTTTGTGTCATACATTCCTATTCTACCAGGGAGCATTGAGCTTAATGTAAGACCAGTCTCTTAGACACATGTACTTTGCAGACATACAGTAGACTCATATACAGATACACAGGGTATACCAAAGCTGTTAAAAATGAAAACAATTTTAAAGCATTTTAAGCAGAACTGTATTTCAAAACACCCTGCCTATCTATTGTACCTTTTATTCAAGGACCACTTTTGAAATGTATTTAAACAAACAAAACAAAACTTTTTTTATAATCAAAACATTATTCCCTTGATTTCTTACTTTGATTGGCGAGTGAAGGTAGCAGACGTTTTCAAGTCGTAGACTTTTCTCTGTTTAGTGTGAATAATGTACAGATATTAAAGAAAGAAAGAAAAACTGAGCTGACCACCGTGGAAATCTAACAGCCTTCAACATTGGCAGAGTTACTGGATACTTTTTGTAGACTGGTTGTCTGTAGACAGGAAATTAGCTTGTATTGTCGGTGTCGTCCCCAAGATTTTTAATCATTTTTTTAATATGGTTTGAGGAATAGGAAATTCATCATTAATCCTACTGTTTATCAAATGCAGATGGTTCTAGCAAGAAACACACCACCAACTTTTAATTTTGATTTACTAATTTTAACTTTTAACTTTTTTAAATCTTTATTTACTTTTTTTTCTCTAAATGCAGTTTTGTTTGGGATCTAATCTGTGAGTTGATTTGGGTTAGGTAACACTCTATGGTTTTCCTGGCAACTGGGAATCGCTACATTTTTACATGAGACATTGCATAGATTTTTATTTCTTTTTTTTTTTTTTTTTTTTTTTTTTTTTTTTTGTTGGGGAGTTCCAAAAGTGGGGAGGGGGGATGTTTGATCATCCAAGACTGTAACTAGTGAATTTGTACAACCAAAGAAGTCTATTTTGTGGTTCAGGAATAATAAAGTTTACTTTTCATTTTACAAACTGATCTTGCGTCCAGCTTTAGTTTTTTCTAACCCCCCCCCACACACACACACAAACACACACACACATACACACTGAAGAGAATCCATGGCACTGTATTGCTCCGAATGATTGCAAACACCATAAAACAGAAGAGACAAAAAAATAAATACATGTTGAAGCTACTTCCTTACTTTTTAGTAACTGGAGAATGTATGTAAATGGAGCCATCACATTTGAAAATTGAAATGTAAGGAGCACCAAGGCAAAGGCTCTTCTGCTCAACAGTAAATCCCATTTTATTTGCATCAGATTGCTCTTTTAATTTTAGTATTTGTCTGTTGGTGCAAGCGATGCTGTGACAGTGCACATTTGAGGACGTGAGACATATAGGGCTTTGAAATAAAGTTTTTGTCCGGTAAAATAATCTTGTATTCATAATACAATTTTGTAATTTTAAGGGATGTTAATACCACCACCATTTAATAAGTAACCATGAACTGCAATTCCCCACCCCCATTTATTTATGCATTTATTTATATTTTGGGGGGTGGGATTGCTCTCAATTTGGGTTTCACCTAGGAGGAGATGAGACTAGACGGGGGTTTGTTCTTCATTTGAGGGATGATGACTCCGGCTCTCTTTCTCTGTGGCTGGGCCTGAGACATAGCTCTGAAGTAGTGTTTCTGGAAGGGGAAATAAACATAAAATCTGAATTACTACAACTGTAGCTCCAGCTCCTGAATGAGTGCACCCACCTGAAATTGTAAAAAAAAAAAAAAAAAAAAAAAAAAATTAGGGATGGGCACCAATATCAATAGCAATAAAAATTTCCATATCGCAATATCGTGGAATAAAAAAACAAACAAACATGTACGCTCGCAGAGACTGCTAAAAATACAAGCGCAATATAATCAAGTTTATTTTCTATTGATATACAACAAACCCTATACATACCAATCATGATCAGTCTCGTAGACAAACACCACACACTAAAGTATTGCTAACCATTGCACCAAGTGACGTCATGTTTCTGGCAAACGAGCGGTTTATTTGAAATCCTGTTTACATCTTTTCCTTTGCTGTATTGAATGGTTTTAAAACAGTTTTATGCTCAGCATCAGCACTGTACAAATCAACAGTTTTAATTCATTTTCCGTGCACGAAGAGATAAGATTATTGGCTAAAAAATATTCCAAGAGATAAATTCACACCAACAAAACACTAAAGTGTGTGTGTCTAATATAATATGATGCCATGGTATCACACATTTATTTCTCTTTTAAATCTAATGTCTTTGTGATGTCATTCACTATGGAGCTAATGATGTAACTATTTACTGTTCCTTTCTATTTAAACTCTGGGCACCACAAACATTAGGCCATCAATGGTGTGTCTGTTCCTTGTAAAGTGCTTAACTATTGGTTAATTTTCTTTTTTATTTCTTATCTATGATAAGTGGTTCTGTATTTTTATATAATGATGTACCTGTCTCTTCTACATATTTATTACATTTTGTGCAAACTATACCATATACAAGGTTGCTATCCTTACATGATGGATTTCTTAAGACTGAATATTTTCTTTATTTGCGATTTGAATTATCTTTACCAATATAGTTGCACACTTTACAAGTGCTTTCACAGGTTGCAGTGCCTCTTAATGTATATATGACCCCCTTTTTTTTTTTTTTTTACTGTGGACTAAAATGTCAGCTAAATTTGCATCCCTTCTAAAAGCTACAATCGGTGCTTTCAGAAATATTTTTTAAATTTTTTTCTGAATTATGAAGTATACGTAAATGCTTCCAAATTATTTTTGAAATGTTGGGTAATAATTTAGAATATGTAATTATGGTACTCTCATAACCCTCTATTCTCTTTTCTTATAATCAAGTAGTTCATTCCTATTGAATTTGTCAACATTTCTCAATTCTGTTTCAATAATTTGTTCTATTAATATCAGTTAATGTCTGTATATGCTTGTTATTGCAATTGTGTTATTATATTTCTGTGTTTTGGAATACTTGGATATTAACGATATCCAAATACGTGCATGATATCGATATACAGTTTACATATCGTTGTCCATCCCTAGTGAAAACAAAAACCACAAACTGCTTAGCATCACTAAGGTTACAGCTAATTAGGACACAGCATTCGGGAGCAGAGGACAGATAGAAATAAGGTGGGAGACAGACTTTGGACAGATGGTAGGTAACATTTCTTTACACAGAGTGGTGTTAATACGGAAAAGGTTACCTAGCCCATGTTGTTGACACTGAATCAATGGAATCCTTTAAAAATGTATTACTATGACGAAGCATTTAGATCAACCAACTACTGGGACCCAGGTGAGCACTGGGGATCAAATGGCCTCTCTTGTAAATGTTCTTGTTTATATTAAGCAGTGATGTAACCTTCATAAATCCATTACTAGTATAGTATGCAAAGGGAACTGTCATGTAAGTTGGTGTAGTCTTTCAAACCTGTAGGTTAATATAGAAGCTGTTAATTGCCTATACTTAAGATTTTAACTTTTCTCTATTGGGTCCACTTGGCCTTAATCAGTGTGTCCTTGTAATGCACCCAACAGGCCATGTGACCCCTGGAGACTTAAAATGTGGAACCACTTGCTATTGTATCTGTAGGTTAACTGTACACCGATGAGAAGGTTCTAGTGGAAACGTTTGTCTGCTCGACTTAGTTTTACCTTGCAAATGTTGATTTGTTTTTTAAAGTTGAAAATGGATAAACTGTACACAAGGATTCTTCTTGGAGCCATATTCAGAAACAACCCTTGAGCGTTAATGTTTTCCCAGTATTAAAAACAATATTTTAAGGAAGCACCAACAATTCAGTGTTTGTTGATACGTAACATGGCACCTTCCAAAAGGTACTGGGGTGTGTTTCAAGGGAGGTTAACCCATTGAGTCATTATCATTTCACATAATAAGTGCAGAGAGATAGGTCTAGGAATGACTCATTCTAAATGTGGATTGAGGTACTCCTCAACCCCTTTGTACATAATTCTGGCATTGTTGAAATAAGCCATCAAGTGCAAGTGCAGCACTGTTGGGTGAATTCTAAAGGTTTACTTAAGCATACTGCAGGGATCACATATTGCATAATGTGATCAACCTTATTTGCATCTCTAATTCATGGTGACTAGACAGATGCTAATAAAGTGGTTGGGCAGTGCATGCCTGTAATAACCCACCCGCTGCTGAGTCCTCATGTGTGCGTTGTAGAAGGAGATGGAGCCTGGGCTGCTGCTCAGTAACTCCTGGTGAAGCCGCTCAAATCTCTCCTGCTCATCCTCCTCCTGTTTGTACATGTGGACAAAGTAGAAAAGGGTTAAAACTGTGGAAACGGGATGGAGTATGGAACGCAAAGATTTAACAGCCTGCTTTGTCAAAATTATGTCTGTTGAGTGTCATTAACTCAACTATTGTGCTAATATGTATTTCCTCTCTTACAATCCCCAGAATCTGACACTCACTACAAACTTATTATCACAATTTACATTTCATGCATTTAAAACTGCACCACCACTACTACTGTATAGCCCGCTTGCCGGGGCAAATGAGATTCAAAAGAAGCACTTACTAAGGCCAAGACTCTGTTGAGGGGCATCATTCCTGGTCTGATTGACCCTCTGTCTCTCAGCGCATTCTGCACCTCTTCTGGAATCAGGTATGATTCGTTGTACCAGCTTTCAAATTCTACAGATACAACCAGCAATAAGCACTGCTTTGATTAAAATAATCTCAATAGCACAAATGAAAAGCATGCACTTGTGAACACATCAGGAATGCAGGTTCATAAATGTGAAATGTCTAACTGAATATTGTATTAACAAAATATATTTTTTAAATGTTTGGGATTCCTATTGTAGTTCTTCAAACATCAATATTTAAGACACATAATAATACAGTTATATGGGCATGAAGGCATTAGTTGGCAACTTTCAGTAGCACAAAAATGAGCTATCCAACGGCAGGTTGAGTCGTTGACCTTGAAATTACTTCTGGAGCACTGAAAAATCAAAAGGTTAGATGACCACAATATGGCAGCCACATTATGGCATACACCTAGCATACAGGCCTTATATAACCCTGAAAAAATGAAGGCACTACCAGAGATACCGGCTTTTGACAGTGGAGGCAGCAGCTTTCCAAATAAATGTCAGTAGAGGGTATATCAAATTGAATTTAACCCAAGGAGTAACTGAATACAGCCGTGTACCAAGAATGAAGGCGATATCTCAAAGAACTTTATCATCGGGAAACCAAAAAAAATCACATGGCCCTAAAATGTGAGCCATCTTAGTTCACAGGTCAAAGTGAACGGTATTGTTGCAGGGCTTGAAATTAACATGCGGCAACTGCTGCAATGCCCCTCAAAAGGTATGTCTCTTCATGGCCATTATGGCCACAGAGCCCTTTCCGCTACAGCAACTAGTATACGTCTGTATTTGAAGGTGTTTGGATACAAACAACAACACGACTAGGTGATTTGTGTGGTTAAATCGCATCAGCGGGGAAAACGACAAACAAAGAACACGACCCTTTCAAGCACGTGGATTTCTACCGTTCATAATAATAATGCCATCTCAGAAAAAATGAATTTAATGAAATTACAAGAATCTAAAATCAAAATCAAATTTAAAATCCAAAAATGCACTGCACAGCCCTCCCTACACATGATCCTAAATCTCATCTTCTAATCCATGGTACCTTTTTACATTTACAGCATGCATGTAAAATTCATTTTACCTGAGCATAAGCAATATTAATAGTTTCTTCTGCATGTGAATCCCTCCTTATTGTCTTGCTGTGTTTAATTTCTTAAATGTTCCTTTGATGCATCATGATATCAATAATTTTCTATTGTTATAGAAATAGAATGCAGTGTAATCCTGTGTTATTGATTTATAATCATTACATATGCAGATAAGTACAATTATAAAATGGCTTGGGTAATTAAATGCTGTGATTGGCTAAAGAAGATCACATGATCATGCAGTAAGATTTGTATTATGCAATGCTAGGGGTGAATCACCTCCTGAAGATCAATCAATTTCATTAAATTATGTTTCTTTAAAATCTCAAAATCTCTGTGTCTTTGGCCACGGCGATCATTCCTATAAAGCCCTGAACTGCAGAACTGAAAATCGGTCTAGAGATCGCTTGCGATTAATCTTGACAACGAAGGGGCAGCATGTGACCAAAAAAACACTAGGTTCATATTTTAAAAAATGTGGTGTAAAAAGTTAAACACATTAAGTAATGCAGACACCAGTGTGCATTATAATGCAGTGAGCAGCTTTGTTTCGGTTGAGTGACATTCTGCATGGCTGCCTCACTGACCATCTAAGAAACTGGAGAAGTTAAACCCGTGTTAGGAGACGCAGGCAGCGCATTTGAAGGAATAAATATGCAGAATGTGATTATTGTGTTAGGTGAAACAGTGATTTTAAATGTCAACTTTACTTACCAAAGTAATTTTGTGAGTGTTCTGATTTAACTCATTAACACTATTTTTAATTAAAGTTGTTGCTGCAGAAAATATATTTCTCTGCAGATTTTAGGAAATTTTACTGCAGATTTCCATGGAGACTTACTACTGTTGAACAAAAATGGTCCTGTGGATTTGCTATAACAGCCCATGTCTGGCTTCAGCACAGGGAACGGGTTTGAATCTAGGCTACTGGTTGACAAAAAAAAACAGCATTTTCTGAATAGACAGCATTTTCTGAATAAATAAACCATTAAGTTAAACTGTGTTGTTTCTTTGTGACCAATAATTAGCTTTATATCTGAATCATAAGCAAAATTACACAACATCCTACACTTTGGCCCTGACTTAAGTTTAGTGGCCTTGGTGCCCTCTACAAATGTAGTGAACTGAATGTAATTTTGTCCTTTTTGTTGCCAATTGAGAGCCCTGCTGTTATATTTTGCCTCCCATGACACTGAAAATATGAAGTTGAATGCCAAAATGGTTTATGACATATTAGCATTACTAGGTGCAGCTGTACGCTTGCAAATCCATACAACCTCCCCTAACAGGGATGCTTAATAATGATAATACCTGTCAGAAGCCTGCTCCTGCACTGTTCCACCAAGCGCTGGCAGTACTGGTCCTCAGCCTTGGTGTTGCGCAGCTCATCATAGTTGGAGCGATAGCTGGCTTTCAACTCTTTCAGCTTCATGATGAGATCAAACTCCTCCTCATCGATCACAGTCTCTCCATCCTCGTTAACGTACTCTCCTGCAGAGGGATCAGGATATCAGCAGGGCAATCCCAAGACTGCTCCCCTCTGCTGTTTTCCAACAGCCCCACACAAGATATGTTCATTCACTTTACAGTATAAATGCACAAATAGAAGTAAAATGCAGTTATTTTGTTTTTATACATAAACCCCATGTGCTTATCTCATATTTAAGCTCACTACGATTACATAAGCACATGCCACTATTGGCAGAATGATATGGTAGTAAGTGTGACCTGGAATTTCTGGCTATTATAAAACAGATAGAGCATTGTTACAATGCATGTCCCCACGTTCAGTTTGTGAGTGGTCCCAGAGACTGACTTACCCTGCAGCTGCCGGTCTTGTTTCTTGGCCAGCAAGGCCTGCTTGGTGCTGTCAATCTCCTCCTTGGTGTAGTTGATGATGTCCATGAGCTCTTTGACTTTCTTCCTCTTCTCCAGGAGAATCGACTTGTTCTCCTTCAGGATGCGGTTTATCTCACTCCCACGCTCCAATTTGAAATCCTCGAAGGCTTCTGACTTGGGCGGAGGGGAACTGCAGAATATGAAAAAAACACAAATTGAGATCTGCCACTGGGCAGGCACATGGTAATTTTACAGCTTCACAGGACACTGCTGTCGCACAACTAGGCTTTGGTCTGTCTAAATATGTTTCGTGGGAAGCCTCTGCTATCAGCTTGTTTCTTATGCACCATGACTTGTTTATACTGAGAATAGTGACTGTTTTGAATGTTTTTGAGTTGAATGATATTTTTTCATAGAATATGGCAAGAATTGGTGTATTTGTGTTTTTTACTTGGGGCGGCTGTGGTCGTCCTTGCATGCCGACTCTGAGCGATGAGACTCAATGCTGCGCACGTCATGCTCCTTCTGCTCCTTGCTTTCCAGGTCCTTCATTGAGGAGACAAGCTGGTACATCTTCGACAGAGAGCCCATCTCAACTTCCTTCCCATCTCCTGGGCTCACCAGCCCATCCTTCCTACCAGGGCTGTAGAGAGACCACAACAGCAGCTCAAGTCACTTTCAAGAGATTTGTTTTATGGTATCTGGTTTTGACATACAACATTACTGTTATTACTCCTGTAATGTTTTGAGTCTATTTGGCCAAACAGAGGTTTCCACTTAGCATTTGAGCAATTTTTTTTACAGTATTTCATGTTTGGTGTTTCCAAGGACTGATTATGTACACAAACCTTATATATATATATATATATATAGACACGCACACAATATGAGAAACCAATCATTTCATAATACAAAGAGAAACTAAGTAAAATCACTAAAGACATAAAAGCTAGGATTTCTCACCTGATAATTTCCTTGCCCTTCTTCATTTTTGCCTTCTTTGCAGATACTATGGAGGAGACACCGTGTTTACCCGCTGAAGGGGCGACCCCGATCCCAAACCCTTGCCCGTCCACTTCTCCAACCATGTCGACTGGATGTCCTGCCTGGAACACATTTGAAAGGAGTCGTGGTGGTCTCAACGCAAACCCTGGAGGAGGGCGTGTTTCAGCATGCTAGGTCACAGCTGTGTCCAACCAAGGCATGACACAAGCTGAGGTCAGAGAAATACACACCTCAGATTATATGGTTCTCCTGGATCACCATTAACTGCACTGGCTCTTCTAGCCCTACAAAACAACACTTATTCCTAAACCCCCTCCCCTGCTGTCGGATGGTCCAGAGTATTGTCAAGCAACAGTGAGATGCCCACCTTCACAGCCGCTGCAATGGCAGCACTGTCGCTCCTGTCAATTAGAGTGTACTTCTGACGGATCTTGGCCTCAATCTCCTGCTCCTGTTGTCTGAAGAAAAAAACACTCCTAAAGACTTTGCAGGCCTGTCATTGCCTTTCTGTTTATTGCAAATTCTACACAGGGTGAAAATGTTGTCCCATATTTTTTTAAAAATAGGACATGTTTTACATCAACAGGACAATGATTACTTTTAATACAATTGACTAAAAGCTGAGCACTACATTTTCAATAGTTTAAGGCTTTTCATGCTTTCATACATCACAAGTGATAGTTACAGCCAGGTTTTAAACCAATCTGCATTTAAACATTTTTTTTTTTTTTTTTTTTATGGATAGGTGAAATTCCCTCTAAACATGGTATTCCAGATCTGATGCTTTTTGAATTAGAACACAGGTTTTCAGAACCAGGTATCAACATTCACTAAGAGCACGTCAATGCATTTTTATAGAACAGTAGTACAGTACTTACTGTAAAACTACCTTGAACTGGGCAAACACCTCCTGAATCTGTCTGATGTTAACAATCTGAAATCAGAAACACAACTCTAGAAATAAATAAAACTCCAGAACCACACTGCGTTGTTTTGTAGTATTGACACAAAACAAATGTACAGTTTGCACAACAGATCCACTGAGATTAAACATAACTTATTAATTACACTGAGGGGTACTTGCAGGTAAATTGCCTACTCCATAGCAAATGTACGAGGTGTGCATTGCACAGCACCAGTAGTATGATGTAGACATTGCTTGGCCATTATGTTTACCTATATTGGTTCTTGGTTTAATGTCTCATGTAAAAAAAAAAAAAAATTTCCTGTATTATTTAGTTTTCAAATGGTATCGCAAGTATGTTATCAAAATAACATATTATTTTTTTGAAGGTCAGAGGTCGTGTTTTTTTTTTTTTTTTGCATCATCAATGCTGGTGCTCATGTAGAAATTCTGGTAAAGTACAAAAGACTCCTTATTTTCTTTGTTGGTGTGCCATGTAACATAGATTTGGAGGTTGAATAGTAAATACCAAGCAGTCATATAAATACTGCCAGCTATAGCTTGAAGCCTAAGTTTGACCTCGGTAGAATGTCACCTCTGTCAGATGCTGCCATACACAGGGCTTGAAATTAACACCAGCCATGCGGCAATTTCTGTGGGTACCCTTATCAATTGCCGCAACGACCCTCAAAATGTATGTTTATTCACAGCCATTATGGCCACAGTGTTCTTTCAGCTACAACAACTGGAGAGACGCCTGTAATAGGAAATGTTTGCATCCAAATAGTAACGTAATTCCGCGGTTTTCATGGTTAAGTCACATCAATTCCATACACAACACTTGTGTCAGTATTTCTGAATGCACTATGGCATATCATGTTTTAAACTAAAGCGCAAGGACCGATAACAATCTGATCAAACTCAAATGCCTGGAAGACCAGAGGCGCTGTATTAACACCAGCAGAATACGGTAACTCCAGCTTTCAAATCCCTAAAACCACCCCCTAGCTACGCCACTGGTATTATTAAGTTAAACTAGTTTTCTTTCTGGGGTCAATAATTAGCTTTATATATGAATCCTTTGGCCTTGACTTAAGTTTAGTGGCCTTGGTGCCCTCTACAAATGTACTGAACTGAATGTCATTTTGGCCTTGTCCTTTTTGTTGCCAATTTAAAGCCCTGCAAACATTCATTAATTTATTTTATTCCACACATAGCAACATGGTTCAGTGACATCATAGTTAGGTATACAGTAACCGTAACCGTGGAGTTAGAATAGGTCAACATAATGGGTTTCACCCCAGCTGGATGAAAATGATCTAGCTTAGAATGTTACAATTGTCAGATTGTATCTAGATGCCCGTGCACCAGTAATACGATGTAAATATTGTCCTTACTTCAATCTCATCTGTAGTTCCCTCCAAGTACCTGTGGACCTGAAAGTTAATATCAGCAATCTGGGTATCGCTCATGGTGTCGTATGACACTTGGCTGCGGTTAGCCTGCAGTTAAATAAAACGAAACAAAAAAGAAGAAAAAAACTTAAATACTTTATGTAGCAGACTTTTGTTATCTTGCATAGCACTTCCATAGTACCTACTGTATCACTTGCTATACAATACATTTACAAACCAGGTACCTGCATTGTGAAACAATTCAGATACCTGAAACCCACATTTGCAGTATAGTGTACATTATACTGTATACCTGCTGAATCAGTCTAAAATCTCTTTCACCAGTAGTACAGAAAGTCATTAAAATGAAAGTAAGTCCAATCCAATTTACAATTAGAATTTTCATTAATTCGGGTGTTGTAGGTACTGTACTGTTAACATATGACCCTTTTTATGCACATTTACAGTACAGTAAGCTATAAAACATTTGTGTTTGTTTAAGTTTGTTTTCATTATTATGAGGGTGCCAACAGCTAATCAACACTATATCAGCATTGTCAATGCTTGGCAGAGGCACCTGTACAGCAGTTCTAGCTCCAGTGATGTCATTTGAAAGTGTATTAGTGGATTGATCCCTCACCAGTGAATCATGGATGGCCAGTTCGTCCTTCAGTTGCCTAATCTCCATCTCAAGCTTCTTTACCTGAAGCTGAAGAACAAAATAAAAATGAACATAGTGAACGACTGGACTGTTATTTCTGCTGGTGTTTTCCACCAAAGCCGATTTAATGACCACCTTATTAGCATCACTAAAGACAATGAAAATCATAGTGGAATGTGGCTGGCAAAAGTAGAGATTTTTTCATTTTAAGGGTGGCCATATTAACATAAGCTAATGTTTTGATAATTTTAATAGCACCCAATGTGGGTTACATTTTTAGTAACTGTTTCTTTTTTAGCAACTTCTGAGAATGTTATTAGGTACTTGCTTAGCTATTGTGACATGGCTGTGCAATGTTCTGGAGTTTTGGGATTGAATCCCACTTGAGAAAAATGGCTAGGAATGAATGACAAAGGTTGTATGTGCTGAAGTTCACTGCTAAAATTTGAGGAAAACTTTCCAGAGGGTTTGTACCTTCCTTTTCACTACACTTTAATAATAATCTCTATTTTTATATAGCACCTTTCATAGTGGACCACCATCACAAAGCGCTTTACAACATACGAGACTAGGGTGTGTGAACTATGCATCAGTTGCAGAGTCACTTACAACAGCGTCTCACCCGAAAGACAGAGCACAAGGAGGTTAAGTGACTTGCTCAAGGTAACACAATGAGTTAGTGGCTGAGCTAGGACCGGGTACCTCCTGGTTACAAGCACGTTTCTTTAACCACACAGTAGCCATTAGTAAAAACTGAAAAACCCAAACCAAATTTGAGTACATTTTGACTGATTTTGTCCCTCTTTACCGACACACAACAAATAGTGCCGAAGTTTTTACGTCTATTAATAGCGTTTGTTAATACTGTTTATGGCTGTAAAATAATTCTGACCGTCACAAACAGGCTTTTCAAGTTCAAATTGTTTTAAAAAAAAAAAAAGCACAGACAGGACTGTCACTTCAGAAATTACATTGTTTTAATACAGCTACTCGTCTCAGGTAAGCTTGGCCTCTAACCTACCATGATATAGCTACTATTTTTCTGGCTTGCAAGTTCGATTGCTAGAAATATCAAGCACACAATAGTGTGTATACTGCATGATTATTGATTTGTACCGAGATCTGGTGGTATTGTGTTAAACTGCATTACAGTATACGGCAGTTTTGATAGAGCTAGGTTGACTGAGAAATACGTCCAGGTTTGGTCTGTAGAAAATGTGGCAACCCTATTCTATGTAATGCTGAATTCTGAAGTTGAAAAACAAAATTGCAAATCTCCAAAGCAGGCTTTCACTAAATTTGTTACTGTCATCAGTACACTGAAAAAATCAAGTGCTGCCCAAAGAAGTTCATGTGGCACTTAACCATATGCATTAGCCAAATCCAGGAATGTCACATGGAGCTCCTTCCTTTCCTTTTTAGCTGATTGAATTTGTTTCCAGATTACGCTGATGTGTTCTACGCATCCTGGGAAACCTCGAATGCCCGCTTTTTGTACTGATGTGTCAATGAAGCAGTTCTTTAATAGGTAGAGTGACAATTTCTGAGCAATAATGCTGAAGAAAATCTTGCCTTCTACGTTTAATAGAGAAATAGGGCAAATCTGACTGATGCTTGTAGAATCTTTTTCTTTTGGTATAAAGACTCCACCTGCTCGGCATCATGCTCTGGGTACAACCTGTTTTTTCCCCTGCCACTTTCATCAATTTCCACATGATTCGTAGAACTCCAGAAGCACTATTCTATACTCTGTATGGAACTCCATTAGGCCCTGGAGATGATGATGCCCTTGCTTTTTTTCACAGTTTGCTCTACTTCTTTCCACTTAGGTGCACAGTCTTCCATTTGGTATTCTGGTGGATTGATAGGTGGGATGACTGAAGGAATTGACATAAGCTCCTGCCTTTTTGAATCTGTATGTGTTTCCTCCAAATATCTCTCCAGCTCAAACTTAGATGCTTTTAGTGTGCCATTTTTCTCACTCTTGAATAACTTTTTTACAAATTTGAATGTATCTATATAAAATTAGACAAACTTGCCTTTTGTGTTAACCTTGTGATATATCAGTTAACTTGAAACGCCACATTTCACAACAATAAGCTGTGATTTTTTACTAGTATTAATTGTCCAGTGACATCAAAACACTTTTTGAAATGTATTTAAATAAATACATAAACTTGAGTAATAATACCAGGACTGTGAAGTACTCACCACAGGGTCAATGTGCTCATTCACAGCTGGTTCTGTCTGCACACATTTCATCCGGGTGGCAAATCGCAAAGTGGACAGCTGAAAAAGCACAAGATCCCTCACTCTTAACATTGGACACAGACATCGTTAGGCAGAACATTAGGAAAATGTGAACCTAGGCCAGTTATTACTGACATGTACAAGGCTGCAGTCTAATGCACACTTATGTTTCAGGTCTTGGCCTCTTTCTTATTCCTTAACAAAAACAGTGAAGATGTTAGACTTTTTGAACGTTTTAAAACATAACACATGGGAAACTAGGTGTGCCACCAACTTTTTTGACTGTTTATAATTCCAACAGTTGGAAACAACTTTGTAATAGCATTATTTACAGCAAGTGTGGGACACTAGAGGACTATACATCCAATAAATCACCTCTGTGGGAAAGCACTAGAGGGACTAATAAACAGTTAACAGTGACAGTATTTAGATCTCTTCTTTAGACCATTTATTTAGACCCTATACAATATAAATATACTTACAGTTTCCTCTATCTGGGCAGCCTCCTCATAGATATTAGCCACTAATACTGTGTTGCAGTTTCCACCTGAAGGTTAAGTACACAGTGAAGGAAATGAAGACACGAATTTAAAGATAAATCAGTACTGTGAGTGTTCTTCTCATATATGTTATTATTAAATAATCACTATGTCATCTTGTCACTTGCATCTCTATGCCTAGTTTCTACTGCCTTTCCTGACGATAGCTGAGCTTGACGAGTCCGGGCGAGGTGTAGCTACAACTTGGATAGTACAGTTTTGTATCTTATACCCAAAAAGGTCAACCTGTGCTGTGTGGAATTACATCACCAAAAGGCGTGTGTTTAAAGAGACAAACTGTTTGAATAATGGCGGCTGTAAACAAACGCTGTGTTCAAAACAAACCCAACAAAGTTGTTGCTTCGTGGGACGCAGAAGAAATGGATGGAAAACCAAATTCAAAAACTGCTGTTGGGCACATTTAAAGTGTTCGACAAACCTACGGAAATTCTGTGGCAGCAGGGGATCAATTGCACTGCTATTCAGTGTTGAGATAAAATTGAAAAATTAACACAAGATTAAAGACAACAACATAATGTGACCTTTTAATGCCGCACAATGACCTTTACTGTGCACTACTACTTCCTCGGTCAACTGTACCTGACAAAATTACACTGAAACGCAGTCATTTTTAACAACACCTCGCCCACACTGTCCAGCTCAGCTATACCTGGGAAAAGGCAGTGGAAACAAGTCTATAAAACTGGAAGGGAGCAGGAAGCATTTGTGAGAACTTCAGCAATCTTGTTAAAATTGGTTTCTAAGGGGGAGTTTGACATTACATTATTCTTTCATTTTCTTTCTTTGCAATACTTAGCCACCATGTGGCACACTGTGGTACTGTAATATAAAATCCAACTGGAATCTAAGGTAATAGTCGTTCTGTTTTCCAGAAGTAAAGGTGGTAGGTAAGCCGCTAAAATTGATAACATTGTGTTACTGTATAGTTAATAGAAGAGATACACCAATTACTGTTTGGTGGTCCCATTTAGCCCTGGCTCCAATCCATATGAGGGGCCATAGTTATGAATGTGCAGAGGCACAGTACTGGACTTTTTGCCTTTGGACTTGGGTCTCTGCATATCTATCTAGTTTAAATGTTTATTTCTGTATTGGTAATATTTGTTATTCTATACAAAAGGGTTATTTTATTGTCTAGAGCAGGGGTCTCCAACCCTTGTCCTAGAGAACTACAGGGTCTCTTGGGTTTCGTTTCAACGGAGCTCTCACTTACTTAATTGAACCAATTATTGGCTTAATTAGTCAAGATTAATACGTGTTCCAGACCTTTAGCTGCTGATGATGTGAGACACCTATAAAACCTCCAGGATTGGGGGTCTCCAGGACCAGCGTTGGAGACCCCTGGTCTAAAGCATGTATTGGAATGTGTACCTGTTTCGAATTATTTATTTATTTATTTATTTATTTTAAATAAATGGAATATAAAAATCTGATTGGGTTGGGTTATATTTATGTAATGGATTGAGCTAAGCCGGAAAGTTGAGATACAGCTCACCCTGCATCTTACACAGGTTTATTTATTTATTTTTTTACTGGTTTATTTATGGTACAAATTTGAATTAAAGAAAACAGGTTTAATTCCGCACGATCACACTGATTAGGGGAAAACTAAATAAAATCAGGTCCTTTTTTTTTTTTAAACACTGTAATATACTTCCACTTAATGCATTTACTTATGTAAGTCTTATACCAGGAATAATGAACCATGCCTTACTCAAGGAACAACCCATAACGAAAAATACATTCAATCATAAAATCTGAAACAAAACAAAAGAAATGTAGATGTGTGCATCTTTTTCAATATCTTAAAATGAATACAAATACTGAGAAAGACAGCCCCCTTGCTGAGAGGTTAGTTTTCTGGTTTCTTTAGTTGTATCTTACCCAAAGAGTCCTTGAGCGCATAGGTTAGCTTGCTCTGCCGAAAGGGGATGTGATCGCGTCTGAGGTCTCCTAGCGCTATGATGGCCTGCTCTAGGAAGGACAATGACTTGTTGATGTACATGGCCTCTCTCAAGACTTGGCCCTCAGACTGACACGACAGTGAGAGAGAGAGAGAGAGAGAGAGAGACAGGTACACTTTAAAATATCAGTAAACAAGCATTACAAAATAAAATATCATATATATATATATATATATATATATATATATATATATATATATATATATATATATATATATATATATATATATACACACACATACATACATACACTCAGTATGATTAAAAAAGATTGCACCACCAGCATAAATAATTAGCCTTGTTTGTCTGTTTACAAGTATGAACAGCAATGATTAATGGGTTTTCAGACATGATTGTGACCATCAGATCTTTTGAATGAAACAAAACAAACTAGAAATTTGCTTCTAACCCCTCAAACAAGCCAGGTCCCAGATCCTCATACTCACCCCAGTTTTTCCCAACCGCTCAGAGCCTGCCAGGTCCACAAGGTTCAGTTTAGAGGTGACGTACTTGGCATCTGACAATGTTCGGGAGCGTGACTGGAGGTAGATAAAATACAGAGGTATTAAACGTAATTACAAAAATGTAATTAAATAAACGAATACAATTTCCAGTAAACACACAATATGTGTTATTCATATGTGGTACAGTATTTGGTGCTTTTTATACATTCACCGTTATGTCACATCACACCTACCTCTATGTAGACAGTTAAAATACAGTGTGATCGGGAGGAGTTTTTATTCAAAGCGTGGGATGCTATGATTCGGTTTGTTTCCCCCTGGAAAAACAACAATGACAAAAGTAATGCAAGTGTATTGTATCGGGATAGAGGTAACCGTAATCCGTGAATAATATACTGTATCAACCATCAACCATGATCATTACCAAATTATGCCCATTGCTGTTTAAACTGGTTATGGACCATGCAGTGACAGCATTACCCCAACCATGCATCATTAGTGCTAATGAGCTGTGATTATGTTTTATTTTATTTTATATAATTCACCTCAAAGAGTAGATTCAAGGCTTCCTCCTCATTGTTGGTCAAATGGACGGAGAGGCCCTTTACACGAACCCCATTTCCATCGTCAACTATGGTCATCTGTGAGTCCCTGGAGTCAGCATCCGGCAAGGTGGAGAGCAGGTCAAATAGGGTCTCATTGTAGATTTCCAGGAAAGATATCCATACTGTGAAGGCTTGCTCAGACCGCTCCTCTGTCTCCCTAAAGAGCTGGACAAAAAAAAACGCATTTGAAATCATGTTTGGACAGCTCTCCTAGCTTAGTGTATAGAGCAAAGATTCTGCTGACCATTTAGCTTACTGAGACAATAGTGTCACAATACAGCCTGCATCAGGAATTCTGCATCTCAAACTGTACATAAAATTATAAGAAAACTGTGCTTGGCCTGTTTACAGTTACATTAACACATATGATTGACTGTAGGATGTAGCTGCCTAACGTATTCACCTGAAAGCTCTTTCTAGGGCTGAACGGAACTCTCAAAGTACACAATACATTGATTGTGCTTGTATATACGGTACAATGGCAGTTATATATCAGTTAACAAAGTTCAGTAGATCAGGACCAATCTGGACTGAATGAGTATAATTTTGAACCCCTCCCTTTTTTTTTTTATTAAAGCGTGCCCAAGATAGCAGAGGTGCTGGGCTGTAAATATAAAAGTTAGGTAAGTTAGGTTACTGCTGGTTATATGTATAATTATACAAATCATTTTATTGTATTAGGGGCTGTCTACACTCCTAATTTCCAAACCATTCAACATAGGAGTTGTGCTCTTAATATTCCTACTGTACACTTCTAATAAAATGTAGAAAAGTCTGATCAGTCTTTTCCAGGTATCAAGGTCTGTGAAACTAGGCCAAAATGTTTGGAGGTGTTTAATTAGCACCTGTTGGAGAGCCCTTGGAATGATTCCTCTTTGCTTGTAGTTCTCTGTAGCTCCAGTCATTGTGTAGGTTTTACCAGCCCCAGTCTGCCCGTAACACATGACTGTACCTAGGAAAAACACACACATACACATGTTTTTGTACACAGACTGATGTACTGTATATTGACCTGCTTATTTAGAATAATTCACACGATTATTAAAGAGTAAGTAGCGGGGTTCCGAAGCATATAGCGTAACACGTCCCCACGTGTTGCTACAACTGCTTAAATAACGTTCCTGTCATTTTTCCCATAGAATACAGTTGTCAAACTATGATAACAACAAAAGGAGGATCCGGTGTTTGGTATCACTATGGACTTAAGTATCTCTTTTCTGATGGGTCAGATAGATACAGTAAATACACATGTGCCTAATCCAGATTTTTCACTCCATCTGCACAAGGCAACCTGAGTGTTTACAGAATATCTGAAAATGCAAAAGAGAGGCTGGCGACCAAGCTCAGAGTATATTTCTATTCTATACCTAAACGGGCAAGAAGCGCCAATTACAGAAACCTTGTGAGGGGCAGTGTGTGATTTATTTCTGTATAACAATAGTAACACTACAATATGGTATGTCGCCTTCTGATTGAGTAGTACATATAGCACAAAATCAAAAGAACCATAACATAAATTATTATTTATTTTGATTTGGATATTGCCAAATACTACAAACTTTTGAAATCTGGGCTTCCTTATGGATATGGGATAATATTCCTATGCTATTCTGTATCAAGTTAAAATTATGTTACCGTTATAGCCGTCCAGAGCCCTCAATACTACGTTCTTTGCAGTCATATCATAAACATGACTCTGTGACACGTTGTGCAGAACACCATCCATCTTGAACGCCCAATCACACTGCTGGTTGTTGACCACACTCCGAGTGTCTTTTTTCATATGGATGTTAATAGTCTGAAATTCAGTACAGAATAACGGAAAAAAATTATTAAATAGCTCAACAGTTTTTTTTTTTTATCTGCAAATAAATTTGCAGATTCAAGCCAAGTGGGACTGAAGAGTATTTCGGATCAGGTCTCACTGTGTAACATGGCATACCACCGTAATTAAAGTTCATAATCCATCTAATTCAGGCCCTATTTTTTAACAAGTATTCCACTTTATAAAACACTAATTTTATTTGATCCTGTTCAGAAGTTTACTGTAGTATACCATGGAAAAGCATGGTTTGTAAAGTAATGTGAAAAAAAGTAATTCACAAAGAGGTATATAAACGTTAAACAAGGTAATATTTACTTGGCGGTCTAACGATATACTAATGTGAAGATACAATTGATGCATGTGACGGTCCACATTGGCTACTTGTATGATGCAAAATATGACCCAATGATCATTTGAAATGGACTACTTTGTTAAAAAACTAAAATGAAATGAGACAGGGAGGGTATGTATTCTTACCAACTATAGAACACACTTATTCTTCATTCAAGAACCATTCGGTCACTATTAAAACTCCACTATTTCCTTTCTCTCTCAGTTTGGATACAGTATAACTTTGCCTGCCCTGATTTTTTTTACCTTTTGGTCTGGTAAACACTCAATGAGATCTTGAGCAAAGTTGGCAGACGGTCTAGTGCGGACAAACACACTAACCCCATTGCTTCTGGCACTCATTTTCAGCTGCAGGAAAAGGACAAACACAGCGATCAGCAAGGCATTCATAATACATATTTCAAATGACCCTCATTAGATTAAAATAAATAAATAATAATCAGTGTTCAATAATGTCACCTGCTGGGGTAGTGGAGCTACTGTACCTGATTAATCTGTCAGTGTTTATTTTGTATTTATTTGCTCTAGAAAATAAAGTACAGTTTTAACTTTAGCTATTGCTGTATGATCAATTATGTGGTTTCTAAGATATAACTTAACCCACTGCTAGAAAACAAGTTATTTATACAGTTATTATAAGCAATTATGTCACTGCACTTTGATAGTCTTACAATTCAAGTCATGACATAGTATTTAGGTAACACGTACAATGGTATGACATTGTAAGTTGAAAATTCTCCAGTAAAAAGTCTGACAACCATATTTTTGTACAGGTACCTAGTCATTAGGGATAAATACATCATTTTAAAATGAGGCATTTTAGTAATATATATATACCTGGCAAGATAAAATGACTGGTTTCAGTACCATGAAAAGGCAGCTCAAGCTATTACCTAGACATAGAGTACTATATCACTACTATGTCTATGCTTAGAAGTGTCTATTCGAAATCAGGACTTCAGTAATCACCAGTACTCAAGTTACTGTAGGCTGGTTAATTTCTTATTGAGTACAACACACTTCCAAAAATATGTTTCTTACTTCTTTCCATTGTCAGTTCTTGTAAGAATAATTGTATCGTATGATTATCAAACCAGAACTAATTAATTGCCTTGTTCCATGATTGCCAATGCTTTACCTCCAGTGCACATTAAAAAACAGGTGGATGTCCTACTTACTCTATTCTTAGATCTCAGTATGCTGCTGTCTAAGTTTTAAACACCCACCTGTTATTGTGTTGCATGTATTGTATTTGTCATTTATTGTTTTCTAGGAGCACCTTGTAAATGAGGCCTCCCTCTCAACTGGTAAATATCCTGGTTAAATAAACAAATAAATATAATAAGATAAAAAAAATAAAAAGAATAAGAATAAGCTTGGTAAAAAATATTCCTCGTTTTAATATCATGTGAAAACATTATTTTAATTTTTTTTTATATAATAATAATAAAAATGTAATGAAATAAGAAGCTTTTATAAATAAGAACATCGTGCTGACACTACCGACTACTGTGCTTAGTTTGATACCAACCAGCACAATGTAAAAATAAATAATTGTATATTGATACTTATGTATATTAGTACATAATAATCAAGTTTACACAGAATAGCAAGTAATTTATATATGACTAATGAACATATTCAAAATACCAACTGTTATGAATAATTAGAATAGAATAATTGGGAACGCAGTTTTAACGTGATAAAATATAATATTTTATGGGTTTTTGGGGGTTTTTTTTCGGTTGTCTGCTAAATTGTACCCTATAGTTAATTAATAATTGCATGTACATTTATAATTTCGACAAATACAGTTAAACCATTATTCTCTGACACTGCAGATCTATTTTATCTGTTTGTTTGTTTTTTGAAATCCCCCATCCCCGCTTCTGAATTCCGACTGACGATTGCTAGGTTCTTACTTTTGCGTGCGGTATAGTTTCTTACAGTTTTCAAATGCTAAAACGCTAACAACTTCAAATGAACACACTTACCGCAGTTTTTGAAAGGGTTAAATTATTTAAAACAGTAACTTATTTTTAATGAGCGGTCGATTAGATTCCTTATTGTATTACAGTCTGTAAAGTTTTCGTTTAGACAAGCAACAGTGCTTAGACTGTTTACCTACCATCCCCATAGAAACCAAACTTCACCTCCCTGAGAAAATAATATTGCCTCACTTCCGTACTACAGAACAGGGACGTCAAACTTCTACGGCAAGACTGCCACAAACTAGCAGAAATAGATAATTGGTTGAATGAGCAATACAGTGTTTAGTGTCAACTTGTTTGGTTAAGATTTAAACTACACACTAAAGAGCAGTTGTTATACTTAGTCATGCATTAATATAGCAGGAGGAAAGGAAGCCATTTCTGTGTGCACAAGTAAATTGAATTCAATTAATCGAAACAGGAGGGCCCTATTCAGATAAGGCCTGCTCTTCTGTACACTGGGGCTTATTCATTGAACTTTATAAAGCCTCATTGAAGAATTGTGTTCATAAATATTCTCTTAATTTCAACAGTGCTTTTTAAAAAATAGGTTTAATTAACTGAAAAACAGGGTTTAAATCATCTAAGTGGGGTTATAAAAAATAATCCTTAAAATAACATTCCCTAAATCAGTCTGTGCAGTTTTGTGAATTGGGGTTGCATTTGCAGACTTTTTCAAAGTTAAGAGTGTATTGAACTAAGTTCAAGAGCAGTAAGAATCGTACCTGTGCTAACGACTCTTGTCTTTCAGCCTTAACTTTACACAGAAAGAAACACCTACGTTTCAGTGTTGCAACCACACATTGGCAAATAGAAGATTGGGTTACGGTCATTCTTTAAATGTGTTTCTTTTTTTTTTCTTCAGCATTTTGGGTTTATTGCACTTGTACGTTTTGGTTTCATTCCCTTGAATAGTGTTTTTGACTAAAGAAGGAACACAACAACATAAAGTAATATATTATTTCACAATATTATCTGATGTCTTTGAGGGTGCGATAATGCCACCACCAAACAATACATTGCTATCCCTCCCCATACTACAGTATTCTGAGCAATATACTCTATTGAAACCCTATAGAATATTTGCTGTAGTTAGCAGCAGGTAAGAAAACCGTCTTCCTGTTCCCCTGGATTGTTTTTCATCACGCGTACAACGCGCTGACCGAACGAAGACCTAAGCATAGAAAACACGCAGGAAGGTTGTCGTACGGCAAGAGGAGTGGCTCATTGTACTTTGTTCCGCGTTTTTATGTACCAGTTCATTTTTTTTTTTTTTTTTTTTTTATAATGAAGATGGTGGACGATCTGTTGCTTGAGGAGCTGGAGGATTTGATGCATTTCACGGTCAGCGACCTGCCAGACCGCGGCTACAAGGTTATGGAGGAGATCCGCAGACAGGGCAAACTCTGTGACGTTACCCTGAAGGTACAAACTGAGCGAGATAAACAGTTTATACAAGTTTTAATGATCAAAAACCGTGACGGTGGTTCTGTAACGATGGGAAACTGTTCATATTGTGTTATTATATCTTGAGCTTATGAATAATATCAAATTATTTTAAAATTATGAATGTCATTTAAGAACATAAATATATTCCCAGCGGTAGTTTGACAATAATATGTGGGCCTGTGTATCTAGTTACTGTTGATCGACCATAATAAGTGTATGTACGGGTGCTGTAAAAAATATATTTAATCGGCAAACTGTATAATTAATTTAATACAGGTAAATACAATTCTGCCCTTCACCAGTAAATGATAAGTAACACAAAAACCCAGCATGCCCAAGGCTTTAGTGAGATTAAGAATTTCATGATACGGTATCAAGAGATTTGCTCAGTACTACAATACAACAGTCTGATATACATTTTCTCTTTGTGTCTGTGTTTCTCAACAATATCTTACTAGCACTGTTTTACTGTAGTGTATTAGCAGTTGATTTCTTTTCTAAGTGCTGTAGTCCTAATCTGAGGGTGCCTTGGTGGCCCAATATATATATATATAATATATATATAATCTAATATATATATATATTATATATATATATATATTATAATTAGCGCATATACTTATTCACATTGTATTTGTGTTCTGAACTTCTAGTAACATCTATATAATAGGTCATGCATTTGCCAAACTTCTAGAAGTCGATCATAATGCTTTACTTTATTTAGGTGTCGGTGGCTTCGTTTGTGTTTGGGTCCACACAGTAGTAGCCCTTGCACGGTTGCTGTCGTCTTCGTCATCCGTTTCAGCCTTCTTAGAAGAAGTTCCTGATGCTCATTTCATTGCATCAGGATGAATCAAACAGTTGGAGATGTGAGTCATGTGACTTAGCTTGTCTGTTCGTTTTCAGGCTCGACCACACTACTGTTTCTTCATCAAATCTGTCTACCTTTATGTAATGTACTTTACAGAGATTGGACAGAAACAACAGCTAACACAGTCAGTACATGGTTAATCTGGCTCAATACCTGACCATTCCTGGGTGATGACTACCATTCTTTCATGGATATTGTATGTTAAAATCTAAATTAAGGTCCCTTAGTCAAAATGATAATAATAATAAAAAAAACACCATTCTGTTTCGTTCTGGGTACAGGAGCACCTGCCAACAGAGAACCTGCTTTTAGCTTGAATGCATTGTAACGATCTCGGTTAACAGACGTAGGCGCAACATACAGGGCGAGGCAATCCACACACAGGCGGAGGGCGGGTGCGAAACCAGGACCTTCAGCACTAAAGCATAGCGCTGATACCACTGTACAAAAGAGCCGACTCCTTTGCAAGGAACATATCGAGCCTACGTATGTCTTCATGTGTGATTACATCACCTACCAGCCCTGCTACCGCCTTGCCCCCGTGCGCGCTACACTTTCTCCTGCCAGCCTCAAGTCCGGGGCAGGTCCGCCCCGGACCTGCTCACCAGGCTAACGAGTGCATGTCGGGGCACCTGCGTCCACTTCTGACACCAATGTAGTATGTCGGAATTGCTGTACAAAATCTATATTTCTCAGTACAGCAGTGTTGGTTGCCAATGCTTAAATTCTCCATTTAACCTAACTAAGAGCACTAAAGTGCTGAGGGTGGGTTATTCTGATTTTTGAGCTGATTCCACTGGCAGGGCTGTGTGTGTGCGTTGGTGGGTGGGCAAGTCTTTATTATGTTAGTAGCCTCTATCCTTTTGTCACAGAAGCTAGTTTTCAAGGATGCACTGTTTCCTATAAAAATGTTTCTGTACAGCTGAGGAAGTCTTCATCCAGTCTGTATTTATCCAGGGTAGCCCCTTTGTGCAAGCTTGCATACAGGTACTCGCACTATACCTACCTTCTTTAGCAGGCATTGTGAAACCTTTTGTAAAAACAGCTATAGAGGCCATTTTTCTAGCCAGGATTGACCTAAGCTCACATGACTCACAGCCTGCTCCATGTGACCGTGCTTTTACCAGGTGAGCATCAGGTTTAGGAATTTTTAAGAGGCACAATTTAGACCTCTGTTTCCCTTATCCAAGGGAGAGACAAAGATTAGTTAAAAAAAAAAATCTGTCTTGAAACAACCCCCTCTATAATTGATTATTGCACATTAACAAGAGTGAGGGCTAAACTGTTGGTTCTGTTTTTTCATCAGGGTGGTGAGACACTGTTGTTTAGATTCTGCTCGAGCACCTCGTACACTTTAACAATGCTTAACTCTAGGCCTCTGTTCTCTCCTTGCACTTGCCACCCTTAATCCTCTCCACATTAAACCTAATCACAAACGTAAAACCATTAATACTCTGGTGGATAATCATATAGGCCTAGTATTACAGTACAAACTGTAAATATCTGATAGTTTTGAACTATTTTAAATGGATACAGTAACTAGTAAAAAAAAAAAAAATCTGATTCTGTGACTGGCATGTTATTTACAGGAACTGGGTGTGGTATTTCTCATCCATTACTAATAACTTCGGCTTCAATTTTCTTTCATTTTCTCCTTGTTCTCTATGGCCCTGTCTGCTTCAAAACCTGTAGGTCAGTTAAAACAGCTCTATAGGGTGAGCACTAACACATTTGATTTATTTTTAATAATTAAATGTGAACTACCTTTACTGTACTGACGAATACCTTTGGCAGCAAGTCATTTTACTATAGTACAGTATGTCAGTCCAATATCACAAACCACCCATAGAGAACCTGGCTTCAATACAATTGCTTGTCCTGTATATGTGCCAATACTGCCTAGGTTTACAGTGACTTTTTGTAAGCCAAAGTGAAACATTCTTTTCAGAAAATAATGCTGTTGTCAAAATCTTCCCTATAAGTATACTGGTCTTGTTTCACATACACTGATTAGCATTTTTGAGCTACATCATGTTATCTTAGGAAGGTTGGTTTACTGATAATTAGTGTTTGTGAAAACAGCCAGTTCTTTTCTGTCCCTATTGATTTATTGACTTTTCTCAGTAATATAAGGTTGTAGGTGGAAGTGCTAATCCATATTCTAGAGCGCGTGTTTGGGTAACTGGGCCAGTAGGCCAGACAGGCTTGGAACGGAAAGGGAGTACATTACTGTTTATCTTTCTTTCTTACCACTCTTAGGTTGGGGATCACAAGTTCAGTGCTCACAGGATTGTGTTGGCTGCTTCAATCCCATACTTCCACGCCATGTTCACCAACAACATGCTGGAGTGTAAGCAGGACGAGATTGTGATGCAGGGCCTGGACCCCAGGTAGTGCTGTGTGTGTACACGCAGATACACTCACATGTTTCTTCATTGTGGGTATGAGGACCTGACTCCCATATACAGTAGATTTACTATTCCTAATACTAAGGGTATTGATTGCCACAATAATAAAAGTTGGGGCTAAAGATAATACCCCAGCATTGAAAGTTTTCTCTTAAAAACTTGATTTAAGTTCAAAGTATATATTAAAACATTAGGGGGATGGCCTATATCTTAAGGTTTTCTTTTTTTAGTTTTCCATTTCTGTGGGGACTTTTTTGACCACATAAGCTCTACAACCAAACCCTGCCCTCCTAGGCACACACCAATCATGAATGTGTTGAAACTTGTGTATCTGATAACACTAAGGGGTTGATTTGATCCACCTATACCCCGCCAGGATAAGCCACAGCTGGATTTTTTTTAGACCGGAGACTTTCCCTAGGTTTTACCAACCACCCGTTTGTAGGGGTAATTAAAGGGTTCCCCTAGTGCGGAGAAATGCTCTAAAATCAGGCTATGACCTACCTGGGTGGGGTATTGGTTGATTAAAGTAAAGCCCCTTTCTTTGAATCTTTCAATAGTCAATCTGCCACCACAGCACTTGGTCTTGGAGTCTTCAATCAAGAGTTGTACTTCAAGGCTTATATTAGCAGTGTTTCCAAAACCACCACCGGTTCTGATGGTTGATTTTACATTTTCATAGATTTAAAAAAAAAAATGCAGGTTTTATATAGTCTTATAGAATTTCACTAGATATTTTACTAGATTTTTTTTTTTTTTTAATTGTATGTCATTGTCATGTTTTTTTAAATTACATTTTTAGAAATTTTAAAAATTATATGTGAACTTTATGGAATACAAGATGTTTCCCTTCCAAGACTTAAAGTGGATACAAAGATAGGAAACATCCCCTGGAAGTGTTTTTACATCAATTTGTGATAAGCAAATAGTGATCTACTGCTGCAACCTGGTTCTTGTGATGTAGGTCACATGGTGTAATTTCATCTGGACCGTTGGAGTGGGTTTGAACTACAAGCACATGATCAGTATCTGCATATTCCAAATTGAACGAAAGAAAAAGGGGGCAGTTATATTACAAAACCCCTGGCTAGCAACCCTTTTATATAAAACTGAATCAAAGTTCACTCTCTCTCTCTGTCTCACAGTGCTCTGGAATCTCTAATAAACTTTGCTTACAATGGTGCTCTGACGATAGACCAGCAAAATGTGCAGTCCCTGCTGATCGGAGCCAGCTTCCTGCAGCTCCAGAACGTTAAGGATGCCTGCTGCACCTTCCTCCGAGAGAGGTACTTTAGAAACAAGGCACTCCATGAATTAGCTTCATATTAAAAAATATAAACTATACGTAATAAGATACACATGAAAAAATCAGTCAGTACCCACAAACAAGTCTAATTACAGATTAATTTTTCTAAAGCCTTTCCTAATGCCAAGGATATTCATTAGCACAAAGGTAGTGAGTACACTATATGTACAGTATATTCTAATTGGGGGGGGGGGTATGGCATCCTGTCCTGCTGCCAACTGTCTGTCAAGGTTCTGTTTTTACATGAATTGTGATCAGCAGTTATAAAAATGTGAATTCATTTTCCTGTCTTCCCCTTCCCTCCTCTCTCAGGCTACACCCAAAGAACTGCCTGGGCGTGCGTCAGTTCGCAGAGGCCATGATGTGCACGGTGCTGTACGATGCGGCCAACAGCTTCATCCACCAGCACTTTGTGGAAGTGTCTATGTCCGAGGAGTTCCTGGCGCTGGGGCTGGAGGAGGTGCTGGAGCTTGTGGGCCGTGACGAGCTCAATGTCAAGGCAGAGGAGCAGGTCAGAGCCTCAACCAAACCAGGCTTTGTCCTGCAGATGGGGGAACACTGTGGCATCCTTGTACATTTTATCACAATTATTCAAGGTAGAGAATGACAGGGGAATGAAACTGTCCCATCCTGTCTGATCAAAAATGTTTCCATCCCATCCTGTGAAAAATGTTTCAATTAAAATTTTTGTTCGAATCCCATACTGTTCCGTACATAAAAAAAAAAAAAAAAATGAAAAAAATTATTCCCGTCCCATCCCATCTTGTCAAAAAAATGTCCTTCCCGTCCCATTATATTTAAGAAAATGAGAAAAGACCTCTCGCTGTATAACATACCATTCAGGCAGGATATTTTTCGGGTTACCCTTTTTTCTTGTGTTTTTCATTCTCATCCTGTTCCCAGTTCAATTTTTAAAATGTAATTTACTACAGCTATATTACCTATTACAAGAATAACAAGAACCGCACAAACCTACTTCAACCGTTTTATTATGCATAATGTGTTAACAGAAGAAAAAAAAAAAAAACTTGATGGCCACAGCCTTTTGAGTTTCACGCCAACATGAACTCCCAATAAATTTAATTAATCTAATTATGAAAAAATTATTTAAAATTAGTTTAGGTCTTTTACGTTTTTTTTTTTTTTTAATGATCATGAAGAAAGCAAGGTACTATACAAGTTCAACACTTTGAGGACTGGACAAGTGTTAAATGTGTTCAATAATCAGATAAGTAGACCTGTTCATTATCTGAGAGCTGTGGGTGGAATGAAAGCCTGAAGACACTGCAGCCCTCTGGGATATGAGTTCAACAACCCTGGCATACTGCAACTTGCATTTTGCCCTCTAAATTCAGTTTTATTGTGTAAAAACTAAGTTGCTGTGAAGGAAAAGAATCAAGAGTTTCTGGATTCAGCTGAATACATCTCTCCTCTATCGTTCTACCGGCAGTGCTAAAATTCTTCTCTGACGGAGTGCTTGTGGCAGGAATTGTTAGCACCCTGTTGGCCACCAGCAAGTTTTGAATAGGTTACACTGTTTTGTTTCCAGAAAATATGGATGGGTTGAAACGAAAAGCAACCATGGGCGTGGTTAACGATTCAGACAGTAAAGTTCTTGCAGCTTGTCTGACAAACATTTAGTACTGCTCTTCCCCGCAGCCTTCAGTCTTGCTCCCATCTGTTCCTGTGAGATTTAAAACTCTTTATTCCCAGGTCCCACCTGTTCCTGGCAGTTTCATTTCCATTTCCATCCATTTCCGTAGATGTATTGAAGGCACAGATTAAATGTAATCAGACAGTGCTGAAGGGATTAGTAGGAAACAACTATGAAGCCTATGAATTATAACGATGATTACATTTTTTAGTTAATTTATTGCGGGCAAACCATTAATTGTAGCTTAAAACTAGCAGTTTTGAAAGAAACACATGTATTAGCAAACATCTATTTTTGTTGTAAAGGGTCATATCTGGTAGTACACTATCTTAAACAAAGCTCTGTTTGCAAGCCATGCTTTTTGACTATCTTGTACTTCCAGGGTAATTTCACCTGTAGAGTGAGATTGTCCCCTAATGACTGACCTGCTTTGCAGCCAGTATTATGCTTTGTCAAAGGAAGTAAAGCATTAACAGACTTCCTGGAAGACGAGGCAAGCAAACTGAGAACACTTTCTTTAACCCAGTGTATACCATATATCCTGTTTTTAGATGGAAATATTTGCTATAATTAAATTAATTTGTTAGTTAGAAGCATTTAAATGTCATATCTTAAACGATACAGTGACATCCACAGTAACTCTTACAAACCCTAAATAACGCTAATAATATTTTGTGTTATAAGGCCAGGGTCTCCATCTTGTTTAAATATAACTCGGGCTACATGTTAAGTGCCATGGCAAAATGACTTGTCACCCTTACTTGTTGGAGTGAACTGGGCCATGGCTTTATTTTGAAAAGAAAGGGAGCGAGTAAGAGCGAAATAATTACTAACGTGTCGCAATTAATGGAAGCTAAAACAGGATTTAAGATTGAATTTTTTGCCAATAATTTCATTATTGTCTAAACTGTAGAAGTGTCCTTAATTAAAGATGCTTACCTGTGCTAGGTGTTTGAGGCAGTACTAGCCTGGGTGCGGCACAAGCGAGATCAGCGAGAGCCACGCCTGCCCGACCTGCTCTCCAAGACCCGGCTGCCGCTGTGCCGGCCACAGTTCCTGGCAGACCGCATGCAGCAGGAGGACCTGGTGCGCTGCTGCCACAAGTGCAGGTGAGTGCGGGGCAGTTCTCTGAGCTGCAGCAGATGGAAACTGTATAAACAACTGGTTTCACAGACCCCGATTAGCCATGATCTTGTACTAGCTTACCTAAAGGAAACATTAGACAGTCAAAGATTCGTGCTACTCAGGATCCGTAAAGCCAACTGAAAATGTGTTTGTGTGAGTGCGCCACATTCCCAGAAGCTCATCTGAGAAAAGGACCACTGCATGGTGCCCAGGGTGTTGTGCTAGTTGAGGTTAGTTCACGTCATCATGCTGCAGATACCAATGGCAAGGCCAGGTGGAGAATAGCCAGTCTGGACCCTTGAACATCTCTTACTTTGGTTTGCTGATTGGCTTGAGACAGGGAATGGAAGTTGCGTGTTGATCTTTGTCAGTAGTGGAATTGCAGAAGTGAGGAGACATTTGAATTGGGCATTTGTCTCCCATGTATTTCAATGTGAGTGTCCACACTGCTGTGAAGAGATAACGTCTGTAGCGAAGCGCCTTTTCTGAGCGCACAGCGATTTTTTTCGTCCTAACCCACTTGTAGCCAATCATAGTGAAGCAGCAAGTGTGGGGAAAGGAAAACTGTTTTGTCAGTCACAGCTATGTTGGAGAGAACGGCATCATGGAGAAGCTAATACTGTAGTTACAGAATAAAAATATATCATTAGAAATACAGGGCAAAATATAGTTTTACTTAAACTGTAAAATAGGGTAAGAAACATTTATTATTATACATAGGGCTTCTGTTCGGTTTTTATTAATTACATTTTTTAGTGCTTATTTTTTGTAATCTATTTTTTGTTATGTCATTTTTTATTTATTTTTTTCTCAGGGCTTTTACTTTTTATATACAGAGTGAAATTATTGTTAATGGTTCATTTTCGTTTTTTTGTCTGTCACAATATGTATGGTAACTCGTAGGGCTGTTCGTTAAGCTTCCAAATCGCAATCGATTAATTGGGCACACAAAATCGAATAGTTCGAATAAATATGGATGATTGTACTGCCCTCATACATTGTTGCTTCATTCCTCTCTCTCTCCGACGTGATTATTTTAATATCATTGCAGTTAAGTAATAGCTTGTGAATGCGAAAGGTAATTACGCTTGGTAGCGTCAGGAGAAACAAGCCTAAAGCAAGTTTAACATACTACAGGGGTGTTACTAATATGTATTCCAAACAGATTATAGTACTTTGAAATGTAATCTATGTAAACTAGACATGAGTTTATGAAAAACGTCTTTTTCTTTTTTTTTCAGTGACAGCTACAGCATCACGCATTGCATCTTGTTAATACTGTACCGCCTAACCTTCACTATCTTGTGAAACGCACAGTGCGGAAATCCCTGCCTAAAACAACAACATCATCATCATCATCATAATAATTATACAAATAAATTGATTTACTTACCACAACATGCATACCCACTAGAGGTCAAGCCAAGATTAACATCACTGATCGTTTTTGTTTTGTTTTGTTTTTTTTCTTTAAACATTATTGAATATTGTTAAATGTTCATTATTACATTACATAACTTTTGAATTTTAATTTTGAAACACCAAAGAAGCACAACCTATATACAATCATTTGTCTTCAGTGTGCACAGTTTATTTACAGGCTGTTTGTCAGGAGTACAAGCCTGTCGTCCTGCTCTGGATTCAAGGTGGTGCGCTTTTTTGTTTGTTTACATCGAATACACAGAGGGCGTACTTACAAAGCATTTTCAAAACTGAATCACTGGTAGGATGGAACCAGCAAATCAGATGCTAGTTAACACGAGCACGAAAAGAAGGGCACGCCCACTGCTTCTCTGGCAGAAATACTGTAAACAGCAAGGCAGGGCGTTCGGTGCGGTTTCGTTGATAAACTTCGATAATGTTATTAACTATGTGTGTTACAAAAATATAATTGCTGAATCGGTTACACCGTGTAACTGTATTTACAGTATAATCGTAAATCTCGAAAAACTACTCGCTTCTAAATCTTTTGTAGTCATTTTTGTATTACTTTAGTATAAATACATGTTAATTTGGATTCATTTGTTGTTTTTTTCTGACTTTATGTGCACGAAAAGACACACATTTGCCCGTTTTCCCATTGGAAATAGTGATATTTTGAAATATCACTGTCCTGGTCACAAAAGCAAAGTTTGTGGGGAATAATAGCAATTTTCTATACTTTTGAGGCATAAGCAATTAGGAAATAACACTTACTAACCAGGAACAAAAATTGTGTTACATAGTGTTATCCAATATTTATATCAATGTCTATAATGAGGAATGGAATCGATTGAAAAATCGTAGCAGCCTTAGTAACTTGACAGTACAGTACTTGCACTCTCTGGTTATACCTTCTTTCCTTCGCTGTCTTCCACAATGAAGTCCTTATGGTCACGTGCACATTCTTCTGAGGTTTTTGTGTGTTTAGGCATTTTTTTACATTTTGCCACAATTTGCAATTCTGTTTTAAATTCCACGAGCGTGTGAATACTACCTATAGTACTGTAATATAGCTTTAAATCACGCGAGCAAGAACATCTTGCATAAGACTGTTACAATCCTCCAATAGAAATGTAGGAATTTGCTGCCCATCAGTAGTTTGGGGTGGGTTTAAAGTATACTTTACAAATCAATGCGAAATACAAGTCAGGAAGGAGGGACATTGCCCAACATTTTTTTTTGTAGGTACAGTGGGCGCAGCTTTATCGGGAAAATATCCTGAATAAGCTGTTGATCCAATCAAACGAGAGGCATTTGAGAAGACCTTAGTCACCCTTTTTTGTTTCTAAATGAAAAGAAAAAGAATGAAGTCACATTACATTGTGATTAAACTTTAAATAACCAACAAGTCAATTATTGTTTTTTTTGCTAAATTATTCTTTGTTTTTTATTTCTACATGAAATGAAAACGAATGAAATCATGAGGCATCTGCGATGTTGACACGCCAACTTTCTTTGCAACAGAAGCCTGAGAAACCACAGGAGACTCAGGTCCATCATAGTTTAAGTCACAGCATAATCGCATATTCACTGCACTGTGCTATGCGAACCTGTCTTGCTCTGAAAAGCGTTCTCTCTTCATCATTTGAAAATTCTGTATACCAATTAAATAAAGTGACGTCCCAATTAAACGACAAAAAATAGCTTTGGAAAGAACTGTCTCCCAGAGTTGTATCCCATTTATGCAGAAATCCTGATTCAGTGTCCTGATTAGATGGCGCAGACTGTTTTTGTGTTTTTTTTTTTTTTCAATGGGAAAGGAGTCAGGTCAGCATGAATTGAGTAACAATTTTCAGTGTTTTTCTGGTGTTTATTAGATATACACCGATCTCTTTTTTTTGTGTTGGGGGTGTTTTATCAGTTATAACCGAAAGTTTAATTGCAATGATTACACACCACAGTTGTCTACCAGAAAGCAGTTATGTTTTTTTTATACTTGTATAGGGAAGTGGTGTTTGGAACCATAGCATTACAATCATGAAGTACTTGGTACACAATAGTGTGTTTTCCTATAGAAGTGTGCAAAATGGCCACACCATTTTATCTAAGCGTCATCAAGAAACATGGCTGCATAACAGTCTTAAGCTTTGAGAATGTTAGCTTCAGTCCGCCTTCCTTTGTTTATACAAGAAGCAACTCGATATATTTATAATGAAAGTTTCAAGGGCAGCCCTATCATGAGAGCCATTGGTGAGCCCATTTTTTTTTCTTATTTTGTGTTCATCAGTTCAAATGTATTGTTTTGCCAATTCCAAAAAGAAGATTTTAGCTCTTGGAAGTTTAGAGAAGATTCACTAAAATAGTCATTTCATTTGACTTTATTCCATTTTGATGTGAAATTTAAATATTCCTATGTATGTCAGATCATATAAGCAGTTTCAGTATTTTTTATTTGATAATATTGAATGCCCAGTACCAATAAGTGGCTAATGTAGCCTACATTATGAGCATGACACCATGCACATAGTGTTGGAAATCCTAGTGTATGTGGGATTTAAAAGTATAGGTAGTACTGTACTGAGAGCTATTTGCATGGCTCATTGAAAGGTATTACAAAGTTAGAGAACATTACTGAAAACATGGAGCATAGAAAAAGTTAAGTGGCATTTGCAGCGGACATGATGGGCACTCTCCCCCAAACACAGTCTCTCGCTCAAGTCATGTATGTGTAACTCTACTTTTAGGCGTGTGCTTCTATGTATAATCAGCGTGTTAAATCTGCGTATTAGCTGTTACACACTGCCTCTCTCCCTGCAGAGATCTAGTTGATGAGGCAAAAGACTACCACCTGATGCCTGAGCGACGGCCACACCTCCCAGCGTTCAAAACCCGGCAGCGCTGCTGCACCTCCATAGCAGGCCTGATCTATGCAGTCGGGGGGCTCAACTCCGCAGGTACCTTGCCAAGAAGGGATGGGGATGAAATGGGAACAGATGACTTGTAACAACAAATAAACAAATGGGGGATATGGGGAGGAAAGACTATTCCTTTTTATTTTTTTTTTAGATTGCAGTTTATAACCGTCTGTTTCTGCAAGTAGTACCAGACGCATCCAAGATGATGTTTGGATTGCAGGAAGCTTGTGTCTCCTACAGATGAACTACGTTTAATTCCAAGTGAAGTGAAGTAGCAAATGTTTATGCAGGTGACTCCCTCAACGTGGTGGAAATGTTTGACCCAGTTGCCAACCGATGGGAGAGGTGTCAGCCAATGACGACGACGCGCAGCCGGGTTGGCGTGGCCGTGGTGAATGGCCTTCTGTATGCAATAGGAGGGTATGACGGCCAGTCACGTTTGAGTACTGTGGAAGTGTTTAACCCAGAGACGGAAACCTGGACACGGGTGGCAAGCATGAACAGTAACCGAAGGTGAGGAGAGGAATACACTAATTGAACAGGGCAATACACCACCAGCAACATGGTCCCAACTAAGTCATTGTTGGACAGGGACTCATTTCTAAATAAGACATTTGTGTTTTTCTTTTTTTTTGTTTTTTAAATTCAGCTAAATATTGTTTGTAATTTTCTCTTTTATATCTGAACTCAATAGCCTAAGTTGGTGTTTTTATGCTGTGTGCAGTAATCTTTTTGTGAAATGCCTGTCTGTAAAGCCATCTACAAGACCTAAGTTCTGCAGTTTCAGTTTGCATTCCTTTTCCTTCTCGCTTTGTAGTGCAATGGGAACAGTGGTGGTGGATGGACAGATCTATGTTTGTGGAGGGTACGATGGAAATGCATCCCTCAGCTCAGTGGAGTGTTACTCTCCTGAATCGGACAAGTCAGTCACGATCTTTCAATTTATTGTTTTTCATCTATCAAGGTTAAAGTTTTAAAATAAACAATACATGTTAAATGTAAAAGCAATGTAAAATGCAAAGGTGCTTCCTTACAAACCAACCATATGTTTATGTTTCAGTGTTGCGTGCCTGCGACTCTGTTTCTTAACTCCTAAACACTGCACTGTAGTAGGAACTGCATCAAATAGAAATATTGAAATAAACCTCATTGTAAAAAGAATGTGAAAGCAAAAGTTAATCAGATCAGTGCTTTATGCCCAGCTGTTGCTCACTCGACTGCGTTTCTCCCCAGGTGGACGATAGCGACCCCCATGAGTGCCAGTCGCAGCGCGGCCGGGGTCACTGTGTTTGAGGGGAGGATCTACGTCTCAGGGGGGCATGATGGGCTGCAGATATTCAACTCGGTCAGTCTGCCTGCTCTCATTTCATTTTGTTTTGTTTATTTATTTTTAATGCCTATGTGTTTTTTTTTCCTTTATGATCTGCAACAATTTGAAGATGCTGTGAATTAGAACCTACTCAAACATAACCATTTAAAAATGCTCCAGGTGCCACAGTGTGTAATTTTAAATATTTACAATACATTGCAGAACATTTTCCTATATCCAACTTGGATATCTTGCTTGCCACCTCTTTCACATGATGCTGTCTCTCGTCACGACAAATTGTATAATTCAGCTTCTTATCAAATGGTACAAACCTTATTATGGCTCTCTCAGAGGATGTTTTGCCAATTGCAATACCATTAGACAAAAGGTCTATCTAATGCGTCCTCTTTAAAACAGGTTTTGCCTTTCATTTGAAACATTCATTCACTGTTTACCACTTGAACTCACTGTAATCCCCCCAACCTCCTGCAGATGGAGTACTACAACCAGCACACCTCCTCTTGGCACCCTGTGGCGGGCATGATGAACAAGCGATGTCGCCATGGCTCAGCGGCCCTGGGCAGCAAGCTGTATGTGGCAGGCGGCTACGATGGCTCTGGCTTCCTGAGCATGGCAGAGGTGTACAGCTCAGCAGCTGACCAGTGGAGCTTTCTAGTGCCCATGAACACGCGGCGCAGCCGAGTCTCACTCGTGGCCAACTGTGGCCGGCTGTACACTGTGGGTGGCTACGACGGCCAGTCTAACCTGAACTCGGTGGAGATGTACGACGCTGAGACCAACACCTGGACTTTCATGGCCCCCATGGTGTGTCACGAAGGGGGCGTTGGGGTCGGGTGTGTGCCTCTCCTCCCAGTATAGCGCCAGCTGTCCACTTGTACTTTCTGTTACTTTTTGTTTCTTAATTTATGAATTCCAAAACGGAGAGGGACCTTGTGGATTATTTGAGTAAAAAAATGTAATAAAAGATCAGTGGTACGTTTCCTGGAGAGCTTGACTGGCCGATGCAAAGCTGCGTGTGCAATGAAGAGTGGCCGGTGGACAGCAGATAGCCAGTTAGATTGTCCAGCCTCTTGTCTCTTCTGGGTGTCTTGTCTGTATTCCAGCCTAGTGGAACCCAGTGGAACGATCACAAGTTCTTTTTAGCTACAACTGTCAAGTTCCTGGTTGTTAACAGGGTTTCTCAATCACAAAGCCTTCAACAAAACTGTCAGTTTTGTCTGCAGGGTTGGCAGGGTCTTGTCTGTATGGTCTTTGGATCAGTTTTCAGGGCAGGTAAAGGAAAGGTTAAAATGTGAACCAGCACTGTTAGAAAAGACTTTGACTCTGGTCAGTAGCATGATGAAGCTCCCTCCAAATAAAGCATTACCAAAACATTTTCATAATCTTGTTAAAATATAGTGTATAATTCTTAATGATGTATGTTTATGTGAGATTCTATAATTTTACATTGTTGATGCTTGGAATTAACAGCCTGTGAGTTTTCTTGGACCCATCACTGATTTTTAAGTATGTTTCAGGAAGTTAAAATCAGTAAAAAGTTAAAATCGGGTCATAAGACTAAAATTGTAGACAAAGTTAGTGTTCTGGAAAAACTGTGCTTTGGGTGGTGGTAAGCAGGGAACTGTCTCTTACGACCGCTTGAATGTGGAAAGAACTACTGTGAACCTGCTACTGTAATGCTTGTATATTTTTATTCTTGCTATTTGCTGCTTCTATTTTCTTTCTTTCTGTTCCAGCTCGGTATTTCTGTTCCTTGTATTGTTTTATCACCTGAGGGTATTGCCCATATCTCGTTTGTGTTGCGCGTCATGTTTTGATTAGCCAGTTGCTTTAAGTGAGGTGTTACTAATAATAGATTCTGAATATGAATCCTTTTGGCACACCGTCATCAAGCCATCATATCTCACTGGAGTAATCACTGGAGCCCATCTGAAAGTGTTTAGGTTGAATTGTGAAGCTTTTGGAGATTTTTTATATAAGAGCTTAGGAATAGCGGTTTTGGATATAGAGTTCCTTTTACTACAATTACAATATGATATATGATGTCTCTTATACCACATGTAAGGATTCTAAACCAATTACATAAAAGTAAGCCAGTATGCTATGCCACAATACAGAAACCAAATGGGCAATAAAGCAAACTATAAATTGTATTATTTGTGTACATGTGTGTTTATATATATATATATATATATATATATATATATATATATATATATATATATAAAACGATTGAGTGTGAACAGCCAATCAGGTTCCAGATCTAGCGGGCTTCTATTTTGCATAGATGCCCTCTGGAACGTTGAAGTGCTTAACTGTGAATTACATTTTAAAATCAATCTGCACATAAATACCGTCTTTTTCCCTTAACATTCTAATCTGATAACATAAAAAGCTACTTAAGTATACTTTCTGACGCTGGTCCAGAGACAAGGGAAATCATGTCTGTGATAGGACGCTGTAATGAAGGCTCAATTCCCAGCTACTAGACAGCAAATCAATTCTCTTATTGGCTGGATCTAAACAACACCCTCCCTCCAAACCAGCCATTCAAACTCCCAAGCCTGTTTCAGTTCTTTCTGCACCAGCCAGTCCACTCCCTGCCAGCTTGAATGACGCCCCGCCTCCAACAACAAGTTTCGAGTCAGACTCAATACTACACTGACTATTCAACAATTGTACATGTAAATATGTTGGCAATAATAATAATTTTAGTAATAATAATAATGTTTTCTCTACATGTACGACGTTTTTCTGTTCTAATTATGCTAGGGACTATTATCCTCGGCTGAATGTTACCTGGCGAAATATCAGAGGTTCAAGGTAAATATAGAGTTTAAAGTTTTGTTTTTTTAAAGAGAAAATAAAATGGTTTTCTAATAGTGACAGAGCCCCCTTGTTGCTGGCTGTTCCGTGTGGTAGATGACCTTGACTTTCGTTAGCGCCCTCTCCTATGGCACAGGATTGCATAACTCCAGTTGCTGTTATCTACCACACAGTAGATCCTCCATTGATGGGCTCTATCGCTTAAGTATAACACGTATATGTTAGTTAGTTGGTTGTTTGGCTCACCGAATTGGACGTTGTTGATACCAGTAAACATAAGTATTTTATTTTAAACTGAAAAGATGTGGCATAATTTGCTTCAGCTGACAATCGCCGCCTCTTAAACGTCTTGGCTGCATAATTTCCATGGCCCAACAGAAGCTTTGGCTAATGCCTCCAAACCACTGACTTTAATCTAAATACATGGCCCTCACATTGACATTTTGTAGTACTATATGTTTTTGTTCAGTCTAACTGGGGAGAGGGGTAGTTCATAAGAACCGGACTGGTACCAAAGCTTTTCCTCCAATATAAAATATTAATTTGTCACACTGGTAAAATTATTCTTACTGAGAAGTGGGTACTTCTAGCACTCAAAAGGTGATCAGACAGTGCTTTACAGTAATAAAACTGTTTTGAAGTCTAACTATGCAGGCTAATGCCTGAAGTGCCCTAAAAAGTAGTAGGAATAATAACCTTATTTGAGGATCTCAAGAGGATACTGCATCATGCTTCATTTAAATCATTACCTGCTATGTCTCTTTGCTTTTTATATTAGCTTCTCTGACTCCTGATTACTCAGATTTTTTGCTTTCCGTTGTAGATTGGTCCCAAATGCAAAGCCCTTTGTGGGTTAGAACCTGGACAGAACAGATCCTTGTCAACAGTGATAGTGATATGCGAAAGTAACTAAGTATCAAACACTTTAAAACCCTATTGCATTTAAATGGAAACTCTGCATCATGGTTGGAGTCAGCAGCGGACCCTCGGGAGGTGAACTCAGGAGTGGAGCCCCTGGCCATGAAGGCGGCAGTGGGAGCTCCACTTCTCCCTCGTACCCTGTAACACATGGCACCCCAGGCGATGCAGAGCAGCAGGCAACCCCAGGCGCTCCAAATGTGGCATCCTTGAGCAGTGCAAGGCAGGCATCCTTGGGCGGTGCGGCCAACAGCGCAGGAACCTCTGGCCAGGATCAGCTGATGGAGGCACCTCCAGCTCCTGTGGTGGTGCAGGCAGGTATAAAAACCTGTTTTCCTCTAGCAGCAGGGCTGGGGCTGAGGTTGCAGCTGGCTCCGCTGACAGCAGGGCTGGTGGTGCTGCCGGTTCCTCCGACAGCAGGGGTAGGGCAGGTGGCACCAGCTTCACGCCCTCGCCACGGTTGGGCCTCCCTCTCCTCCTCACAGGACTGTAGCTCCTCCCCTTCTGGCTCTTGGGACGGCTCCATTTTCAAAATTTGTATTATTTTTTTTAACACCACAAAAATCCCTGCACCCCCGCTCTGAGTCTCCAGGGGGCGCTATCCTGCTGCTGACGCCAATGGTGACAGGATAGCCAAAGTGAGGAGACTCAGAGACGGAAAGTGCAGCAAATAAATAATAATTATTAAACAATAAGGCACAATGGCCAAATAAACAGAACAAACACAAAACACTGTTAACAATAAATCCTAAACACAAAATGCACACAAAATATGTATATATACACACACACACACAAACACAGGTCTTATTACTCTTACAAGCACTCAACAACTAACACTCTTCACTCGCACCTCATCAGCTGCTGCACCTTCACACATTCCTCATACAAACTCATTCACGCGGATCCACACAGCAGACTCACATCCACTCTAAACACCACAAAACACAAAGACACTCTGTCACAGTACCATCAAAGGTTCGAAACTTCCTTCCGTAATGTGTTCCAAACCTTCGAAGGTCAAAAAAAGCAAAAACAAAATCAGAATTTAGCAGTCCCATTGGCAAACATGTCGAGTCTCACTCCTAAAACAAAACACATGACCATGCATTTTAAAGGCATATTCCCCAAATCGTAATCCTCATTTTTTACCTTGACCACTGCCAAGGACATTGTATGACATTTGACAACTAAACAAGACATCTCACAAGTGTAGGCATACCCCCAAAATGTTTTCCGTTTCAGAGGAATGTACAACCGCAGGTCAGAAAAGACCTTTGTTCTTCATCCCCCAAAACTAGGTTTCTTAACATTTGTGGCCTAGTTGTTGTTCTTGTGCAGTAGGTAAACTGCTGTATATCTGCAGTTTGTACTGCTCTTTCACTTTAGTATAATTGCTAGTTTTGTTAAAGTAAAAAAATAAAAAAAACTTTACCACCTAGTATTGGATCATAACCTCTACATTTTGTAAGGTTTTTGACATTTTGAGAGGAGCCCTAAGCTAAGCTTTTATATAACCCAATGCACAGTGCTTGTGGATCAGTGTTGTTGAGCTATGAAGATGAGGTCACTGCTGCTTGTCTGCCTGCTTGTGGTCACACTGACTGTGGCTATTGCTGGACCCGCACAAGAGGAGTCTGAAACAGGCAAAGATAAAAAGGTTGGTATAAAGAAAATGTATATTAAAGAAACAGCACAGCGTACAAAAAGCCTGCAGTGCTGTTCTTGGCTATTTTGTTTTGTTTTAAATAAATGCTTATTATGATACATTAACAAATAGCTCTTTAAACTATTTGCTGACTGGGTTTTGCTGGGGTTTTGCTTCATTGTATTTCTTATGTACAGCAGGTACCCGAAAGTGTTGCAGAACTGTTTAAAAGTAAATGAAGGGTCTTGTTCTTGAAAGGAGTGTCACACACCTCTATTGGAATTGAGTTGGGCAAGATAAGGAAATCCACATTTTTGCAGGCTTTGTGGGTTATTTACCATTTCTAAATTTGTCTTACAGAAGTTTAAAAATGCACTTAGAGACTGAACTTGGAATACTATGTTGCCTCTGGTCCCTGCACTACAAAAAAAGATAATCAGACTGCTCTTATAACGATCGGTTGAGGGAATAATTGAGGGGAGCTTGATTTTAAGTCTTGAAAAATGTAACTGTAGCCAGTACTTAGAGCACAGCACTAAAACCAGGACCAGAGTACATCAATTGGTGGAGACATACTTGGATAGGTGGTAGGAACCCCTTATTTACAGAGAGTGGTGATGGTAGAACAACTGAATAGATCCCGCAGTTTTAACATTCCAGCATAGCGATTCTTAATAAAGCATCTCGAAATGTATTATTGCATTAATAGTAATAACAATGTAGCAATTGTTGTAGCAATGCAGTGTTACAAAGGGATTTGTAATGTATTTTAGTTACTTAATAGTATGGCGCGAGGCTTAACACTAGTAATGTAAACATTGTGTTTTTCGTAAAAACGTGTTCCTGGATAAGAATTGTCAAAACCTTAAATTGTAGATGTTTTATTAATTGGTCCTCAAACTAAAGTGTGCCCTATGGTTTTATGTTTGTCTGGAAAAAAAAACAACTGCAATTGGTATTTTTAATAATCATTAGCATGTTAATTATTTCAACATACAAACATGCAGCATTTTGCAATCATTTAAATCCAATCTTTTCCACTGCAGTTAAACTATGGTTGTTTTTCCTATGCACTTGGCAGTGGTGGTGGGTGTTTGTTCCAAAAACTGCTTTAAGTATGTGATGCAGTGTTGTAAGATTTATTGACATTATGTTGATAATGAAAACAGGGTTCACTAACCTAGAGGTCAGGGTGCCTGAGTTAACGCAGTTCAGCTCAGACGAAACAGCCCTTTTGCAGTGTACGGTTCTGGGTGGCTATTGGTTAGACATTCAGCAGTGTGATGCAAATACCTGCAGTTACCACAAAGTGCTGACCAGAGCACACTTGCTCATTTGCTATTCTGGGTTTCTCTCTGGGATGCTTGTACAGTAAATGTGTTCATATAAATAGACTGCAGTTGGTATATAGTGGCTGGTGCCTATAGAGTTCACACAAACTGTTTTACAATTTCTGAAAATTTAATTAAAAAATTGTAAGTGACGGGGTTATAAATAGGCCCAATTTATCCCACACCTGCTGCACACCTTTTGTGAATGATGCAATTGACAGGAAATGATTTACTGACTGTTCCAATATAATTTAGAAGCAAAATAATCTTCTGTAACTGGCGTAATTACAGAGATTAATTATAGCCATTTCACTGAATATCTCAATTGTCCTGCCAGGGGACAGGTGAGGAGTTTTGCAATCTGATAGTTTTTTTTTAAGATTTTTTTTGTATATAGAAATTTAGTCTGCCCAACCGATTTTCTCCCCAGTTTAGAATGTCCAATAATTTTTTCTCCTCACCGGAGCAATTCCCTACACAGCTCAGGAGATCCGAAGGTTCAGTGGGCATCCTCTGATCCCACATTCAAACTAGCATCCTTTTACACCCAGGAACCCGAAAGCAGAGAGCAGCGAGCTACATGCCTCTGGAGGTAAAAGGCCAGCCCTGCAGGTATCTGCTTTTGAGCTCACTAGGTGCCTGGCCAGCAGGGTTCACTGTAGTGCAATGAGAAGAAACAGTCCCTTATGTTTTTCTCCCTAACCCACGGGGGGGCCAGAGCCAATGTTACGCTCCCTTTGGAATTCCCAGTGAAGACCGACAACTTTGCACAGCCAGGACGCGAACCTGCACTGTATGACCCCACAACTGCACTTTTACCAGGTGAGCCACTCAGGGACCCCCTGATAGTGTTTTTGAGGTTAAGATTAATTTAAAAGTTTGGGGTTGTGATTAAGGGAAGGTTTTGTAGCTCGTCTATGCTTTTAAATCCAATTCCTTTATTATTTCTAACTAGCACTTTTTAATTTGTATACATTTTTTTTTTTTTTTTTTTTTTTTTTTTTTTTTTTTTTCCCCACCAGGATGACCGAATTAAAAGAAACATGAAACAAAATAATTGTGTAAGAAAAAAAGACTGGACAGCAAGCACGAACAAGCCGGTAATTTTAAACTTTAAAGAGTTAGTTGATACCATCTAAGGGGGTGAGTTCTAACCTCTTTATTCATGCCACTGGCTGGCGCTCCGAATGTGAATGTGACACAGTTTTACATACATCTGGAGAATCCCTCATCAGATTGTGATTAAACATTGAATTGCTAATTCTTATTCTATCCTGTACATACTGTTGACATGTCATGTTCATCATTTAGAGTTTATGTGGCAGGGGATGTACGTGTATACATAAGCATGGGCAAATTGTAAGTGTGGTAAATTCTTTTTTGAGATTTAGTAATGTCTTTCTCAAAGAAACTAAATGGAAGTGTTTGTAGTAAGCACCACGGATAATCCCATTTACATAATGTCGCGTGACAAGAAATTACATCTAAAATGCAAATGCGTTTTTTTTCAGCTTTGTAAAACAAAAAATCCTGGTATCTTTTCCTTGCTGGAAGGAGGTGATGAAGATGCTGGAGGCAGCCAAGCCAGCACAGTTTGGGATAGATTTGACAAGAGACAAGAAAAGGTAATTGGAATTACAACATGATGTTTAGGTACCCACATTAGATAGATCGATAGATAGATAGATAGCATTTTCTGTCCCCTTACATTTGTATGCTGTTTGAAATCATATTGTTCTAATAATCTGTGTTTAGGAGATGCCATAGACCTAGGTTACATGAGGCAAAATGTCTTTATACCAGTAGTAACTCTGTATAGCCAGGTATAGAGTCGGAAACTTTATTTAACAGTTATTGTCTTTGTTTGGTACACAGCTTATCCTCTGATTTTTATTATTTTATTTATTTTATTTTTTTAAACTTAGGTTCCATTACCAGTGCTGTTCTATAAAAATGAACCATTTTCCTGCCACATTGTTTCACCCTCTGCATATTCAATGATTCTGATCTTTTACACATATCCATTTTATATGGCTGTTTTCTTTTTGTTTATAAAAGCTTCCATTTCTAGTTTGAAACTATGTTAGTTATCCTGGAGGGGTAGCACTCTTTGAGCAACGTGACTAATTGTGAGGGCGATTTGGTCACACTTATTTCAGGCACTGGTTTCTGACGCATTATCCTCTTTTCAATACTTTTTTTTTTTTTTAGGTGGATCGTAAGAAACGCAGCAGGAATGTGCCTTGGTCTCAAACACCATTACGTAGCAAAAATGACAGCCAATCCAATGCAGTATGGGAGAGACTTCATGGCAAGACACAAAATGAGGTAGCGCATTGCTACTGACACATAATGCAAATAGAGAATAGATCATGGATTTTTTTGTTTGTTCAGTAATTTGTCTGTATGGATGGGAATGTCCAAAACAATCACAATCTACAACAAGCCGACACATCTTTGATATTTCAAAAATGCAGATAAGCTTTTTCATCAATTGTCTAATCCCCACAACTCAACAGTTGTTAACCACTTGTTAATGATAATAATAACGTGCGATAATCTAAAAGGTTGTAGAATTACTGGTGTGGTAGGTAATAGTAGACCAGGGAAAAAGTGGATCATGCAAGCGCAGTAAGGCAAAAGGAAGGCGCGGTTTGATCAAAGGGGAGGTAATTACATGAATCAGTGTTTTCTATCTGGTCATTTTATTTGCCAGATTGTATGGTAATGTGTTCACACACCACTTTCTTTTTTTATTTATTTATTTTTGGTCTGTAAAATATATGTGCGATGCAAAGTGTTCAGTTATACTGGAACTTACGTCTCTCTTATACTAGGCCTAGTGTTACAGGCTTGTCAGCTTTTCTCTCCCTGTAAAAAATGTCATTGTTAATCAGATGTAGCCTATGTGTGATCGCAAAGATTTATTTACTGTAAATTAAAATGTTTTACATGACAAAATGTTGTCAATCTTTAATCGAAATTAAAATGTTTTAGTAGTAAATTCCAATGACATACAATCATACAATATTATTGTAGCATTGCAAGGTCTATTGTTATTTTGTCAGTAGGCCTAGCGTTAACTGTCACAGCTTACAAAGACAAAATGTTAACATCCTAGTTAAAAATAAAACTAAAAAAAACATGATAGCTAAGTTAGCCAACACGTTTCGTTTTTTGTTTGAATTGGAACAGGAGTTGTTTCGTTTTTTGTTTGAATTGGAACAGGAGTTTTGTCATGCAGCCTGTGTACCTAGGATGGAAAATAAAAATGAGTGCTGTCTGTAAAAATAAATGAAAGAACAAAGCGCATAATAAATAATAATAATAATAATACAAGTGCATCAGTGATTGCTGTGCATCATCGCCTAAATCAGTAATCGCAGCATAGAGCTCAATGTTGTCCTGACTGAAAATCGTGCTTTAACTTTTTGATAATCGCTTGCGTATCTATCCTTATAGTACTGCTTAAACGTTAAATATGTAACAAAAACATCTGAAGTTGCTATAGTATTTATTAAACAAACAGGCATATAAATGATACTTACAGAGTTCATTTTAAATGATTTATTTTTAGTTAATATATCCGATCAGCTTATTCCCTGGGCTCGATCTACTAATTCCCCAGAAGTAGTACTAGTAGGTGTAAACCATAGAAACAATGCAACCTCCCCTTTAAATTCTAGATGTCGATCTACATCTACTTCCACTTCCAAGTCTACTTATGCCCCAGGATACTGGTAGTTAAACGGTATGCCATAACTAGAACTATCAAGTTTAAAATGATATCAGAACCTCATAAACAAGACATTTCATGAGGTTTTCAGTATTAAATGTACTCAATATTTATTGGGATCATCAGTATAACTGCTCCCTGCAAATGTTTTCTTGCCTATAAAAGCAGCACGACTCGTCTCATTGACGTGTAACTTGAACCTACGTGCCTTTTAATATAAGCATCCTCTCCCCACTGCAGACCAACACAAACTCCCTTTAGCCTAAGCAAAACACATAGGACAGAAATGGGGGTGTGCAGGGAGCATACTGCAAACATGTGTAAAGGACTCGGGGTTGTGGTGTTTGTCTGAAGAGAGAGGTGGTGTAGCATCAAATCATTTGCAGCCCAAAATGCAGTTTCTGAAGGGGATTGTGGGAATGCGTGCAGCTAAGGAAGGCAGAAGTTAGTGCGCAGTATAAACCCTGGGAAATGTTTACACAATGAAGGGATGTAAACAACTTGCATTCCAAAAGAGTAGACTTCAGGCTAATGTGTGGATTAATATAGTTGATGTTAATTAAAGTTAATAAGAACAAATATTTTAGTGTAAAATTATACTTGATGGTGGGGTAGTGCCTGTTTTAATTTTTACAGAGATGTCACTTTTTAAATCTTATTGCTATCTTACCAGGCCACCTTCTCTCTGGACACTATGATCAGAGAAAAGAGACAAGTTGAAGCCAACCCAAAGAAACGTCCAAAACCATGCGTGGGCTGCAGATCTGTAATAGGAGTTAAAAAGCAGGATCCTGTAACAGTAAGTTTCCTGGAGCCATCCCTAGACTGCAGTTTTATGTGGCACATCATTACTGAATCAGTCAGAAAACATGTCACCTTGAATTAGGCCATTTTTTTTATTTGTTTTTTGAAAATCAATTAAAAGATAATTAAAATTGTCAGTTTTTGTTTAAAATCATGTCTACATTGCATTTTTCTTGTGACTCTTAATACAACTATTGATAACAGAAACAACTTTGCAAATGCCATTACTGTTTTTCAGATTCTTAGGATGGAACTGTTGGTCATAGCAACAGGAAAAACTGATTTAACGCACTTTGAAAAACAATACTGGCTGATAAAACCAATATTAGATAAACAATCAGCTCTATCACAAAGACCTCAGTGAAACCAAGTGTGGTTGTGTGATGACACAAGATCCATTGTAATGAATAATAAATGAAATGCTTCGGTTTTTACAAGCTTGATTTAATATGGCCCTGTGGAAGGGGGGGGGGGAATTCACTGACACAGGAGATAGAGAAGTGTAATTGGAACACCACACAGGTGCCCGGTTTTATTTAATTATTTTCTTTTCCATTGCTTTATGTTTAGCCCACAGAGGGCGCTGTTGTCCGTGGCCTGCCTACCAACTCTGGTAAACAGGACCACAGGAATACCGAAGGCAGCAAACAGTTCAGGGGCAGGCGCACTCGCAGGTGCTCAAAATAATAATCAAAACAAAAAGCAAAAGAAAAAAGGAAAATAAAACTCAGTAATCAAGCTACAAATAAAAGGTGCTGCACTCGGCAGTGTCAACCAGTCCGTCGCTACCCGCACGGCTTGGGTCTCCGTCCTACTCTGTTGTTTCCTCAGCTACTTGGCACACTATCGGGGTCTGCCCGAGGATTTCTCTCTCTCTCTCTCTCTCTCTCTCTCTCTCTCTCTCTCTCTCTCTCTCTCTCTCTCTCTCTCTCTCTCTCTCTCTCTCTCTCTCTCTCTCTCTCTCTCTCTCTCTCTCTCTCTCTCTCTCTCTCTCTCTCTCTCTCTCTCTCTCTCTCTCTCTCTCTCTCTCTCTCATATCTTATCTTCTTGTTGAGTTTCTTTTTATTTTCTTTCCCTTTTTGTCCACGGTCGGGACTAGCCTTGCTTCTGCTGGCTCGGTCTGGTCTAGAGGGGCAGATCTGTGGGAACAACATTAATTTATAGTCCAGCAATCCCCCTCAAAGCCCACCTCCAAGCCACTCAGAGAGAGGCAAAGCCCACACACCCTGTTCCCTACCTCTCTGTGTCACTGGCATGACTGGCTAGTGGATCCCACGGGGTTGCCACCATCTTCCTGCAGCATTGTGCATACAGACGGCCAGTCCAAGTCTCCCCTGTTACAACTCCTATTGAGTTATTTTAGTAGGGTCTACTGTTCAGTGATTTTAAAGAATGTTGACATACACTGATGAAAAAATAACACCATAGATTTCTACCCCGTAACCCACACATCCTTATCAAGCAACTAAATCAGAACCATATACTGTATCTTGTGCATAGTAGCAGATTTTACCCATTTGGAGGATAAATGATAGCAAACATTAAACAAACTATATGGGAAGTTATATTAAAGATTCTCATCTTTCCCCAGCATACAGCTAATCGTGACCTAATGTGAAGGTGGATCCAACAAGTGACATCTTGATCCTGTCAGTAGAGGTGCAGAAGAATCACAGTCAAATGCATCTTGGCCTGATTGCCTGAAAATATTATTTAAGCAGAACTTTTCATTATCGGTTGCATTGCTTTTATCTTAATTGTTTAGCCAAATGTTGCTGTGTTTTTTTGTTTTTTTGTTTTTTTTCTTTTGCCTGCACTAGTAAATCACATATCTGTGTCAGGATAGCATATACAGCATGCTGTTGCATAAGTTTAATTTTAATAAAGAACAAAAAAAAAAAAAAAAAAACACTTTGTTCTTGAGTTTATTTTGGTGTCTTTTGAAATGGGTATTCTTCTTGTGTGCGTTTGTATATATGCGCGTGTGTGTGAAAGATATAGGTTGGTGGGAGACTATTCATTTTGATGGATTTATGAATGTCTTTTTAAGACGGAATGCGTTTGACAGCTGTTTTGTTGTGTTCACAAAGCTTTAACACTTAATCCTTGAATTTCACACAATCTTTTAAAGGTTTTCCAAGATGTAATTTAGTTCGACAGCCACACGATATGTGGATTCCACCTAATCTGTGTAATTAACAATAATTAAACATTACCAATTTTGACACCTACACAAACATCTGCCCTGCGTTTGTCGTCTCAACATGGTTTTAGGAAAGGGAGATCGTGCCTAACTAACTTGCTTGATTTTTTTGAGGATGCAACATCGATAATGGATAATTGCAAAGCATATGACATGGTTTATTTAGATTTCCAGAAAGCTTTTGACAAAGTCCCGCACAAAAGATTAATTCTCAAACTGAACGCAGTTGGGATTCAAGGAAACACATGTACATGGATTAGGGAGTGGTTAACATGTAGAAAACAGAAAGTACTGATTAGAGGAAAAACCTCAGAATGGAGTGTGGTAACCAGCGGTGTACCACAGGGATCAGTATTAGGTCCTCTGCTATTCCTAATCTACATTAATGATTTAGATTCTGGTATAGTAAGCAAACTTGTTAAATTTGCAGACGACACAAAAGTAGGAGGAGTGGCAAACACTGTTGCAGCAGCAAAGGTCATTCAAAATGATCTAGACAAGATTCAGAACTGGGCAGACACATGGCAAATGACATTTAATAGAGAAAAGTGTAAGGTACTGCACGCAGGAAATAAAAATGTACATTATAAATATCATATGGGAGATATTGAAATTGGAGAAGGAATCTATGAAAAAGACCTAGGAGTTTTTGTTGACTCAGAAATGTCTTCATCTAGGCAATGTGGGGAAGCTATAAAAAAGGCTAACAAGATGCTCGGATACATTGTGAAAAGTGTTGAATTTAACTCAAGGGAAGTAATGTTAAAACTGTACAATGCACTAGTAAGACCTCATCTTGAATATTGTGTTCAGTTCTGGTCACCTCGCTATAAAAAAGATATTGCTGCTCTAGAAAGAGTGCAAAGAAGAGCGACCAGAATTATTCCGGGCTTAAAAGGCATGTCATATGCAGACAGGCTAAAAGAATTGAATCTGTTCAGTCTTGAACAAAGAAGACTACGTGGCGACCTAATTCAAGCATTCAAAATTCTAAAAGGTATTGACAGTGTCGACCCAAGGGACTTTTTCAGCCTGAAAAAAGAAACAAGGACCAGGGGTCACAAATGGAGTTTAGAAAAAGGGGCATTCAGAACAGAAAATAGGAGACACTTTTTTACACAGAGAATTGTGAGGGTCTGGAATCAACTCCCCAGTAATGTTGTTGAAGCTGACACCCTGGGATCCTTCAAGAAGCTGCTTGATGAGATTTTGGGATCAATAAGCTACTAACAACCAAACGAGCAAGATGGGCCGAATGGCCTCCTCTCGTTTGTAAACTTTCTATACAAAAATCCCAAAATACATAGCTCCCCCCTCCCCCGGGGGTCGGGGGTCCCCCACCCCCGGCCCCCAGTAGGGGGCCGGGACCCGGGGGGTCGAGGGCTCACAGGTAGTGTGATTATCACGTGTGGGCAGATTTTGTCACGACGTCTAAACAAAGCAACTGGCTAGCAGAAAAGACTCATGACACATGTCAATGACAGTTACTGTAAAACATTGTCAGTCCAAAACTTACAACCACCGTTTTAAAAAAAAAAAAAAAAATATATATATATATAAAATCGTGGCACAGCTGCCAACGCTCACACATTGAGTGTGTGACTCACACCGATTAGTAAAACAAATCTCACGCAATTTTCGAAACTCTGGGCAGTTTTTGTCGGTTTGTAATCGATAGATATATTAGAATAAGCAGCTATCTAAAACACATTGTGATTTGTTGACCGACTGGATACAACACATTTTCTGCCAATCATAGTGCGCCTCCGTTTCTGCCGCTCCATGCAGCTGCTGTCAGGGAAACATGAACTACAATACTTGAAGCAAGCTGTGGTAGTGCGAGTTGGACTGTATTAATTGAGGTAAGTTTTATGAATTTGTATTATCAAATGTGTTTTTTTTTTTTTTTTTTTAAATAAATCAAACGACCAAGTCGAGGTGGGCATGATTTTAGGGAGTGGCTAGAGACACTTTTATCGGATTCTGCGACTCAACGCCAGTGTTATTTTTTAAAATGTCTAATAACGAAAATAAATCATACTCGTTAATAATAACTATAACGAAAAATAAATAATTGAAAATATTTAGTTATCTATGATCTGTTTGGAAAAATTGACATTTGATTCCATTTACCCTTTGTAGGATCGCCTTGTCGAATTGTTTACAAGAGCGTATGCTTTTATATTCAGTATTGAACAGTCGGTTGAAAGTAAGCATTATATGTGCATGTGTTACTTTACACAGTAATTTGGCGTGTGTGGGAATCTGTTTATTGCAATCTCTGTAGAGGGCCTGCTCACTGTATGATTCATTTCAAGTACTTTCTAAAGTACCACGTTGTTGCTAATGCGGTAATTACAATTTAAAAGGAAAATAAACTTTTCCAGAAAGAGCTGTGGTAATTCATACTGTGTGGGTAGTTCATAATATTGTGCTGTCATATGATTTATTTAATTTATTTGTTTATTGTCGTCACAGTGAAGTGAAATAGCAGAGAATACAGGGAATTTTCCAAAATGAGCCCTCCCTAAATAAGTGCATGCTGCTCCACAGCGTTCATGCGTGACGCCTTGTAGCACAATTTGAAAAACGTTTTTTTTTTTTTTTTTTTAATAGCAACTGTTTTAATTGGATGTTCATCACATAATAACAAATATGAAGGCTCTATTTACTTAGTGTAAAATCGGCGTATTTACATTTAGAAGTATTGTTCCCGAAGACTACAGCAGACAGCGAGGATGAGCAGATCCTAGGATATCAAGATCATCAGTGAGACTGAGAGTTTAGAGAACGCACCGAACAGCAGGGGAGGTAAGAAAATAGTTTATTAGTTTTATTAGACATTTGGTATCATCGGGTTTTGTGCCTTATCTGACCATCCATTATTTATGATGCTGCTAATTATTTCACCATTAATAAAAAAATTAATAAATACAAATAAAATAATTGCTTTGCCCCCTCCACCCCCAGTTTTCATAGTTTAGTTGCTCCACTGTTTGACATGATGAATTAACACACAGAAAATGCTACTGACTAATCAAGCTTTAAGTGCAATTTCTTAAAGGCTTACAAAAAATAAACCAGAGTTCATAAGGGGGACTATAGTTTTTATTACACAAAAACATTGGTAGATGGTTATTACTGTCTTTCTTGGATTTTGGATTTCTATTATAATCTTTTTATTTAAATATTTCTTCAAGACATAGGCAATGTCATTTACTGTGTGGTCCTGAATCTTGGATTACTAGCCTTTTTTAGGACCTTTTAATATATGTATTCCTGCTTGAGCAATATTTTTTTAAAAAAATGTATGGTTGCAATCTGGTTTTTAATATCAGGGAAATGATTCATCTGTATGCTAGCAAGGGTTAAGATCTGGGCTATTTCAAGTTGCAACTTTATCTCATTTGTTTCAGTAATTTCAGATGTCTGTCTATTAAAGCCTTTCTGTAATGTTCTAAAGATAAATGGCAGATTATGAAAAATATATTATCATCACGGTGCATTACTGCAAATGGTACTGATGTTCATTTTGTAATCTGGCACACTCATGTTTTTTCTTTTTCTAAAGCCAAAAGCCTTGATTGCCTCAATTTCTATAGCTGTAGTTACTCACTGCCCAATAGTTAATGTGTTAATAACTTATATGTATTCTTTAGATCAGTTTACGGGGAGTTTGTATTTGGTCATGTGGACATCTGGAGGCTAAAGGATGGACTGACTTATCATTTTTTTAAATATATAGACATATCAAATTAAACTATCCTCATTATCATCAGTCCAAAAGTTACATAAACATTAAATATTATTTAATCCATCAAAACTTCAGCATTCTTAAAAGTTCTTCACAACAAATCTCACTTCATAGACTTTATGGTACACCAAACTGCTATATCATTCTGTCACAGTTTTGTGAGGTTTTTGAAATTGAGGGGAGCCCTAAGCTAAACTGCTATGTAACACCCTGCACTGTGCTTGTGGCTCAGTGTTGAGCTCTGAAGATGAGGTCACTGCTGCTTGTCTGCCTGCTTGTGGTCACACTGACTGTGGCTATTGCTGCCCCCACACAAGAGGAGGAGGAAGGTAGGTAGAAATAGGTACATTTTGTGTTCTTAAAACTGTATTTATTTGTACTACTTATTATTTAAACTAAACAAAATAACTAATGAAGCTGTTATTTCTAACTTGGGACATAGTATCCATTGAGCTACAGTTAAAGACAGATGGATGAACGAACAAACAAACACCTCTCAAAATCCCCATAATCTGATACTCTCAATAACTTTTGCTAAATAATGTTAATACCAAGTTTTATGATACTGGATAAACGGATCTCAAGATACTGAAACATGAAAAAATGTAAGTGTGAAATACAGATTGACAGATGTGTTGTTGTCATCACACACCCCCCCCCCCCCCCCCCCCCCCCCCTATATCACTGATATAGATGTTGGATGTTGGCACACTGACAAGTTCAGGGTTGAGACCCTAAAGGATTTTAACCTGCCAATCTGTCCTGGCTGAGAAGACAATAAATGAGATGGACATTGGATAGGCAGTTTGTTTGACTTACCAGAACAGCAGTGTCACTTCTGATAACACCACTGATGCAAAACTGTTGGAATGCCTGGTGCAATCAGACAGTGCCACTCCAGTCCAGGCCTGGACATTAACAATGAGTCATCTACATAGACAGAAAGTCTTCGATTTTACTCTTGTAAACAAGATGATACACAATGAATGTTAAAATATTTCATATTTTATAAATAAAAAAAAAAAAAAAAAACATGCATGTTGTTGCACTTAATTAAACCAGTTTTGTCATTCTTTAGTGTTGTTTGTTTTTCCTGTGTGTGTTTTGATAACCTAAAAAAAAAAAAAACAGGGTTTATTAACTGAGACAAGGTCACAGCTCAAACAAAACTGCTGACAAACCAGTTTGCAAAGTATTGGGTGGTTATGAGGCTTAAAGCCATGGGCAGCAAATACCAGCAGTTGGGTGCCTCAGTGCACTGCAGGTCTGTAATATGTAAAGAAATCTCATCTTGGTACATGCAGCAGGAGAGGATCTATCACACTGTAAATAGCAGAACAAGCCAGTAATACTGTAAATACAGACTAGCTAGGCAGTTAGTTGAAAACACATACTATTTGCCTAAGGTAATTGTGTTCCAGTGTTGCCCTAGTACTTCACAACACATTGTACAGTCATTAATACTTTGGAAAATGCAGCCTGCTAGACCGCACACATCTTTTAAAGGGTACGTAGTTTCAATGTCATTTTATTTATTGTTGCATTTTTCCCTTTGACAGAGTTGCAAGGACACATGGGAATGAAGCCAGTTACGATTCTTCAGCCTCACTGTCAGTTAAAGCCAGGTGAATACAGATATAAAGCTGATTATAATAACTCAATGTTAGACCAATAGAACCCAAAACCACTAAAAAAAAACTATGTTTGAAGTTGAAAAAGGAAATAAAATGACATTCCAGTAAACTTTGCCTAATATGTATTGCCATCCCTTTGTAGGTCTCACATTTTCATATAAAATATGCACACATTATAGGAGGCTGTGTGATGCAGTGGTTAAAGAAACAGGCTTGTAATTAGGAGGTCCATGGTTCAAATCCAAGCTCAGCCACTGGCTCACTGTGACTCTGAGCAAGTTGTTTAACCTTGTGCTCAGTCTTTTTGGTGAGAGATGTTCTTGTAAGTGACTCTGCAGCTGATGCACTGTTCACACACCCTAGTCTTGTATTTTGTAAAGCGCTTTGTGATGGTGGTCCACTAAGAAATGCGCTATTTAGAAATAAAGATTATTACAGCAAACATAAATTTGATTTGTTGGTAAATTTAAGCTTTTACTCAGTCTAAAAAAAAATGGCAAATGTACATAGTAAATCTATATGGTCTTAAAAACAGTACAGTACACTACCCATTCTTACTCTATGCTATTGTATTCCCCTTTCTTAAACTCTCTCTCTGGCTATTATACTTTTTACAAACAGGGGGAGAGGAGAAAGCTTAGACCTGGAAGTTTTGCTGCTGTAACATTATTAGACAACGCAGAAAGGACAACCTGCTCAAGAGAAAGCACCCCTGGTGGAGTATTTCAGTCAATACATTCATGTTTTGTATTTACTGGCAACAAGTTACATCCAGAAATTACAGTCATTACTGAGGTCAGTAATCCCTGTAAGTGGTCGCAATGATTTTGTTAAGATTAGAATTGGGACTATGGTTAAGGCAGTAAAATAAAATAATACAAAAGTATTTGGTAACATCTTATGAACATGGTTTAACTGGTAATCACAGATTTGTTAATAAAATCCTTAACAGGGATATTAATGTGTTTGTTTTATGAGAACAAAGGCCTCCTTTCTGATTACTTTCAATGTAAAAACCAGATAAGTAGATATTTCATTTCTCCACACTTCATTTTAACTTTTTCTTTAAGGTTAACAGTGTAAAACCAAGAAGAGATAAACCTAGCAAGACACCAACCTTGCAAGACCGCACAGGATGAGCAAGCTTAAGCTGGTGTATTAGAAACCTCCCAGTCCCGAGCAATTGGTTCAGTAGTCATTACTCCACCAGCAGTAGACTCTCTTTTTACCAGATGATCTATTTCAAGCTCCATGCATAAGTAGCAGAAATCAGCCTGATTACTGTAGTGTAAATGATTAAAATATGTAAACTGTTTTCTCTCGATTAATGATTTTCTGTAGGTTTAAAATAGATTAAGGTAGCACTACATAGAAGTGGTTTATATATAACTAACAGTAAAGACATTAAAAAGGTAAGAAATGTGAATCATTGGGAATTCTGTTGGAATAAACCTTTAATAGTTCAAAATATTTCAAAACTGCAAACTTATCTATATAGCAGTTCATAGCAAAAAAACATTCCTTTGGCACACAATGTTCCAACTCTAAGTCTTTACTTCTATTCATTGTATGTAGGCATATCCACTGTATGATATTTTGTGATCTGATTTAGATACCCAAAATATCTTAATCAGTCAAACCATACAGCTTATATACAGAAGATATCTTAACCAGTATGAAGGGTTGGGGATTCTGATAATGCTGGGGAAAGGAACATGCTCTCTTGCTCAGATACAACTGTTGCCTACTAAGTTATCAACCATGTAAAGATATGGATCTTTGGTAAGTTTTACTAAAAGGGTTTCTGACCTCCAGCCAATGAATCCATAGAAATGTTTGCATTACCCCCTTTTTTGATATATAATGGTGTATGCTCTTGTTGGGAATGAAGATTATAAATGTATGATTGAGCTGACATCAAGGTAGTGTGTGTTACATTCAAAATACATATTAATGTGACACAGAATAGTTAATTCAGTTAAAGGGTAAAGGGTGCTATTCAATCAAGCTTTCAGACATAGGATGTTGGAATAGCAAAAACTGTTTTTGAAATCCCTTTTCTTACCACTTTTTAGCACCAGTAACATTATCACTCGTCCCAGAAAAAAAAAGTTTAAGATTTGTATGGGTTTTTTTTTTTTTTGCTTGTATTTTATTCTTGAATTTGTAATATAGATATATTTAAGGGCAATGTTATAAAAGTAAAAGTTGTGCTACTTCCTGGTTCGAATTACCGTTGTGTTGCAATTCAGTTTCGCTCCATTGAACGATGTTGCAATTCAGTTTCACTCCATTGAACTGTGTTGCAATTCAGTTTCACTCCATTGAACTGTGTTGCAATTCAGTTTCGCTCCATTAACTTCAATCAGAACATGTAACATTACCGCACAGGAAGTCGTTCGAGACCAGGAAGAAAAAAATTGCATTTTTAAAATACATATCTAGAGCAATTTTGAGCAATATGCCCTCAGTGGAAAATATGCACCCTTGTATCTTTTAATAAAAAATACGGGCCTTCTACAGTAGTGTGGCAAAGAAATAAAAACAAACGCCTTTCAACCGTGCTCTTATTCCTTTTACTTTCAACAAAACATTGTCACTACAGGTCAACTAAACAGAAATACGCTTACTGTTGGCATACATCTTAAAATAATGGAATAATAAAAACAATATTAAGAATTCTTCACTGATCATTCTCCAACATATTTTTGTGAGCTTTCTGGGCACCACTGTACAGCAAATGAGAACTCTCAAAAGCAGGTTGTATCATACTTGTTCAGACTACACAGTTAATACTTGTCCTTAGGGCCATATTCCTTCTGTTCACAAAAATATTTCATCGCATGTAAACATACGGTCGAATGGCAAGTGATTAATTTACACAAAGGTTTTCACACCAATAATGTGCAGAACAAAGTGTAATAGTAACAAGGTGCTTGCACACTAGTACAATAAGGCACTATGTAGAGTTTGCGCTCTTTGCAAGCAACCCATTATAATTACAATCCAATTAAATAAATGACAAATTACAAACAACACAATGACAAGTGTTTTTTTTTTTTCAAATGAGCATAAAAACCTTTGACAGACTTCAGACAATCACCCATAAACACAGTTACTCGGGTCTATAAACGATGAGCGATATTTATTTATTTGGCAAAGTTTTAGGGTTTTTTTTTTTTTTTTTTTTTCTGCCGGGAGCTTCGACGTTCAAAAGTGTAAAGCTTACCTGAAATCATACAAATCGCCCAAAATGTTCATAAACCCAAAAAGAAATTAACAATATATTTACTGTAGTGAAATATTCATAGGCTCAACTTCCCAATCAAAACACATTCCACTAAAGCCTCAAGCCAATAGAGATACTTTTGTTTATGCGTTGCAACATTTCAGTATGAAGTTTTGATTACCATATCATGGCTTTGAAGCGCAGGCATGTGGCATTGCTGGTGAGCATACTAACATTAGGTTACTTACCATAACCCTGGTTCCCTGAAAGAGAAGACGACCACCAACAATACGTATGGGATATGCCTGCCCATTGGGTAGTATCGCTGAGCTCTCTATACCAGAGCTGTTGATGGGTCCCTTCCTGGGATGATGCCCTCGGTCCCGCTCACCGAGGGAATAATGCTGTCATCCTGAAGAAGCCATTTCTCTTTTTCCATTGAACCCGTGGGGCGACCTTGCGGTAGGTGGGCATCTCTTTCAGGGAACCAGAGTTACGGTAAGTAACTTAACGCAGGGGTTCCCAAACTTTCTTTTACCTGAGGCCCACCTGTTCAGCTGCATTAGCCACTACGGCCCACTATTAGCACTCCTTGGGAAAATGTTAAATTAAAAACATTTTATATGTTTAAACCTGTAACATTATAAATAAACCTAATCTAAACGGTCCTTTTCATTTGAATAAATATTGTGAAAGGTGGAGGTCACATACAGTATTGAGTGAAAAAAAAAAATTGAAACTCTTTAATTTTAGTAAATAAAATAAATTGCAAAAACTAAACAGACGTTTTTAGAGATGCACCGAATCCAAGTTTTGGGGATTCGGTCGAATACCGAATCCATCTCAAAAGATTTAGCCGAATACCGAATCTACAAAAACTGTCAAGAAAACTGAAGGAAACTGTTGATTGAAAAACAGACTGGCAGCTACTAACAAAGGAACGCGCACAATCTATAGTTTTGATCCTTTTAGTTAATAGTATTTTTATTACCGAATAGAAATGTATCCCTGAATAAGATTTCAGTTTGAAACTTACACAATTTACCGCTAGCCCCCTCCACCCACAATAAAAATGTCCAGATACAGAACTGTTTACTTTACCGTTACAAGGAAGGTGAGCACCATCGTTGCCATAACAGTTGCCATACTCTAGCCGGAATGCTCCGGAAAAACGTTCAGGTACTTTTTTCTATAGGCAGAATCTTGACTTAAAAATTAACAGAACATTTACTTTTTTAAATGAAAATGCTTATATAGAGCCAGACCACTCTAATTTCGGTGGCTGGGCATCAATGAAGCGGTCTATTTTCTGTCTTTCCATTGAATAAGCACTAGGAACAAGCAAATCAGCGCCCGATTACCTACATACCAGTTTTGATGGTAAGTTCGCAATCGGAGTCTCTGAATAGCGCGCATTTTAAATGTGTCAAGTCAACTCTCCCGCACAATTATCTGATTCAGTCGTCCTTGTGATGCACTGAAGGGAACATTAGTACTTCTATTACAAACTACAGTACTGCTTTAAGAAGGATAACACTTTTTTTTTTTTTTTTTTTTTGTAAAAACGCTTACGACAGGTGACAGCAGAAGTGCATGCTACGATTGTGGCCATAAAAGCTGGGTGGGTTTAAAGCTGTTTTGTGCATCGGTCACAGACCCGGGGATTGGAGTGAACGACTGCCCTTGCATTCAAGTTTTAATATATATTACAAAACCATAAATAAGTGCTACACGTGTATTTAAAATAAAAGATACACTGGTAGGTAATTTTACTCACAACTTAATAGTTTTAAAAAATATATTAATAAAACACAACAGTTCCCAATTGATTCAACTTGTATTGGCACACTGCAATAACGTAAAATTGAATTTACTAAAGCATATATTGTTCAACATCTTGCACATCTGACAGTTGTAAAATTACAAAAAATTTATATTTCTGTGCACCGATTATTATTATTTTATCTCAGTATAATCTCTAGAGCACGTTTGACAGACGAAGCGACAAGGCACAAAAGTCTACAACAGTTTACCGTTACTATATATTACAGGTTTACTACATAACTGTACTCCATGAAAAATGTGCTGTTACATACGAGGGTATTTTTGCATTCAGCAGATGCGCGTGCTTAGTACGTGCGCCACCAGTAAGGGAGTTGAGAGCTGCTGACAGAGTTCATAAAACATGTTCTTGTTATTAAATACTGTACAATGGTTACGTTCAGTACCGAATTTGTATCTTTTATTTAAAGAAGAACTGAACAAATTGGAGGGATGTATTAAAATGGATGTACAGATGTTCACAGAATCCTAAGTATTCGGCTGAATCCAAACCCTGCTCTATACCAGAGCTGCCAATAGGCCCCTTCCTGGGATGATGCGCCCGGTCTCGCCCTCCGAGAGAATACCACTGTCATTCTGAGGAAGCCATTTCTCTTTTGCCTTCGCCTGACGGTACGGCAAGACCTCTGTGTTGAGCTGATTATGTTGACCGAAAAGAGCTGATCCAGTCAAATTGAGTCGATTGATTTCCTTTGCATTCATGCTGAAAGCCGTTTCGGCGCTTTCCCGGAATAAACGACAGAGCCATATATCCCATGCGAAACGTCATTGGTGTTCGTCTTCGAATTGAAAGGGAAATCTCTTTACATAGAAAGAATGCTTACCAAGCCGAAAGAAAAATAAATAAAGATGATGTTGATGAGACGATAGGAGATCTCTCATGTGACGAACTTCTGGACATTGATTCTAGTATAAAGATAAAAACATAAAACTGCTACATACCATGAATAGCAAGAGATAACACTGTAGGCTATGGAATACATTTTCAAAGGCAACTTAGCGCTTTAGATGAGCCTAACTCTGACTAACTGATTTTAGATGTACAGACGGGTCTAGTGTAAATGCATAAAAAGTGTTACCTTTAGTAATTAGGTATCTAGACCATAAAGTATTGTGAATTTGAATTAAATTATACGTCCTTTTACACATTGCTTTGCCACAAAATAAAATGCATTTCACCCCTTGTTGTGTGCATACGTTAATTCAAGTCCCGATGATTTCTGTAGTCTCTGTGCTCTTCAAAATCTTTACTGTCATTGCAGACTGCAGCGACACCGTACGGCTCAGTTCATACCACCACAGCCGCGTGAGTTAAACGTGTTCAAATGGCTTCAAAACGACCAAGACTTGTTAGCAAAGGTAAAGTAATAATGTTGATTAGAACGAAGGACATAGCAGCCTAATATTAAGGAATAATAAATTCCCTTTGTAGCTCGCAGTTTAGCAAACCCAGCTTATTAATATTAATAATATAGTGGAAACGACTTGTAAACTGCAGTTTAGCAGACCAAGTTTATGCACATTTTAACTATTCCATACTTTAGAGTAGTGATTCCCAACCCCGGTCTTGGAGACTCACTTTGTCTGCTTGTTTTATTAAGGGTCTAGTTAAATAATTGAAAGCTCAGTTGGAATGAAAACCAACAGACACAGGGGGTCCTCAGGACCGGTTTAGGAACCACTGGTTGCCTTTCAATTCAAAGACGACCAACAATACTTTTCGGATATGCCTGCCACAGGTCACGTATTTACTGAGCATTTTATGTCACAGCTGCTGATAGGCCTCTCCGGGGAGTTACGTCCTCGTTCCTGCCTCCCGAGGGGAAAAAACAGACACTCCACAGAGCTTACTACCTCTTTTGCTTCACACTGTTTTGCTTCACACTATTTGTATAAAAAAAAAAAAAAAAAGAGGTGTGAATTCGGTGCTTCAGTGCCCTTGGAACCTCAGAGCCTTGGTGCATGCAGTGCCCCAAGTGCTTCGGAATCCTCGTGCCTTGACGCTCCAGAGTGAGGCGCTGTCAGTGCTCGTCGCCCTTTAGTGCTTGGGCGCCTTCAGCACTCCAGAATTTAGATGCCCTTGGTTCTCATGGCCCCTCAGTGCTCCGGCGCCCTCTGGGCCGTGTAGCCTTGCACACTCGGTGCCCCGTTACTTCGGGACATCTGTGTTTCAATTACAAAGACATTCCTCTGTGCTTCGGCACCTTTGAGAAACTCAGAGCCTCAGTGCACTTGGTGCCCTGGCTCCCTCAGTGCCTCGTGCCTTGGTTCCCTCGCTCCCTCAGCCTCAGTGCACTTGGTGCCCTCGCTCCCTCAGTGCTTCGTGCCGTGGCCCTCACTCCCTCAATGCTTCTGTGCCTTGGTGCCCTCGCTCACTCAGTGCTTCTGTGCCTTGGTGTGTCAGCCTACCTGCACTCAGTGTCCTCGGTGCTCCTGCACCCTTGGTACCTGAGTGCTCCAGTGTCTAGTCACCTTCAGTGCCTTGGTGCCTCATCTGTTTTTACTGTACCAGTACAAACTTACCTGGGACATCAGCATTCTCTGTTGGCGCTGTATACATCTTAGAAGGAATGGGTCAAGACACAGGTATTTCTTTTTTATACAGTATACCATATTTAATAATGCAAATAATACTTGTATATTTAGCAACAGTTTTTATTTGTATTTTCTTTTTCAGTTCTCACAGTGCTCTGAACAACTAGAACTAAAGATGCATCGATGACAACAATTGGTTTGTCACACAGGTTTAGTTTTTTTTTTTTTGTTTAAACATTGCATGTTTTGTAATTTCTCTTTCTTTTTTCTTGTTGCTGTTGTTCAGTCGGGATTCAAAAGTACACATTTCAAAATTGCATGTTAACTAGCTACAAACATTGACACACTCAATCACCCTATAAATAGTATTTTAGCTTGTTTATGAATCAGTTCAGTGACATCAAACACATGCAACCTATTTGTCCCCAACATTGTTATTTGAGGAAAACACATTTTTGGAATTTCGCAATTGTAGGTGGACTTGCTTAATTATTCACAACTCCTCCTCCAGATTTGAGGAAAAGGGTTTTTGTTTCTCACACAACTCCTATTTTTCACTCGCTGGCACAACTTTTTCTCAAGGCGCAATTGGGGGGAAAAAAAACCCCACAACTGCCCTATCGAAAATTGCATCTCTTTTGAATATGTGACCCTAAGTTTCTTACATACTTACCCAGGCCCTAGGATACTGATGTTCAGCCGCAACATTTTTTTTTCTCAACTCAGCGCCTGATCTTGGCTGTGTTCCGACGTAGGACTATATGCCCTTTAGAACCTGGCACAGAACCTTTTAGGAGAATCGGGCGCAATGCCCCTGCATGTTATTGATTCTTGATTGAGCAATCTGTTGTCAAGGTCTAGCCAACACAAGTAGAAGTGAATTCTTACACAATTAAAACGTTGGATTAAATACAACTATAGGATAGCAATACTCCAGGAAAATGCAAAACTGTATTCCCAGTGCTAATAGTTCCCTATTGTAAGGTTCCAAGGTGTTAAAATGATATTGGACACAATGGCAGTTTTGTTATTGCTAGTATCTTGATGCAATGTATGCATGTTTTATTAACTGGGCTTGTGGGGTTTTGAGTTTTGATACAGGTAGCCTTGGCATGTCCCTTTTGTGGTGTAAATCATTAGAACCCTTTGTATGGCAGGTCTCAGTTGCTAGGGTGAGCGGTTCTTTAATGGACCCAGAATCGGTTACAATGAGTCTGCCCACTGATGATAAAAAACGGCTGGAAACCAAATGATATGAAAAATAGTGAATTCTGGCCCACACCTGTATTCTGGATGGAGGGCGTGCCTCCTAAAATTACAATATGAAATGAATCAAGGAAACAGTTATAGATCCAGAACAATTGTTCTTGGTACAGAGCTGACTTTGAACAGAGCAGGTGAAAGCAAGCTGTTTTTAATGTGAGGATGTGATAAATGCAGAAATGGATCACCCCTGATCAGGTCCAAACCCTGCCCTGCCCTTAGTCAGACACTGTCGAATTCTATTTGAATGTAATAGTCCTGAAGGGATGTCATCTCGTGGACCCACGAGATGTAAAGAGAATTGAATGCGTGGGTTGTGACAGTGGTCATCCAGTGACATGGGCTCATTTGAGTAAGGTATAATGTTTAAAGTTTAACTAGTTCAAAATAGACTCACAGTCAAGTCTCTTATTTAAAATGAAATAATACTGAAATAATACAGCTATTAGAATGTTATATTTGAAAAAGCAAGACAGTAAGATAAAACAGTGTAAACTGTAACTTTAAGTATACAGTGAACCGGTTGAAGGAAAATAACTAATTTTGTAACCTCATCCTTACCTGCTCAATGACTCATTGGTTTTGGCCGATGAAGCTGGATTTTTTGATGGTCAGTGATTTAAAAGCCAAGATCCTCTCTATAGTGAGCAATCTTATTAATATTAACAAACAAAATATCTTTCGGATAACAGAAGGTAGGAGTTTGTATTAAAATAGAAAAAAAAATTCTATATATCACAGAAATTAATTAGTTAAAGATTGGTTTAAAATAGAGTATTAGAAAATGCTTACGGTAGTGTTTCATATTAATCAACACTAAAAATTGGCAAGAGGAGAGAGTTATGTGACCTGCCGACAGGAATGGAGGCCTGAGTCTGTCGTTCCCTTACACCTGGCTGTTTATTTTATCCTTTAATCTTTCTCTGGGCTTTTTTCAGCCACTGAGTTCGATAAAAGTTATCATAAAATATCTGAACTTAAAAACGAAACGTGTTAAAGACATGACCTCCTCACCGTCAAAGAAAAAGTTAAAGGATATGACTACCAACCTCCCAGAGTCAGCTACGTGCAACTGTTTTGTATCTGTTGAAACAGCAGCTCAGGGATTTGCAGGCCCTCATGAGACAAGTGATTCGGGAAGAACTTCACAGTTTAACAGAGAAGCTCGGTCCTTGGAAAAGGATCTTAAAACATTTACTTCGAAGCTTGACAACATACAGCTAACTGTTCGGGCGATCAAACAGGAGTCGGCGGAAACCAGACTCACTATTGATAAATTGCAGGAGAAATTGGTCCAGTACGAGGACAAAGTGCGCCGAAGAAATCTAAGGCTTGTTGGATTAAACGAGGGCGAAGAGGGGGGTGACCCTATACAGTTCCTCCAACTTAATCTCCCTAAATGGATTCATTCTTCGGAGGGTAGATCTTTTGATATCGAAAGAGCCCACCGCATTTACAGCGGAAGACCTAGGCCTAGATCTAGGCCGCGCACCCTGATTTTTAAGCTGCTGCATTACAACAACTGTCAGGCCATTCTCAGTGGGGCTCGGACCAGCTCCAACTTGCAGCATGGTATAATAACAAGTGTCTGCAAATATTTAAAATAAAGTTAATAACTGACCAAATCAGTCTAAGCTGCCTGATCTCCGGCTACGTGCCCTCAGTTCTGCTGTTGGAAGTGGGGGTGAGAGGAAGATGAAGAGCCTGCTAGCATTGCTGTTCTGTATAGGAGCCTTGGTGGCCTCTACTGGTGCACAGCTGCCTTATTCACAGCTTCCCGAACAGCACAGAAGAGCCATCGACCTCGCTGTGGAGTATTTCAATTCAAAACTAAACACTAAGAGTAGACAATCGTTCCGTTTCTTCAGACTCGTCAGTTCTGTACATGAAACAAAGGTACCAATGTGTTGTGTGTGAGAGAGAAAGAAAGAAAGAGTACCTTACTAAGTATCTGTCTTTCAAAACCTGGACGATATTTTTGTGAAGTAAAAATGAAACCATAAGGGCAAAATTCTGAGAAAGGCATTCTTAATTTACTCCTTTGGTAGGTTGATTATCAGTAGGTTGTTATAGATGTTCGACCAAATGCATCTAATTAAATACTTACTGAAATGACTATCAAACCATTCTCAGAAATCCAAAATGTATACTCTGGAACAGCTGTCTTCTAGGTGTCGCTTAGTGTGTATTATATGCAAATATAACAATAACATCTGTTTCTCTAAAAATACACTGAAGAGACTTTTAGAGTCTTGACAGCTGGCATTTGTAAGCAGTATCAACTCTTGAAATCAATTACCACGATTATTTTGATTAACTTTTCACACTGCTGCACTAATTAAACAAACACTAACAGGAAATGTTATTTACTAAAAACTTTTGTTTAAAAAAAAATGCAATTAGAAAAGATAATGATATCCACCCTTAATGTTACTGTGCTAGTAATTGGCAACTTCCAACATGTGTAAATACTTAAGCAATGCCTACAGTAAGTTGTTAGTAGTGTTTCACTTTGGTGTAAAGACCTTGATAAGATATGTACACCTGGGTTTCTCTATTGTCATTAACCATTTATGTGTACATTATTGATTGAATTTCTTTCTTCCATTCTTTCTCTACATTATTTTGTGCACAGATTTTAATGCTGAACATATGGGGGGGAGCAAATAAATGCTTTTGAGGCTAAAACTACACAATGCTGGATTGAACTGGAAAATGGAGAACATTTGCCTAATTTTCTTAGTGTGTTTCAGGCTAGTAGTTTCTTTAACAGTCTAGATCTGTGTGTGTGTGTGTGTGTGTGTGTGTGTGTGTGTGTGTATATATATATATATATATATATATATATATATATATAATTTGTATGAAATGAATAGTGCGACGCCCTCTGCAGTCCCACATGCAGGTACAGTATGAGCAAGTGAACTTTCTTTCTATGGGAATGATTTAAACTGGCTCGTTACGGTTACTGATGTGTCTTTGCTGAGGCATTGTTGTGGTTATTATACTGTACTATGTACAGTATGTACAGTAATAAAGGTGTTTTCTTGGGGGTGGGGAGGTTAAGCATTTTAATAGTTTTCTCATTATAGCAACTGTGTACCCCTGTATTTTAAAATCTCACATGGACAGCATTGCTGTAAGCTGGATACATCTGACATCCTGAAACAACTTCTCTGTGTTACAACTACCCACAGTCTCCCCTATCGAAACAGTGAAAGAACCGCCATTACAATCAAAACAAATATAATTCTCTTTTCACTCTGCATAGCTCACATCCAACCGATTCCATCTTAACCTTAACTTCATTCTGAGAGCAACTGAATGTTTATTGGTGGAGGCAAGTAATGTTAATGACTGCGAATTCAGAAAGGACGGGGTGAGTAACCCTATTTTCAGCTTTGAGAGGAATCTTTAAAACATTTAAATGAAGTATCAGTGAGTCATGACTGCTGTTTGTGGTGTTGTGTGTGTGCATTGACAATTCAAATACTACACATACACTTATTTGTTTATTGGTAGTTCTGTAACATTACCTGTTGTATTTTTATTTTCTTTTTTACTTTTAAAATAAAGACAAACCAGTATTTTGCAACAGAATGTCCCATTTACTGCAGTCAAAAACATGATTGGCAATACAGTTTTATTTTTATTTTTTTAAATATACAGTACCAGTCAAAAGTTTGAGTACACTTGCTGGAAACTAGGTTTTTTTCATAATAGACAATGTTTTACGTCGTATAGGTTTCTGTAAATTCTTGAAAATGAACACATGTTACAATATACAAAACAAAACATAAGGGGTATCAAAGCAATGTTCAAGAAAATTGTCTCTAAATCTTGGATTCCTCAAAATAACCACTCTTTGCCTTAACAACAGTCTCACAAACACGAGGTATTCGGTTAACAAATTTCAGCAGGAAACACCCGACATGTCTTCCCAGCTCATCTGCAGCAATTCCCAGAGATGCAGGGCACTTGTAGGTAGTTTTGCTTTGACTCTTCTGTCCGGTTCGTCCCATACAAGTTCTGTGGGATTGAGGTCTGGAGACTGGGCAGACCAGGTTATTAGATTGAGTTGTCCTTCACTTTCCTTCTTCGCCAGATAGTTCTTGCACAACTCTGAGGTGTGTTTCGGGTCATTATCTTGCTGAAGAATGAAGGACTGCCCAACTAGCCATAATCCTGATGGAATGGCATGCCTCTGAAGTATGCTATGATAGCCATGCTGGTTGAGCTTGCCATGGACTTGGTAAAGATCACCAACTATGTCACCAGCAAAGCAACCCCAGACCATGACACTGCCTCCTCCATGCTTGTCTATGGGAACCACACATGCAGAACTCATACGCTCATCCTCTCTGCGTCTTACAAATACTCTGCGGGTGGACCCAAATATTTCAAATTTTGACTCATCGGTCCATAAGACCGACTTCCACTCCGCAAACGTCCAGTTTCTGTGTTTTTTGGCCCAGGCAAGTCTCTTCCTCTTATTCTGCACTCTTAACAATGGTTTCTTTGCAGCAATTCTTCCAGTTAGGCCAGCTTCACGCAATCTCCTCTGAACAGTTGATGTTGAAACATCTGTACTTCTAGCAGCATTTAGCTGAGCTTGTATTTCAGGGGCAGTTAATCACCGGTTTCACAGACTTGTGACTCGAATGAACTTGTTCTCTGATTCTGAGGTCATCCTTGGCCTGCCTGACCTTGTTCGGTCCTCATGAGTGCCAGTTTCTTCAAATCGTTTGATGGTCTTGGCCACACATGTTACAGACACTTGCAAGGTTCTTGTGATTTGTCTTAAAGGTTGACCTTCATTTCTTAAAGTAATTACAGACTGTCTTTTCTTTGCTTAACTGAGCGTATTTTGCCATTTTCTGCTCCCTTACATTCAGGAATGACAAACTTGTGCCTATGCTACCTATATTTATAGTAATCATGGACCCTCACCTGTTAACAATAATTAGTGACAAAAGGTTAATTAGGTAACATGCTACTTAACTCAGAGAACATCTAACAAAGACACTTTTATACTTAGGCCAGTGTTCTAACACTGTGTAATACACATTCAGACTTTTAACTGACTTGGGCTTCAGACTGAAATCCCCTTGCTTTGGGTGACCATTTCATTGAAATTGACAAGATTTACATTTTCATTTAAAAATTAAATTTTTGAATGCAATTCACTTATGATTATCAGCTTATATAAGTACACGTATCCTATAATGAAATATTAGTGTTCATAGACAAGTTTATACAGTTAAAAGCATAGATAATCATGAAAAACCTGGTTTCAAGCAGGTGTACTCAGACTTTTGATTGATACTGTATATTAAGGATCTTAAGAACCTTGTTTCCCCTCATTCAGTAATACTGACCCGTACTGCTTGTTTTGTTTTGTTTAATAGCCGCGAGTGGATTGTTTTGGATGTTTCATCGCTGAGAGGAACAATGTCGAAAAACAAAAGATTGACTGTGTTCAGAGAAATAAAGTCACAGAGGTACTGCACAGAATTCTCTTCCCACATTCTGTGGAACTACTGTATTTAGAATACATTATAAAATGGCAGGCAGACATGCTGCTCTCTGATTGGTCAATCCAACATTCCATCTAATAAAACATTTCATAATATCATCCCAGCTTTGAGATCAGGGGTGTGTCCTCTCTCCTATCACTACTGAGAGGCATAATGTTTCTTCCCTATCCGTATTCCTGAAGAATTGCTGTTTATTTTCAAGTAAGAAATTAAATAAATATTTAAACACAAAAACAAACTGCTCACAGAGAAAATAAAACACGTATACAAAAACAAAATCACAAACACAACACACACAGGTCAGGCTGGGCAGATCGCTTTCACTGATCATATGTGTTTACTTTTTCTTTTCTTTATCTCCTCGCTCCCTCTCATTCACTCCTCCGAACTCCCAAACTGAGCTTAGAGCGCTGCAGCCGAGGGGTCAGCTTGTTATCCGTTATTTCTACCCCTCGGCCACAATCTGCGCAAGTTTAATAATAAGTAACTGGCAGAGGATGAGCTGCCAACTTCGCCTATGCCAGAACACATTTGTTCTAAATAATTCCAAAAAATACAAACAAAACAATACTTTAACAGCAGGGCTTTGCCCTGCCTCCTTTTATGTACAGGGCTCCTCGCCCTGTTACAAATGTTTATATATATATATATTTAGATAGATAAAATTATATAGCATGCTATACAAAAATTATCAATTCCAAGAGAGGTCAGAGAGACCAGTGGTACCTACAAACCATCCAATGAACTTTCATCTTACAAACCAACCAATGAACTTTCATCTTACAAACCAACCAATGAACTTTCATCTTACCAACCATCCAATGAACTTTCATCTTGCAAACCATCCAATGCTATATGTTTAAATATAACCAGTAAAATAATTTTTATGTGATGTATATTTCCATCTGATACAAAGACATTTCAGGTGGCTGTATCACATCAATATCAGGGTATACTATATAATTACTACATACAGGGTATCCCCTAACTCAGACATCATAGGCATAATTGTTAATAATGTTGGTTGTCTCTATGTTTCTTTCTGGTGTGAAATGTCTTTACGCAACAAAAACGAATTCTGTTCTTTTTGATTTGTGGTGCAGATAGTAAATGGTTAGGCTGCCCGAACATCCTTCTTAGCACAATAAATAATTGCTTAAGATGCCTGACTTCTGGGACACCCTGATTATAGCAAAGTGGAAAATAGGGACTGATATATTAAACAAATGTGTGCATGGTCAGTATCATATCTCAAAACAGTATCAAATTATCAAAAGACACAAACAAAACTGGAACATTCCTTAGAAGAAAGTAAATGAGACATGCAAAAAACACAATATGCAGTTAGTGAGACAGTGAGTCTGGTTACACAACATTTTAATTTCAGTCCCAATGCGTATGTTGTAATCATTAGTCCAAAATTGCGTCTCTGTTGAATGTTATCATAGCATGTACAGTACAGCACAATCTTTTTGCACAAGCCAGGAGGATATTTTTGGCACTCTTCGCAGCAGATCAGTTTCATTTGCTAGTAGTAGACAAAAAAAACTAGCCCAGTGTATTATATAACTGTAAAGTAATTGTGCTTTCATTTTAGGAGATACAGAGGAAACGAAATGAAGAATGTAACCCAGACAAATATCGCCCCGGTGAAGGGCTGCTATTGGCTTCAAGGGGTTGCAAAGGCTGTTATTGACAAACAGACAAGCACCACTGCCAAAGGAAATAAAACAAGCTGTTACAGTGTGTTCAGTGCATGTTTTTTGTCAAATGTGGTTCTTGGTTGCTAGGAGTTTAAAACCACTGTCTTTATCACTATGTACCAAATAAATAAATGAAAGAAAACCTTTGGTTTCCACTGGGTCTTTGTCTGGGTAACTGGTTTTCAGTGGTCCCTTCAACAGCACAGCCGAGACATTGGTTGAAGGAAAAGGGCCTGGGTTCTCAAATTGATGGTATAAAAATGTACAAAGAAAAATACATAAAAACTGCCCTTAGGCATTAGTAAACACATTTACCAACCCTGTACTGTTTAGCGATTGAGAGGCAGGATTAAGTATTGTGATCAGCGTTCCCTCTAAGCTTTTTAGATACTGAGAAAATTGCTGTTTTGACTGAGAAAGGGTACCTTATCAGTGAGAAACCTTTGGCCATGCATTAACCCTTTTAATATATTTTTTTAAACAATATTCCAACACAAGTATGTCAACAATGTTACAGTTTACTTTAAATTTAGACACGACATTTACTGTGGCTCTGCCTCTGATTTTGAATCATCCTCTGATCCTATGCAGCCCTGTCCGTTGTTGTCATAGATACACACTGCATGCTTAACTGGTGGCCTGCAGAAAATTGCTTTATACTACTGCATAAAGCACTGGCATCTGCAGTGCCTTCGATTGTAGCCATCTTTAAGGGCTACCAATTGTTCCATTCTTGGGAATACCAAATTCTGTTCCGTTCCCACTTTCTATCAACGTATTAATAATTAAATATGGCATTTGAACATAAATATAATGTTGGTAGTTAAAATACGTAAATTTAATAAATATTATTACAATATTTTTTTTTCAATCAAATTTTTTGTAATCTATTTTTTTTTTTGATTTAGCTTACATACTCGGGAAAGTTCCGGAGCGCGGTGCCTTAGGTCTTAGTTTTTCTACATGGAGGAATGCAATGCTTTGCTTTCTTATTCTCTACGTGTTTACGACTGGCATTATGATATTAATGGTATTAACTTGTACATGATCACGCGAAATGCAGCAACATTTTAAGAATACGACAGCACCGTCCTCATAGATAATCGTATTTATTTTAGCTCTGTCTTACTGAAACGTTACTTTTTTTTTTCTTCCTTGGTGAAGCCGCCATGTTGAATTTCAGCAGAGAACACGGAGTGAAAAAAAAAAAAAGAAATCGCAAAAAAACAATAAATAAATAATGGACATGGTATGTCTTCTTCAATTGCTATACACTTAAATGTGTATGTTCGACTAATGTGCCGATTTACATTTTTACCAGTTTGAAAACGCTTGAGATGATTTCTGAAATTGTTTTTTAAAAAGGGAAATGAAACAAAAACCGTCAAAAAGTGTGAGTATTGTGATTTTTATTTATGTTTACCGGAGTATTTATACTCTAAATAATGCAGGAAGATTGTGCATCTCTGATTTTAGTATTCAATTATACGACGAGTTAAAAACTGTAAAGTTCATGAGCAGCACTCGCCTACTTCGCATACCGTGTACCAGTAGATTCGCCGGTGCCTGAGCTAGCTCTACTAATGTGACGTGTATTTTTACAGAAGTAAATCAGAATCTGCTGCAAGACAGACACAGATATGCTTGTTAATGCTTTGTAAGAATGTTCTCACACTAATAGTGTTACCTCGAGAGGCTGGGGTCGATATTTATGATAATAACTTGCGAAAGTTAGTAAACTGAGTGCGGAGGTTGTTGCTAGTTACTGCGAAAAATACGCGCATTTTAGCCTTAGGGGGTACGCTGATTGTGATTCAAAGTTTATTTGACTGCCTGTAAACACAGCACTGCATAACAGTTTCGCCAAGCATATGGGGACATTTTGTGAGATTTGCTAAAAAAAAAAAAATGCAAACATAACATAAATAATTTGAGCCTAGGCAAATGTTTAAAATCAAGTTAATGGTTGACTAAAACAGTCTAAGCTGCCTGGTCTCTGGGTACATGCCCTCAGTTCTGCTGTTGGAAGTGGGGGTGAGAGGAAGATGAAGAGCCTGCTAGCATTGCTGTTCTGTATAGGAGCCTTGGTGGCCTCTACTGGTGCACAGCTGCCTTATTCACAGCTTCCCGAACAGCACAGAAGAGCCATTGACCGCATTGTGGAGAACTTCAATTCAAATCAGAGAAAAGCTTTCCGTTTCTACAAACTCATTGAGCCTGTAAATGAAACAGAGGTACTACTGTGTGTGTGTGTGTGTGTGTGTGTGTGTGTGAAAAACAGCCAGAATTATCAAGCTGAAAGGGAACGCAGTTTGTGAAAGTACAATAAAACTTACTGTTAGTAATAAGCAACTTAAAACATATTAGTCTGAGGACTCAAAAGTTTGCCTAATATGTAACTAGTTGTTAAGCTTTTAATGTCTGTTTTAATTATATATTTCTTTAAATTGGTAGAATACATGAATATGTTAATCAAAGTTGTTATCATTGTACTGATGTTATTGCTATGAGCATCTAAAGCATGTACTGTAGGTCCAACATGTACTGCAGGTGCACACTTACAAATACTAGGCAAACATAGACATAAAAAATCGATAAACCACACAACCTTACAAAAATAAAATAACCAATACCAACAGCATCTTTGTCAACTGAACCGATTTTCTTTTCAATACTTGTTTGACAATTTTTTCTCTTTTTCACTATTATGATTGTTGTTACTGAAAAACAAATCTATTGGCTGTATTCTACATTGCATATGTTAGTGTTACCTCTGAGAAACAAAGGCAGGATTAGCATGTAGGTAGCATGTTCTTTTTAACTGAAGCTGCCCATTCACAATGACTTTACTTTCAATATTTTTCTATATAATGTTTTGTTTACTTTTTTTTGTCATGTATTGTTCGATTAATTTAGCATGTGAAGAAGAAGAGACAGTAGAAGAGAGTAACATTACACTCAGAAACTCAAGATGTAAAAAGAGTGCTTTTAATTTGTGTTAGTCTTCAAAAAAAATCTATTAGATTAACTGAGATATGCAAACACTAGCTTTCAGAACCCGGGTTTTAAATGTCCACTTACACCTGGAGAAGAGACTTTTGAGGTCTTGAAAGCTAGTTTTTTAATATTCTTTTTTTCTTTTTTTTTTTTTTTTTGCAATGTCGTTAAATTGTGCTGTGTCACTGACTGACCTGATCTATTTGTGCGTCAGGGGCCCTTTGTAAATGAGGCTTCAGTCACTGGGCACTCTCCTGGCTAAATAAACAACTAAATGAAACCAGTGCCGTGGTCACTTGGGTACAATATGTGGAAAATAAATAAAGAACATTCTGTTTTTCTCTCTGCTCAGCTGCCCTTTGACCGCTCCTATCTTAACCTCCACGTCGTTTTGAAAGAAACAGGATGTTTACAGAATGGTGCAAAGAATCTACACCAGTGCAGATTCATTGATAGAAGGGTGAGTTTTGGAATATGAAATAAGACTTCCCAGTGTACATTACTTTCTGAATAAAAAATCTTCCAAATATTTAACAGTAAGATCAACTTGTCTATTGTTACTCAGATTATTCCTGACTCCCCATAATTAGTTTTAAGTTTATAAAAAGCATAGAAGCACTCCACTGATCCAAGACTGTGTTCAATTATGGTCCCCCAAATACAAAAGGGACATTGTGAGCTTGAAGAGAGTCCATTAAAGAACAACCAGACTAATCTCAGCAGACGTGAGCCATGAAGACAGGTTCAAGGAACTGACTCTATTCAGCCTTGAACAAAAAGGAAGTCTGTTTTTAATACATTAAGTGCAGCACAGAAACCAGGACGAGTGGACACAGTTAGAAATGAAGTGGAGCTAGACTTAAGACAGACGATAGGAGGCTCTTTTTTTACACAGAGAATGGTCTGAGTAAGGAATGGGTTAGCAAATAGGAAATGGACAAGCAATTATTTCTTCTGCACTGAATCCAAAGATGTGTTAGTTATCCTCCCCTCCACGCTGTGATTTGAAAGCTGAAAAGTAGATCCACGGTTACACAAATATGAAAATATCAAATCAAGGGGGAAAAGTATAAATGGAATAGAATACAAGTTGTTGGCAAGTGAATAGGCCTACATTAATAGTAAACTACTGAAATTCCTCAGTGTTCACACATAAATTATGTTAAAAAGAAAATCTAAAACTTCTGTGACATTCACTGTTTTGTTTTGTTCTGTACAATAGCCGCGAATGGACTGCTTTGGATGCTTCATCGCAGGAAGAGACAATTTTGAAGAAGAATTTATTGATTGTGTTCAAAGAAACCAAGTCACAGAGGTATTGCAAATATTTTCTATACACTTTCTATGGAACTGTATAAAATACAATAGCATTCTCTAGATTACAATATAAGATTCCTGAATGTTCAACTGGGTGTTCACTCTCTCTGCTTGTACTGAGATTTTTCATTCTAGTCGAGTGACTGATTTGGCAGACACGGAGCAGAAGCATCACACAAACTTTTTTAAATTCCAGGACTTTAAAAAAAGTTTTTTAAAAAAAAGAAGTAATGCAATTGCTATAACTAGAGAATGCACTGAGCCTTGGAGATGGCTGTCTCCCAAAAGTATAAAAACAACAGGTGCAATACAAGCCTTTTGCACAAGTCTGGAAGATCTCTTACAAACAGATCAGATTTACCTGCTGCTTGTATGGTGTAATGATTCTGCTGCAGCAAGATGTGCCCCCTCTAAGAGTGCTTCACCCTTTTTGAAAGCAGTGAGGTTATGAGCTGGAATCTGCTGTGCCCTGTAAGCTCAAATAAAAAGTAAGAAAGCAGCTGCACTGTGCTTCTGGCTGATGGTGTCTCTCAACTCTCCACTGTGAGGGACCAAGAAGGGGTTTCATTACAGTAGGAGGAGGGGGAAAAGAAACCCTGACCCAATGTATCATATGACTGTAAAGTAAATGTGTTTCTTCCGTTTTAGGTGATAAAGAATAAAAGAGCTGAGGAATGTGACAAGTTGCACCCATATCATTTTGGTGGAAGTTTAGTGTTGGCTTCAAGAGTCTGAGAGAGAAAGAAGCAGGGCTACGAGCTGAAGACTGAATGTAAAGAAACTCTGTAAAATGTGGTAGAGAACAAAATACCAATTGCAGCATTGTGCTGTAAGTGATATAAGATAACTGTGCTGATGTATAAATAGCATTGCAAAATGTACACAAAGATGAAAATAAATAACAATAGCAACAAGGTAAGGGTATTTGTAAATCTCTTACCCGCGCCCCAGCATATAATGGATTTTGTTTCTCTCATGATAGTGAGTGGTTGATTTGATCGTGGTGTCACCTTGAAAATGAGAATCTGATCAAAGCTGATTACTTTCATAAGCTATTATTTTTGGTATGTGAGAGCATGGCCTGTGTTTTCTATCTTGATAGCCTTACCCACGCCTGTTATATTTGTTCATTTCTACTGTCATAATGTCATACTGGCAATAGTGTAGGAAATACAGCTTTCTGATATTTCTAGTCTTACTTAAATGTACGAAAAACATAAGTGCCCTGGGTTGTCTTGAGGTTAAAACCACAGTATTTATCTGTCTGGGGAGTTCCTGAGCGGTTATGTGTTTAAAACTTCACCTGTACCTAAATCCTTGATGGAATAAATATAAACCGTATTATTTATTTTTCTTCTGCTGCAAATCATTCTATCAAAAAATATATTGAAGCCATTAAGCAAGTCAGTGATTCATAGTCTTTAACAAATCGATAAGACCCAAATTAAAGACTTGAAAATTGTCTGACAACTGAATGAGCAATAAGTAAATGTTTTTGGCTGAGGGAGTCTCCCTTTAGCAGGCAAATACTGGGCTTGTTGGGACAAGTTACTGCAGGGATGTGCACCCACGAAATAAAACAAGGTGCTGGAGGAGATCTGATTGAATTAAATTAGTTGACACCTCTTTTCTGCATTGAATAAGGGGGATAAGCATCATCATCTGGAACATGTTCTACCGCTGGTTGCTACTGTTGCTACAATAGAGATTGATGGGCAGTGATGATGTTTTTTTTTTTTTTCTGTTTCTTGCAAATGAGCTTTACTCACAGCACAGGCATAATTGGTAAATGTAAACATGGTTATGTTCTTCCCAAACACACTTAAAAATAATATTTGGAAATGATGCAGGATTGCATTAGGAGTAAAAAGGTGCCCCTAAGCTATTGAGAGAGAATAGACAAATGACACTTCTTATTGGATGGGCTAAACACGACCTAAACATATTGTGTTACAGGCACATCACAAAATTGATTTACAAAAAAGAGAATATGCCCTTGAACGAGAAAGCGATTGCTTGGAACTGCGTGGCACTGTTTATTTTGGGTCTCTTTTTTTATCTGGGGGGAAAGTGCCTCTTGCTGTTTACCATGACTTCAGCTCTTACGTAACTATTGTTAGGGGTTATTTCTGCAAATTCTGCAAAAAAAAAAAAAAATCTTCCCACTGGGGTCCAAGTGACTCACCTTCATAGTATAAGCACATTGTGTTCACTGAAGAAAGCCTGTCAGCCAATAGGGGAAGTCAGTAGGGGAAACAGCTGATTGGCTATTGACAGGACAGAAGCAAGTGAAGGGGTGGTTACAATTTCATCCATCTAAAAAACAGTAGAGACCTGAGTGAAGTGTGGATAATGATCTCAACAGAAACTGCAGCCAAGAATGAGCGATAACACAAAAAATAGGATATTACAACAAGTATGTCAGTAATTTAGGCACCCTTGCTTTAGTATTTTATGTGTCCTCCTTTTGGTTTTATTATGTCTCTTGGATGTTTATGGAGGCAGTGTGGTCCAGTGGCTAAAGTGCAGGGCTTGTAACCAGAAGATCACTGGTTCAAAATCCTGACACTGACGGTAATCATTTCAAATCCCACCTCTCCCACTCACTGTGTGACCCTGAGCAAGTCACTTAACCTCCTTGTGCTCCATCCTGCAGATGAAATATTAAATCAATGTCCTATTGTGAGTGACTCTGCATATAATGCACAGTTCACAGCTTACCTCTGTAAAGTGCTTTGTGATGGTGGTCCACTATGAAAGGTATTATATATATATATATATATATATATATATATATATATATATATATATATATATATATATATATATATACACACACACATTATGATAATTATTAACCAGTATGTTACATCTTGTTGGTGAAATCTGGGCTTATTCTGTCTTGCGTAGTTCCTTCAGCTCAGACAGATTGGACACATAATGCCTGGCTACAGTTTTTCTTCAGGTAATTCCAAAGCACTTCTATTGGATTGAGATCTGGTGATTGTAAAGGCCGTTCCAAAACTTTTATCTTCATTTTCTTCAAGAATTCCAGGTGACTTAGCCGTATGCTTTGGGTCAGCCGACAAGCAGATGGTGGGATCTCAGAAACAACTTAAACAGCTTACATTTTATTTGAAGCTACTCTTTATTGTTTATAAAATTATCATTTTCAAAGCTATAGTGTATCACATGAAAACAAAGGAAGATGTTTTAAAACCTCTGGAGCCCTCTAGTGGCAGAATTGAGAAAGGTGGAATTGTATAAAATATTCTAACTCTTCTGCATCACCAAAAAATAAACAATTATGCCAGCAAGTATAATTACAATTACAAAAATAAATAAATAAGAAGAATAAAATAAAAACAAATCAAATGTACAGTTTAGCAAACGTATGCAAAGCTGTAAGTATGACATACAGACAGACACCTCCCTATATCCAATCCGATTTCCCAATAACTTATAATGTTAGTACCAAGTTTCATAATTAGAAAAGTAGTTTTCCAGATATGTAAAAATATGTGAAGTCTAATATACAAATATACAATCACAGACAAAAGTAATGGCACCCTACACTTAATATAAAATCATTCATGAAAACTGTTAAATACAAGCATTTAGTGAACATTAGCCACTAATTAATATGAAATACACCAAAACACACAATTTCTGGTAACAATCTTGGTGTGTATATATATATATATATATTATATATATATATATATATATATATATATATATATATATATATATATATATCCTAAACTAAAGGGTTATGAAGCTGCATTATAACGTCAATAGCCAGAAAATGAGGTCATTATCCTCACCATCTGTTGAAAAATAAAGTTTTGGCAACACAGCAAATGATGGTCAAGACAAGCAGTTGGATTTAAATTTGAGAAACGCACATGAAGCAAACTACATCAAAAGAAAAGGCTAAGGAACAGTATGAAATAAATATGGAATACCAAAATCCACAATCAGAACAATAATAAATGTACTGTAAATGCACTGTATTAGCACTGGAAAAGAATGTGAAAGTGTACAATTAGCATTTCAACATGATTCGCTATTGTCTTAATTATCCTAACATTTTTCCCCCGGAGGCTGGTACGAGGCACATATTCATGGAAGGTTTTGGGGTACTATTCAGCACAGACATTATATTCTCTGTGCATGATTCATCCTGCAGTTTAGACGGAAGCTGTTGGGTGGTGCTGCGGGCACCGAAATAAACTACAGCAAACCAACATGCCTGTATTTCTGATGTATTATTATTATTATTAATAATAATAATAATAATAATAATAATAATAATAATAATAATAATAATAATAATACGGTTTCCTATGGGGGGGAATCACTATACTGTGGATTCGGATATATCGCGCTCCTGGAGTTGGCTCCCCATTTTTACAGTATAACTAGGCTTGCGTTTGCTGCAATATACATAGGCAATTGCCATAGAATTACCGTTCATTTTATTTTGTACCGCACACAAAAATATACAAAACAAATAAAAACGAATAATTAATATCATGCTGTTATCATATACGCACGCATTGCACAATAACACAAAGCAAATTAAATATCTACTTGTTGAGGAGGTTTTTAGTTTAGCCAGCGAGGTATTATTCATGTGTGGCAGCAATGCACTAGCAAGTCAGTGGGCACAGTGACGTCAGCTACGTAGCAACAACCTCTTGGGAATGCGATTCTCTCAATGCAGTTTGTGCATTTGAAAGGAGAGGAAGACTCGTGATAATTGGACACTTTAAGTTGATGAGAAGCAATTTCCTTCCGCAGTACGAATTAAAACGGTGCGCTTTTTTATAGGTAAAATGAGAAAAAACGGCTTGCGTAGAGGACTTTATACTGGACCCTGGCGCACCCGATAAAACGAGGGAGTGGTTATACAGTACGTTAACCTATTTGTTTTTCTATGGGTCTCTCTCTATATAGCGGATTTATACTGGACCCCGATACCCGCGACATATCGAGTGGGTGGTGCACTTTTAAATGATTCTGTTCATTTACTGCCTCGTAATATTCGGAGCCACACACCAGACGGTGTGGTGTGTGTGCGTGTGTATATATATTAACTCAATAGTTATGTATATGTTATGGACTAAAAGGCTGAGGAAGCGGTGTTTAAATATATATATATATATATATATATATATATATATATATATATATATATATATATATATATATATATATATATATAAACCTCTTCCTCAGCCTTTTCTCCATCACATATTTATGTATTGAGTTAACACTGCCACAGAAGTTGGTCTGCTTGAGCTGGAATGACATGTGATGTTAGACTTGGTAAAATTGCTAAACATTATCATACGTGATTTCTACGTGATTTATTTTCCCATCAATTTTCAAATGTTGGTGCTGTAGTATAATTTACTTTCGCCTACCCGGAGTTTCGTTCAAGTATTTGTTTCCAGAGTGTATAATAAAAGAAAAGAAAAGAAACACCCCCATATTTCTGGTGTTTGTTGCAAGCTGTGGCCTTCTCTACAATAGACCACGTACCAGTATGGCTGCCGATTGTGATGGAGTGGTTATGTTTGCGGGAATGGATGGAAACGGAAATTAAACTGGGAAATCGCGATTTAGGAAGACCCCTAATCATGACCTCTGGTCATACACGTCTTGAAATTATCTTAGGCATACAGTGCCCAATGTGAATGAGCCCCTAGAATGGTTTTAGGACCCAGGGGAGCCCAGTGGCAGGCGTGCATTCAGTGTTCGACCCAAGTTCAAATATAGTTGAAGTCATTTAGAGATATAGTCAAATGTCTTCCTGTGAAAGTGCTCTGTGTTTTCAGTGGATTTCCTGTCTACTTAGAGATATCTCCAAGTGAACATTAAGTTATTTCGAGATATCTGTAAATGATTTAGCAATTATTTATTTCATTTTCAAGGGTACAGCAGCGGCGTCCCTTTTGCTTTCAATGCTCTTTAAGCCTGATATCAGTTACGTTGTTGTCAAAAAAGCGATTTCAGATTTTTCCGCTCCATGATTCTGTATGACACACGCATCCACAATGTTTAGAATTCACATCCTAGCCGTGTATTTAATGTATTATGCCTGTATTTAATGTATTTGCATTTGTTTTAGTTTTTACTGTTTGTATTTAATGCACTATGCATTGTTCTTCACTATATTGTAAAGCGCTTTTTGATGGTGGTCCACTATGAAAAGCGCTATATAAAATAAATAATTGGTTGATATAACAGCCTCAACATTTGTGTAACGTTACAAAATGTGAGGCGACTTTTCATTGGATCGTTTTGTTCACGTACTATTTTCTTTAAACATAAATTGGCTCTTATTTCATTTCTAAAGAATTGATTGGCCCACATTTGTACGTGTAGTGGATCGCAGTACTGCACGTAGTAATTTATTTGAAACGTGTACTAACAGCACCAGATGGCCTTCCATAAGATGGCCCTCCATACTACAAGAACACGACCACTATACTTATACCCTAGATAAGATGGCGTCTTTAAAAGCACATCAAAATTACGTCATGTCCTATCTAATCCTGCTATATCTGTGGGCTACCTTTCAAGGGTTTCCCATTAGAGGTTGAGATCAAATATGATTGGACTTTTGGTAGTGGTGCCACTCGCTGATTGGTTTGTAGGTGCAAAGGGGTGGGGTGGAGTTGGTGGCCGCTGGTTACCGGAAAAATGGCGGAGACAGGGGCAGCGGCTGAGGATTGAGAACGGGGGAGGGGAAGAACCGGTACTGATATCGGGGGTAATGAGGGCACAACATAAACCGGTAGACGATTTTTGTAAGATGTTCATTGCAAATACTTCCTACTAAAAATTATTTTGGTATCGGTTAGGAAATTAAAACATCAAAACAATACGGATCTTCCCTGTCAACACATTCTGCTTGGATACATACGGATTTGTTTTTATGTTATTTATTTATTTACAATGTATAATCAGTTTCAGAATGCAGCGGTTTAGCAGAAATGACTTTTTATAGTTATTACATTTTGGATGTTTATTTTCACCAGAGGAGAATAATTTAGCTTTCTGACTTTTTTTTTTTTTTTAACATAAGTCCATAGAACTAGAAAAGCTGGGATCGTAATTTTTATTTATTTATTTATATCCAGAAGAAAGAGGATTTTAAAAATTATTAAAGTTGTGTTTTTTGTTTTTTGTTTTTTGTGGCGTGTGTTCTGTATTGGAAAATGGACTGAAGAAAGCTTACTATTAGTAGTACCTACTCACTCAGTCACCGTTCATACAAACATGTAAGTGAACTAAGAAAATACATTTCTGTATAAACCCGTACTGTATAATCATATAACTCTTATACAGCATAACACACAGCTAGTTTGAGTTTTGTATAAATGTTGTTGGGAAATAAAAACACACTAAGAATTTGATCAGTGTTGACAACCTTGAAAAATGTAATTTGCAACCAACTGTGTTTTGCATGTCAACAATAATCTGACTGGTAGTACTATTGACTGTTACTGTTGTGTTTTTATCTTCTTGAAATCAAACTTTTGAATGAAAAAAGATGATATTCAAATGACAATAACATGAAAAGTTGAAATGTTGAAGATGTGTTCCAATTCTAATGAATTATAGCAAATTACAGTTAGTAAATAATAATACAAATTAAAAATGCATTCAATGCCAAGCTTTGGGTGGAGCCATTCCCTCTAACCCGAAGCCGGAAATTGTACAGTAGTTTTATTTTATGTTCATAACACGACTGTACTAAGCCTTGGCTTTTTTTTTTCTGTTTATCTAAATCTGTTGTGTTCAGTGTCTTAATTTTTCGGGGAGAAACTGTGTTACAAGACAGTTATGTACATTGCTGCCCTTGCCGGTGTCTGAATGCGCGAAAATATTTTCTAAATGTATAAAACATTAGTCCTTGTTTTTTTGACAAGAAATATAGAATCCCTTTTTCAAGCAGAGAACTACTGACCAGACTGCTGATGGTGTGCCGTCGCAGTGCTCAGAGGTCCCATATACGGTGAATTCCTCTAAAACGTGATCACAGGCTGTAGGCGGGCACCAAATGTAATCCATTTTTTTTTTTTTTACACACGACAAGCACCACCAGAACTGGCTTGTGTGTATGAATTTATAAAATGTTGTTAAATCCTATTTATTCCATGGATAAAAAGATTGAAACTGCTGTCACATTGACCCAGGTTAGATACACACACACACACACACAAAAAAAATTAGCCTAACAACAGAGTCGAAAACCAAACGGTCCACAATGCAGTATTCACTTTTATTCCTTTCCTCCAAGGTGTTGGTACTAATTGGATCAAAGGTGTTTGAACAATAAAATCAATACATTTAAATTTGCTGATGGACTGCCCTTTTATGAACCCAGTAACTGCTCCCAGGCAGTCCTCAGGCCATAGACGTTTCAACCCGGGTACAAATGATTTTTCTACACTTAATTGCAAGCTGTAATGAATAGCTTGCGTTGTGTCGGTTAGTTGTCCTTAACATATTTCTGTGACGTCACCCTTTGATCTTTAGATTAATTAATTCTACAAATTTACTAACTAAAAGTTGCTGAACGGCTTTGAAGAGCAGGGTACGAGGCAGATTAGTGTTACGAAATCCACAGAAAACTGGATTCGTTAACAGAAACCACAGTCAGAGAACAAGTCAACAGAAAAGCGATGCCATTTTTTTATGCAACAGTCATTTCAACAATTAGTTAATTAGTACAGAATTACATATTTCAAACGCAACACTTAGAAAAGGGCTTGCAATTTCAATTTAGCATTTCATATTGTTTGCTAAAAGTAGGGTAATACAGTTATATGTTAACAATGAAACTTTTTTTTTCATGATTACAAATTGTGACAAAGCTTTATATACATTATAACGGTGAATTATTGTAACTGATTCAAGACTTATCTTTGTTTATACTGTACTTATGCAGCGTCCAAAAATTGTTCACATCATGAAACAGCAGGAATGGGGCAATTGAATACAGACAGGTCACTATTAAGGGACATTCCCAAGGTCATTGTGAATCTGAGGCATTCAAACCCAGGATCTCTTGCCAAGTACTTTTTAAAAATAATTTTGAGAAGGACAGAAAGTCAGTTAAACATCTAAGAACTATCCACATATTGCCCTACAAAACATTCACTTTTTAGAACTATATCATCTTTGCTATGTCATTCTGACCCCAAATCAAAAGTTTTCAGTCTAGTGGCAAAATGTTGCAAACTAAATGTCATCAAGTCAAATGGTGGTTTCTATAGTACCAAGTCAAAGGTTTCAAGCTTAATTGAAGAAGGGGTGTTAATATTTTATGTTTACATAAAAGTGTGGGGTGTTGGCAAATATATTTCTTATTCAATATTTCTGAAGTGTCTTTTCCATACAAAGAAATGCGGTAAACATGTACAGTAGGGGGTCCCCGAGTGGCTCACCTGGTAGAAGTGAAGCCACTGGTGTGCAGGGTTAGTCCTTGTTGAGTGGAGTACACGGGTCTTCGCTGGGGACTCCATAGGGAGCGTCACATTGGCCCAGGCGCTCCCGTTGGTTAGGGAGGTAAAACTGGTAGTGAACTATTTCCCCTCATCGCTCTAGAGCGAACCCCGCTGGCCAGATGCCCAGTGGGCTCAGGGCGGACAGCTGCAGGGCTGCTCCAGACTCACTGACATCCTCTCTTGAGTTCCTGGGTGAAAAAGGAAGCTGGCTTGGCTGTGGGATAGGAGGACGCCCACTGAATCATCAGGTCCCCTGAGCCATGTGGGGAATTGCTGCGGTTAGGAGAAAAATGATTGGGCATTCCAAATTTGGAGAAAAAATCAGGGGGAAAAATTGTAATTGGACACACTAAATTTAAAAAAGATATTGTACAGTAGTCAACATACACACAGGTCCATATGATTTCAAGAGATACGGGGCTCAAAAACAAGTAATTGAAGTAGGGTAAAACTATTTTTCAGTTAGAATATTGGATGTTGAACATTTTGTAAATCTTGACATACAATGCCACATACTGTTCCTATTTGTACATTCTATCCCCACCCATATTTCAAAGATGTAGGCATTTTCAAGGGTTCAGGGTTAGCTTAAAATGACATTGACACAAGTGGTTGAATTATAAATTGAATACAATTGAAATGAAATCCTTTGTTTTTTATTTGGGGAGAAAATAAAAAAAAAACATTGCGTGGCAGAAAAGGCCCCTGCTACACCGGAACTTGAAATAACTGTACACAGTGTGTCCTGGTTATATCTCCCTGGACTGGTGAAATAAAAAGGGAATTCCTTTTTAGGTACTGTATGCAGCATGCTGTTTTGAAATGTAATTAACTGCAAGTCTCCTTGGCCAGCCTTAAAGGTTTATACCCCAAAAAATGTATGCTTGTCAAATTATTTTGTTAAATTTAATTTATCAACAGGTATAGATAAGTTAAACCACTGCCTCCTGCTTTTCAATTCCAGTAACTCTCCAAGGCTTAACTACGTGTAAATCAGTGCTATCATTATTGCCCCAAGTTTTAAAATTAATTTTATCTGGCCATTAGTTGCAGTTGAGGGCAGACAAATAAGCTTTGGTACTGACTTGTCAAGCTGATGAACAAAAGACATTTCAATCTGACCGGCCATAAACCAGGTAGCTGGATGCTGTGGGTGGCAGGAGGTTTTGTCAAGACTAATCTAAGGCTGTTCTAAAGCCCCTTTATTTTTCTTTAATTTGCAGGTATAGTGTGCTGTCCTCAACCCCATCCGGCTACCTCTTTCTACCATGCTCCGGCTACCCTGCTGGCTTGGCCCCCTAACGCGTGGGACAGCCATCTTTCGCTTCGCAGAGGGACTGCACAGTCAGCCAGGCAGCAGCACCAACACATCACCTCTGGTTGTGACCACCGGCGTCCTCACCCATCCCTCAATGATGTATGCCACTCGCTTCTACAGCAGTGGTGGCGGTAAGCCAGGCAAGAGGGCTGGCGCTGGGGGAGGAGGGCTTCCAGTGCTAGACAACCACCACCTCCCTCAGTCTCACCCGCACCCACAAAACTACCAGCCCCATGTCTACCAGGGGAGGCCTGATGGGCACCGTAGCCACTACCACCACCACAGCAAGAAGAAGACCTGGAATTTCATCCACGAGAAGATGAGCTATGACACCTTCTTTACCATGAAGCGCCTGATAGACCGTTCACGCACTGTGGATGAAGTGCTGCGCTGGGTCACCCAAAACCCAGGAAAGATCTCCTACAACCACTACCCCATCGCCCTGCAGAAGATTGGGCAGCTCCTGCAGCAGCAGGGGGGAGGAGGTGGAGGGGTGAGTGGCCCAGCAATGGGGGCTGCTGGGGGAGAGAGCCACTATCGGCAGATCTCAGAGCAGCAGGACTTCCAGACGCTATGTGATGCTATTGTCAGTGACTGCGCCAAGTTCGACAACTTCAGCATTGTCAATTGCCTCTATGCTGTAGCAGCTCTGGGTGAGTGGATTATTGTTATTACTATAATTATTATTTGTTTCTTAGCAGGCGCCCTTATCCAGGGCGACTTACAATTGTTAGACAATATCACAGTACAAAGTATTGCATTATAAAATATCACATTACAAGTTATCACATTGTGGATCGCGGTGTGTACACAGTGCTTACTAGATACAAGTTACAGTTGCAGACAAAACTATTGGCACTCTTAATATAAACTATATAAATATAAACATATTATAAGATAATTCAACAAAACATGATAAATACAAGCATTTAGTGAACATTAGCTACTAAATATAACACAGACCAACATACACAATTTCTGTTAGTTGAGCAAAAATTCTTTATATAAAAAAGAAAAGCACTTAAGTAGTTCAAATATTTTTTCATGACAAAAGTATTGGCACCTTTACTGTATGTTAATTTTGTATAAATAGAATTAATTAAAAAATGTATTCATTGATTGAAAACTATTAGACTGTAACTAAGATACACTATAAAGTCAATAGCCAGAAAAAGAGATCATTATTTCCCAGATCTGTTGAAGAAGATTTTTTTTTGGCAACATAGCAGATGATGGTCAAGACAAAGGAGTTGGATTCACAACAAGGGCATGGCTACAGAACAGTATCAAAGACATATGGAATACCAAAATCCACAATCACAGCTATAAGCAACTGAAATGCTTGAAAGAAGTGGACATCCAAAGAAAATTACGGGTACAGCAGGTAGGAGAATCTTCCGAGCAGATAAAAAAAAAAAATTTCAAGAATAGCAGCCAAGGATTTAAAGAAAGATTATTTATCTATTTATTTGTTTATTTATTTATTTGACAGGCGCCTTTATCCAAGGCGACTTACACATGTTACAGAGCAGTACGGAGATACAATGCAAAGTGAGTATTTAAATACAGTACAGATTACATGAAATAGGATGCAACAAGTTGTATCTACAATGACATATTAGTTGTACAGTAGTGCAAGGATAGTGCATCAGCGGAGGATCCAGTAACGTGGTGCATAGGTCAGATGAGCACTTGCAGATCAAGGCATCTAAACTGATTCTCTATGGGGATCTCTGATGCTTCCGATTTAGAAGCATCAGGCATAATAGTGCAAACAAGAACTGTACAAAGGCACCAGAACACAGAACAGTTTTATGAAATTAGACCTCACAGCAAACCACTTTTAAAGAAAATTGATAGAACAAACTTAAAATTTGCTAAGAACAATGAACAGGAATCTAAAGCATTCTTCAACAAAATTATCTGCTCCAGTGCGACTAAAATAGAACTTTCCCCCAAAAATGGACCTCAGTAAGTTTGGAGAAAAAAAGGGAAAGCCTTCAATGAAGAAAAACTTGCACCTACAGTTAGACATGGAGGTGGTTTGATCATGGTTTTGGGGGGTGTTTTAGCAGTTCAGAGACTGGAGACATTCATGTGATTGAAGATTGAATGAATGTGCCATGCATCAAAACATTCTACAAAGTACAGTGCTACCATCTGCTCTAGGCAGACTGTTTATCTTCCCACACCACAACGACCTAAAGCATACAACTAAGTCAACTCTGGGATTCTTGAAGAAAAAGAAGCTGAAAGTTCTGGAATGGCCATATAAAGCAAAAGCAGGACATACAATATAATATAGCAGGGGTGCCAATACTTTTATCATAAACAAATATTTCAAATAAAATAAGTTTTTTTTTTTTATAAATGTTATTAGTTGTGTATTTTGCTTTTTGTTTCATTAAAGATTACTTAAATAGTGCTTAATCTGTTACCATTTTTGGTGCTGTAGGAACTGGTAGCAACATGAATAAAAAAGTGTGGCCAAGTTTGCCCCAGCTGTCTGATTTGATCTGATCTAACTAGTTCTGAGGTTTCTAATGGTTCTTTATGCAGAGGATACATTATATCTCTTCCATTATTAGTTTACAGGATTTTGTGGTAAATCAGTACAATTTGCTGTGTTATACAATATATTTTCTAGATTTGAATTCACAGCCATAATTTATATACATCACACATTTTTCATATTGAGCACAGAATTTGTATTTTTATTTTTATTTTTTTAATAATTCTTTACATTTTTTTTTTAATTTAGTCGTCAGCAGTTGTTTTTATTATTTTCTTCGAATTTAGAATGTCCAATTATTTTTGGACTCAGCTCACCGCTACCACCCCTGTGCTGACTGGAGGGGCGAAGACAAACACACGCTGTCCCCCGAAGCGTGTGCCGTCAGCCACCCGCTTGTTTACACACTGTAGGCTCACCATGCAGCCACCTCAGAGCTACAGCGTCGGAAGACAACGCAGCTCTGGGCAGCTTACACGCAAGCCCCAGGCGTCCAGCCAGACTATAGGGGTCGCTGGTTTGTGTTGACCAGAGGTCACCCTGGGCAACCTAAGCCCCCCCCCCCCCCAATTGTGCGCTGCCCCCTGGGAGCTCTCATCCATGGTCGGCAGTGGAATAGCCTGGACTCAAACCAGCGATGCCCAGGCTATAGGGCGCATCCTGCATTCCATGCTGTTTTACCTTGGATGATACAATCATATTTCACATTTCCACATTACTTTTTGTTAACATGTTGATATGCCATATCCCTTAGATTATGCTTCCAATGTTGCTTTGTTCATAGAAACTCATTTTTAGTTTGAATTATTTTCAGAAGCAGTCTGGGTGGATTAGTTAGTAAGCCAGGTAAATAATGCTCTAAGTAGAAACTGTAGAGACTGATGGAGAACATTCATAATAGGATATTAAATATAAAATATTAAGAAAATATAGATGGTAAAAAGAAATCCCTTTAAGAGCTTGTAAACATGAATCTTAGGGTGAAACATTTAGTCTACATTATCTATATCTATCTATCTATCTATCTATCTTTCTATATCTCTGAAGTTTTGTCACTGATAGAAACTAGGTACTGTATAACCTCTCCCTCTGTCTCTCTCTCCCTCCCTCCCTCCAGGTCTGCCCAGTGACTCCCAGATCGTGCAGGTGCTGGAGGAGGAGTCTCGCAGTCGCCTCTCCCACTTCAACCAGAAGGACCTCTCCATGGTGTTCAGCAGCAGCATGAAGCTGCATCCGTCCAGCCAGCACCCGCTGATCGAGTCTTGCCTGTCAGGGCTGGAGAAGAACATCGAGCGGGAGCGCCACCCTCAGACGCTCTTCCTGCTGCTCTCCTATTACCGCCTCAAGTGGCGGGCCCTGCAGGCTGACGGATACACTCCAGAGCAGCTCCTGGCCAACCGCAAGATCCTGCGATTGGTCAAGCACACGCTGGCCAGCGTCAGCAACGTGCGTGACCACGAGATGGTGCTGCTCGACGAGATGCTTTCTGCCTGTGCCCGCGAGGCCAGCAACAAGTCATTGGAGATCATCTTCAGCTCGCAGCTCTTCTACGAGAACCGCCAAGAGAAGTTCATCAGCAGCCTCGCTGGTACTTTGTTCAACCTTTTAGTTTTTATATTTACAGACATTTATTCCCTGCAACCCAAGTTGACCCATTATTTAAACTCACCTTTCCACAATCAATCCAATCCGATTGTAGCAGCTTCTGGAACCAACCACAATGCAACATAGCTGTACCAGGTTTAGTTTGAATGGAAATTGATGAAATAATCCATTCCTGTGGTTAAGTTGTATAGCCATTCCATGAAAATGTAACATTGACAAGTCATGTATATCAGCCCAATGGCAAGTCTGTGATCAAGATGCAGTGTTCCTGGTGCCTGTGTACTGAAATGTGCTTCTGCCTGTGTTTCAGAGGAGCTTCCTAAGAAAGTAGACAGCATCACTCCCTATACGATGGCCCTCATTGCAAAATACATTGCCAGACACCGACTGCGGGAAACCAAACTGCTGGACACCATTGCAGAGTTTGTGGTCAAAAAGGGGGAATATCTCGACAGCAAGGTATAATGCTTTGCCAGCATCCTTTTGGCAAGAATTTACAGGCCTGATTGCAAATGGTCTAAATCTATAAAATAGATTCTAATATTCTATACTAAATATTTAACAGAGGTGTAACCAAACCATTATCATCTCCTTTTCTAATGTAATACTCAAGCTTTTCCGGTATTTATGCCTGCTGGAAAGCCCTCCTTGAACCTCCGCCTGTCCTCTGCAGGTGATCCAGAAGCTGGTGTTCCCGTTCAGCAGGATGAGTTACCGGCCTTCCAATGAGGCACAGTTCTTCGAGAAGCTGGAATCAGTGCTGGAGCAGAAAGCCATGAACTCCCCACTCGCCACTGTCAACATCATCATGTCTTTGTTCCAGCTGGGGCACTTCCCCAGGCTCATCCTGCACCGCGTCTTCTCCAGCACCTTCATCAGCAACGTCACCAGTAAGTGCAATGGAGGAGACATGCTTCATGTTAGTTACATTAAAATGAAGCATTTGTAAAGGGTGGTTTATGTGTCTGAGAGCTACAGCTGCAGCTACAAAATGAAAGAATCAAAAGCATGAGTCGTTTGTGAGTGCGTAAAGCTGCTCTGATGAGCCTTCTCTCTTGCCCACAGACAGCCCATACGCTCTCATTGTGCGCCGCTACCTGTCTCTGCTGGACGCCACAGTGGAGCTGGAGTACAGTGACTACACAGGGCCGAGGCTGGAGGAGGGGCACAAGGTGCTGATGTTTGACCACGCATTGACCGCTGACGAGGTCAACCGCAAGTACAGGTGAGTGTGCATACATAAACAATGATATTAATAGACTCAGAGAGAAAGAGAGAAAGAAACAGGGAGAGAGAAACTTGATCACTTAAGGCTGAGGTGCATTACGGCTTTCCTTATGCATGAGATAATTATACGCCATCTGCGCACAGCAGTAAAAGCCCTTTAGTGAAGGAAATCCAGTGCTCAACCTTTTTGGTCAACAACACACATCTGTTTTATATAGCACTTTTTCTTAGATATAAATCTGAAATTAGCTGTGAATCTGACATTAGCTATGAATCTGTATGATTGAACCATTAACCATTGTCATGCAAAAGTGTTTTCACTCTTCTTATGCAAAATAAACACTAGAAGTCACCCCTTGTGCCTAATTAAACTGTTGCAATGAATTTTTACTGCAAATGTTCCTGTGGTGTGTTGGTACTCAGTTGCCTGTGTCTGTTTCTAACCCATTTGTTCTCCCTGTTGCAGCTATAAGGGTCTTGTTGCAGAGGCTTTGAGACAGCTGGTTGGGGAGCAGTCTTACAAGCAGGACGAGGTGCTGGCTCCTGGATATTACACAGGTAACAACTCCTCCATTTTGTATTATTTTAAGTTTTAATGAAATGAAATAAATAATTAAATAAATGAACCTAAGAGGAAATACTGTGTGTGTGTGTGTTTATATATATATATACATTAAATGTAGTGTGACAGCTGTTGCTGTGGTGCAGGTCCTTTTAACCCTTTGCAGACTGTGAATATTCTAACTGTTTGAAATCCGACTGACTTGACTTTAGGGCTTGTATCAGTGTAAATAGCCACCTAAAATATTCAGCATTATACTTTCAAAAAGCAGAGTATTAGGAAAAGAGTTTTCATGCTTTGATGAAGTATACCCAACAATGACCCAGTTTCAATGTAAAAACAAGTGTGTTTAAGTTCAATCAAATTCAGTTTTCTTTAGAAATGTCTTTATAAGTATAGTTTACTGATCTTCTACCTAAAAACTGCAAAATTACCAGTGATAGCCACAACCCTCAGAAAGAATTGCATAAATACCATGATTTATTTTTTAGTTTGATGGGTGTGCAGACCCGTCAACTTCAGATTCTTGACTAGAATCATTGAAAACTAGCAAAATTTGCTAAAATTAAAAATAAAAATATTGCTCTTGGTTTGTAGACCCAACTATCTGTGTTTTGGTTGAAGAAGAGTTTGATGCTAATTTGAAAAATGACACCCTTGCCATCACGTTGTAGGCAATTACATTATCAGTCCAATGAAATTGAAATTAAAATGGGCCATCTGCAAAGGGTTAAGGCAGTTTACTTATCTTCAGTTTTGTCTTTTACTCTCTTGGTTCCAGATTTTCTGCTGTGGATAAACAGCTCTGGTAGGGTGCTGCAGATCAAAGGGAACAGTGGAGCCGTATCAGGAGCCACACCGACAGGCCTTTCACTGGGGTCAGGGACCCCCAAACCTCCGGATCCTCAATCTGCAGTGTCTGTTCTGACCTCGGACTTCCACAAATTCTCCCCCTTTTCCTCCTCCCTGGAGGACGGGCATGAGAAGTGCGGTGGGGAGGACCTGGTTCCTGAGGTAGCCTTCCTCTCACACCACATGCGCCCCCCTCCTTCAGGGGGCACCTTGGGGCAGCGGGGAGGAGCAGAATACAGCCCCTACTACCAACCGCCCTCCGATTACTACAGCAGCCTAGCCAAGGAGCAGTCTCTGGAGAGCCAGGACAGCTCCACCCTCAGTAGCCCCTCGGACTGCCTGGCACAGGCTGGGGGAGGCGTTGGGGGGCCGGCAGAGTGCTCTCCGAGCCTCTCCTCCACATCCCTCTTCCAGTTCCCTATTGGGAAGATCCTGGAAGAGGAGGTGGTAGCCGGGCAAGAGCGAGAGCTGCCCAACTTCTATGAGAGCGTGCCGTACCCCAATGGAGGCCAAGGGGCTGCAACAGAGAAGGGGACCATAGAGATACTGAGCCCTGCCTCCCCGCTGCAACTCCACAACCTGGGGGGTAGGCAAGCAGACAAGGAGCGTAGGGCAATGGAGCACCGGGACGAGATCAGGAGGTGAGTGAAACCTTCCTGGCTTCCCCTCTGTTTGCATATGATTTAATTAAAATAAACATCTTAGTCCAACTCAGAAACCTTTTTTGGTTTAAAGCAGGGGTGTCAAACATACGGCCCGCAGGCCGGATTCGGCCCCTGAAGCGATGTCATCTGGCCCGTGGAATATTATTTTTTTATTCACTAGAATACAGGCAAAAAAAAAAAAAAGTAAAAAATTGTGCTGGGACAAACATAAAAGAAGTAACGTTTTTTCACATGTATTCAAAAGACAAAAAGCAAATGTCTGTATCCGTCAGAAATTATTTTATCTGTGTGAGATTATTTTTTTTTTATATATATATATATATATATATATATATATATATATATATATATATATATATATATATATATAGTCGCGGGAAGCCAGCAGCGAGATTTGAGGAGTTGCTGCTGTGAGGAGAGGGGGGCATGGAGCACTAGGGGGTGTTCTCCTGGTGTGCTCTGACTGTCAGTTGAGATCAGCCCGAGTGTTGCTGTTCACTCTATTTGCTAAATAAAATAGCTTTCTATTTTGGAAGATACAAGTTGCACGCTTGGATTCTTACCGCCACTACAATCGGTGTCCGTTTTTGTCTGTAATACTATGATACAGGTCATACCTACAAAACTCGTATATTAACCAACGTTTTAATTTTCTTTCATGATGCAATCTTAGCAATCCTAAAAACAGTGAGTAAATATTGTTTATATTGTACAACGCTGTCTTTTTAACGTGAGTTTTATTTTAAGTGTTTATTGAAGTTAAAAGCCAATGTTATTACTTTATAAAAACGAGTCTATGACCACTATGTTTATTGCCAAGACACAACAAGGGCAGTGATTATTTAAAAAAAAAAAAAAAAAAGTGTTTTTACTTGAAACAGACACACGATTTAACTACTGTATTGCTTTCTTTGTTTTGTAGTTAATTCACAAGGGTAAAGTAAGGCCCTTCTTAATTCTGGAATATTTTTCAACTTTAATACAGTGCTACATATAATGGCTTTGATAACGTTTTTAAAACGAATAACTGAACAAATATCTAAATCTTGAACGAATATCCAAACATGAAAATTCATGTTCGTCCCAACACAAAAAAAAAAAAAAAATTGCAAAATATAAATAGATTCTGATCAATTTTTTATTTAGCACTCAGCAAAAAGATAAAGACAAATAACATTAGTGACTGCAATTGCTGCTCCTGATACCTGGAACCTTTGCTTGAACCAGCACATCAACATCTGGAGCAAATGACTGGGATTGATTTGTTGATATTCAAGACGGAGAAAGATTGCTGCTTCTCAATACACTATTTCAGCAGCATTTCTTCAAAAATTCCATCAGAAAATGGTTTTGAAGAAACAGCTATTTTGTGAGCAGTCAGGCTTGCCTTAACAGCAGCATCACTTATGCTACAAGCATTAGTAAACATCAATTGCTGCTTTTTCAATGACTGTGCTAATATTCAGACTATTTATCTTCAAGTACCCTTCCTGTATATGTACCATATTTCTTGCCATGGTTTGCTTCATAGTCTGTTTTAATGTTGTATTATTTCACAACAGCCACATGTTGCTTACAAATAAAGCACATTGGCTTTCCATTCATGCCCTCAAAGAAATACGAAATACAAGACCCCTGGTCTAAAGGAACCTTTATTGACCCCCTTCTTGTTTTCATCATTTAGTCCCAAAATTATTTTATGTATTTTTTTAATCCTCTTTAAATGTTTACAGTTAGAGCCGAGTGGCCCACTCCTCTCTCTCTGGCAATAGTACCCCAGTGATTTTGGAGGGAATATTTAACTCTCATTCACAGGTTTCAGTAACATGGGATGACACTGTGTATGTTAACCTTTTAAGTTAAGCTAAGTGGAACACCTGTAGTCAGAACTAACCTCTGAAACCAATCCAAACTCAAACTATGCTATGAAATACCTGCTGATGGCAGCTGCAGAATCTTAACTTTCAGTATGTAGAAAGTTAACAAATGTCTTTGTATTTTTTGTTTAAATGGCGATTTATGAAGCACATAAAGACTAGACAAGACATTTTTAGCATGGATAATAATAGGGTCCTGCCTCTGCTCTTCAGTGCTGGCTTATGCTGCTGCTTTGCTTCTTCCTTCCAGGGTGGTGATGTCAGTGAATGATAAGTGGCACTACTGCCACAACTCTGATGTGCTGGTGGGCTCTCGAGCCATGCGGGATAGACACCTTCAACTGCTGGGCTATGTCCTTCTCCAGGTAACCTTGCCTTTGTTTACAGTAGGGACTTTTAATGTCGTTCTCTTTACTGGGCCTTATAGCTATGATCTGCTCATATAGTTCTTTATCCTGTAGTCTGTAGCTACTCAAAAACACTTTACACACTGAAGCCCAGTTTTATAACCACTGAGATGCTCAAACCCACTACCTTACATATTGCAGCCCAGCACTTTCTCTAATCGCTGAGCTACTCAAACCCACTACAATCCACATTGTAACCCAGCAGTTCTTCTAACAGCTGAGATCCTCAAACCCACTACTTTCCAGAGCAGCTCAGCCCTTTCCCTAACCACTAAGCTACTCAAACCCCCTACATTCCACACGGCAGCCCAGCACTCTAACCACTGAGATCCTCAAACCGAGTACCTTCCACACGCTAGCTCAGTCCTTTCCCCAACCACAGAACACACTGTATTTCACACTGGAGTCCAGAGAATACCTTTTTATTCTATGATAAGAGATGTTTGATATCTTCATGATGTATTCTTGTCTCTCTCTCTCTCTCTCTCTCTCTCTCTCTCTCTCTCTCTCTTTCTCCATCCAGTTGCCATACCACGAGCTGGAGAAGCTGAATGGGATCGAGGAGGTGAAGCAGTACTTGCACAAAAAACTCCTGGAGGTGCCCTTATGACACACACAGGGCTGAGCGTAGCGAGAGAGTCCTGCTGCTCACCTCAGTACTACTGTTACTACTGCTATAATGGTCTGAGAGACTGCTGGCACAGGGAACCAAGGGGTGTCAGATATCTGAGCATGGGGGAGGAGGAGAGCAAGAATTTATTTTCCTGATGTGGTGCAGGGTCAGAGGGATATTGGGGTATTTCACCATGTGAAGGTTGCTACAACTGTTTTGGGGGGAGGGGGTGAGTGTCTTTTACAGCTGTCATTGGTGGAGTGGTTTAGGTTGATTTTAAAGGTAATGACTGTTAAATGAATATCTCAATAATCAAAAATAACTATGTGGGAGAGGGATAGGGTGGAATAATGGTGGATTTCTTAACATAGCTTGGTGTGACTGCATGGGAGGCCGTGCGGTCGTGAACATGTAAGATAATTTCATATTCTAGTGATAATAATAATTCGTGGCTTCAGGAGAACCAGTGGTCAGTGACACACCCAGCTGTGGATAATAGGATTGTATAAAGCTTTAACAAAAATGTTTCCTTTTTTTTTTCCGCATCCTTTCAAGTTTATTATTGAAACCTTATTTTTCTTACTACTCCCATTTTTTTATTACATAAACTTCGTTCACAGTGATATTCGCTGCTTGCTGTGTGCGTTAGCTTTGCACTGCAGATGGAGTTTCCTATTTAGTTTGTAAACTTGTGGAGGAAGGAATAATTTAATAATTTAATATAACTATAACCCACGTGTGGGGGGAGGTCAGCAAGGAGGTTGGGTGGGTGGAGGTGTTTGTTTATGTATATATATATATATATATATATATATATATATATATATATATATATATATAATATATAATATTGTACGGCTTTTCTACTTGATGGTTTGAAGGAGCAGGTAGAACCCCAGACCGAACTCGAGCCTTGTTGAACTGTGCAGTGTGTATTGAATTGCATGGTGAAGTGCTAGTCCCATTCAGGGTGTGGAGGTATGCCTTTTAAATAAACCCCAGTTTTACATTTGCAATGCTGTCTCTGTCAGGCTGTATTGTTTGTGTGTCTGTTTCTCTGTTGGAAAAGCGATTATTTTAAATTGACTTATTTTGAAATTAAGTGGCTGTACAAATATAGTATTGAAATAGAGTATTGAAACAAAAATTGTATTGATTTAAACAGGGTTATATACAGTACTTACTAATAATTGCTGAAATTTAGAACTAAAAGCCATAAACTAATTTTTCTGATCAGGTCTAAAATTAAGTCTGTCATTTGTTTTTGTTTGGTTTTACTTGTATACATTACCCTGTTTATTTTTTTTTATTTGTAAAAATGAAAGAATATATGCATATTTGTCCAAACCATGAAGAATATTCAAACATGACAAGCACCAATTTTTAGAGAAATAAAGCCTTGGAAGGCTGTGTCTTAGTTTAGTTCAGAGAATGTACACTCAGCAGTACACCAGACTGGATATTCAAAATATGAATCTAGTGTTCACGTCTGAGATGCCACATTATATTTACATTATTAGACCCTTACTTTTCAGAAGTCTTCAGTTCATAACTATTGTCAATATTTAATTTTTTATTTCCTTACACAAGATATAACAAGGTCTGTGAGTTTATATTTAACCCAGGCATGTCACGCATATTGCACATTTTGCTGGTAAAAAGGTTATGATCAGTATTTATTTAATATTATTATTATTATTATTATTATTATTATTACATTAACATTTACAACATCGCCATTTGATATTTTATTAATTTTCAACCGACAACTGCATTTGTGACAAAACAGAACTGTGGATTAGTCAGTCAACAAATCCACGATAGTAAATTGCTGTCAACCACCTTGAAAACAGACAATACATTTCAAACATTTAGAACAGTTCTTACAAACCAAAAGCACTGGAATTGAAGATTCAGTGTTTCAAGTGTCTTTGTTTGACTAACAGCAGTCAGCACCTTACTGTGGTATTCAGCAGTCACATTTTGAATGACTATCCGTTCAATTAGAAATGTTTAAAGTGGGGTGAATCAGTGTGTCAAATCTTTTAGTTTGTTGTGCGTAATGGTATTGAAAAATTTTCACTGATTCACTACTTATTGCAGTTCTTGCCTTTGTTTATAGTGCTAGAAGTTCATGTTTTTGTATGGTATACTGGACACTGCAAGAGGCAGAAAGAAAGAATGCCACTGGAAACAGGCCAATGATTAACACTGTGTGCCCATATAGATTTAAATGCCCAGTATTTATATATGTTTCTCTATAACATACTTAAACTACCAGATTCTGCCGAGTCAGCGTCTTGCTTTGAATGATCACTTCACTCCAACATTTAGCTGAAAAGTAACATTTTGACCATTAATTTCCGATTTTTAATAACCATGCGCAAATAATGCCTGAGGGGAAATATCACGGCTCACGTGAATAGAAAAAACTGCCTAGAAGTAGTTGCTCTGTGCAGTGAATGACACAAGGTTCGGGTTATCTTCGGTTCAGATAACGAACACGCAGAGTTCGGTGGTTTCGGATCAGATGATACAGACTGCGCTGTCTGATTGATTACATTTTCCTATTATAATATAATACCACTTATATATAACTCAGGCACCATTTTTTGTATTGAACATTTTAAAGCTATAGTGCTACTTTGGATGTTAATTTATTATTTCGTGTTGTGTTTTCACACTGGACACTGCAATTTCTTACTTGCGGAGATTATGTAAGACCATTATTTTAGTGGACTGAAAATTTCACGTGTTTATATATTATTTAAATATAGCAACCTTTATTTGAGCTTTTTTCATTTACAGATGTGGTTTTTCACGATGTGGGTTTGCACTGGACACTGCAGCTTTAACGTTTAATGTTTATTTTGTGAAAAGATTTGAAATGACAAAACAGAGGACATACTGCAGCAGCTTTGAACTGTATTTCTCCAGTCAATAAATATGTTAACTGCACTTCTTGATTCTTTAGCGTGACTGTGTGCTGTGCTCTACTTTTGAATTTTAAGCATGCCTAATTGTAAATGTAATCTAGCTACCTAATGTTAAAAATACTTCCTCTGCAATCATACCTGTAATTTCACCCCAGCCCGGGTCAACGCCCGCCCACACTTTTGCCTTAAAGACAACTTTACGCCACCTGGGCGTTGGCTCAGCAGAATCCAGTATTTAGGTACTCACGGTATTTCTGTTATGGAAAAATTGCAGCTAACATCTTGGGAAGAAAAGCACAGTGGATAAATTCCAGTTCTACAGTATGAGCTTTTCTGTCCTAGTTGCTTGCCATAAATATATGTAGAATAGGTCATCCAAAATGTTTTTAAGTGCCAGCGCATCTAGTGCACAGCAATACAAACGGGAACTAGATCCAAAGTAGCTGCTTTCTAGATAACGTTGGCTTTTACTTCTAAAAAGACTCTTTGCCTGGTCTAGACCGAGTTACATATATCTATTACAGGCAACTGGAATTGAAGAGCAGCTCCTGAGTACAGATTTATCAAAAAACATGAATATAAAAAATATGCAAAAAAAAAACCAAAACACTTATATCATGGAACAAAATGTTAATTAAAGTTACTTTCTGTGTAATACATTTTCCCACAAGCTCTGTGATGCTCCAGCATGGTCTCTGGATCAAATTCTTAGCAGGATGAATAATGTTGGACTCTAGCTATCTTCATTGAATCAATGTAACGGTCTTTAGGGTTAATCCGTTTAGGCAGGGGGGTACGTCTAAGGGTCATACGGGGTACGCAGGACGACTCAGAAATGCACAAATAAAAATGAAAGGGAAATAAAATAATGATCTTGAATTGATTTTGTTAACAGTATTAAACACAGAATCTGTCTCATCTGTACTTTCCTCTGGCGATTCTGCCTATGGAGAGAATTTTGTGCTGCTCATAAACATTACTGTTTTCAGCACAATATTTGGGTATGTTTTAGAAGTATAAATGCTCCGGTATACATAAATAATAATCGCAATTCTCACACTTTTACGGTTTTGGTTTTATTTATTAGGTGCGGATGCATTTCTAGTAACAGCAATGGCGGCTGGTTGAAATGGATAAATTTCTTTCTTGCAAAAGAAAAATGAAGAAAACACAAGAGTACAGGAACTGCGGCAGAAAGTTACACCAAATCATTTTGGATCATTTTTATGTTGGCTTTAATAAAAAAAAAAAAAAAAAAAAGTTTGTAAATGTTAGTTATAGTTTTATCTTGAGGTTAATGTTTTTTGATAGTGTAAACATTTTAAATGGTAAACACAATTATGCTGAGAAGTAAATGGAAATGTGATAAACATTTACAGTGCACTTTATTTTGTAGAATTTATAATAACTTTGCTGAATAGAAAGCGAATGCAAGTGTTTCCAAAGAGATTCCCAGATTCTATATTTTAATTCTGTGCATCCAAAGACATGTAATGGAAAGTTTTAAGAGTTAAGCCTGGTTTGATATTCTGTCCTAAACCAGCAGTTTGTCAGTCCCAAACTTGTGACATAAATTATATATTAAATAAACAGGGGAAAAAGAAATGTGTTAATCAGAATATTCTGCCTTTATTGCAACTGTGGGGGACCATTCAGTCAAGTGAAAATTGGAAAGGGGTACTTGAGCTGAAAACTCCAGACAGAAGGGGTACAGTTTCAAAAGAAGGTTGAAAACCCCTACATTAAGGAATTACAGATTCACTATTGGTGAGAAGTATTGTTGAACATAGAAAACGAAGAATTAACGCAATATAAGATGTAAGTATTTACAGTTTTGTACTCTTGTTAGTTTTACAGAAAAAGTGGTGGAGAAGGTAGAAGAAACTGATGGGTGAAAGATTTGGCAAAAATCATCTGAAGTGCATAAAACAAAAGTGGAAGTTTATCAGCTGAAGAACCTAATCACCCAGTGCTGGAGGGATCGATATGCCCAAGACAGATAGCATGAGAACACAAAAGAACAAATGTACAAAACATAAACACAATCAAGCCAGAACCTGTTTACTTTCTGCAATAGCAATCTTTAGATTAGTTTAGCACACGACACATCATTTTCTCTACACATGGGACCCTTCGCAGGTGGAGATCACAGGATGTTGTCCCGTCTTGATTGAACCTACAGGAACGGGGGACGAGAAAAAAACAGGTGCAAATGGATATTAAAGAGCTTGCATGCGTTTTTTAATCTGCTTGCTCTGTAATGGGAAAACGATTCCCTGCATATATTGAATAAACCACACTAATATCTGAAGAAAAGGACTCTGCATTTCTTTGCATCTTGGTCACATCAAGAAACAACTACTTACCATATCATCTTCAATTATCCAGTTTTTTTGTTCCTCCACAAATAATCACCAGTTTTTTGAAGTGGGCTAGTTCTTAATAGTGTAGTTTATTTTTATTTTTTTTTATTTTTAATTTTTTACGTGGCCATTATTTATGATATTGCCCAATTTAACAAAATAAATAAGACTGTGGTAATAATGAGCAATGCACAACTTTATTTATGTCGTTTTAAGTTATTTTTTTTTAAATAAAAATCACTTTTAATGTTAGTGCACATATAACGCATGCAATCAATTGTTATTTTATTTATGCCTACTTAGCAGAAATTAAATAACTAAATCTAAATTGAATAGAAATAAAACTTTGAAAAAAGGCTATGTGTTTTTAGACCTCTTCATCGTCTTCCTCCTCGGTCGGGAGTCTGTCAGACGAGCTTTAAGGAGGTGTATGTGGTGTATGCGCATGCTTTTTCTTCTTTTTTTTATTAAAGCTATATCACTAAATAATTGTTTTCCTTTTTGCTTGCATGGATACAAAACTTAAATAAATATGTAAATATGATATTATAACACTCGATTTTAACATAGTGTGTGCTTGCTATGACAATTCAAACAAAATATCGTTGTTCTGTGATCATTTAAAAGCAAAATCTACCTCCGCACTAGGATCACAATAATACCGGTATTTTGGGTCAAAGTAATCCTGATCTCTTTAAATTATGAAAAAACAAATTGAAACATTTAATCAAAATTAAAAGCGCGATCGCATTACCCAAACAAAATCTGGATCACAGTAATCCCGATCGCATTTTGATGTTTTGAAAAACCCAATTGCAGAACAATCCAGATCGAATGCAGAAATCCGATTACCGGTTTTGAAAAACCGGCCCCTTGAGATCGCAAGTTTGAATGCAGGCTGTACTATTGGGACCTTGACCGGGAATTCCCAGGGGGCGGCGCACAATTGGCAGAGCGCTGCCAGGGTAGGGAGCGCTTAGGTTGGCAGGGCAATCCACGGTTCACCACGCAACAGCGACCCCTGTGGCTGACAGGGCGCCTGCGGGTCTGGAGTGGAGCCATTCAAATCCGTGTTGTCCTCCGGCACTATAGGTCTGGTGGCTTCGCTGTGGATCCGCAGTGCGAAAAATGACGGCTAGGCACGTTTCAGAGGACTCGTGTGCCAGCCGCCTTTTCCCGAGTCGCCAGGGGGTTGCAGCGGTGAACCAGGATTAATAAAAATACAACTGGCAATTCTAAATTGAGGAGAAAAATGGAGTAAAAATCATTGGCCACGACTAAATATATATTTAAAAAAAAGCTGTCACTTGATGAATTCACTGCTTATTTAGCAAACTGACAGAAGAAAGGGGACTTGCAGGGCACTTAAACTTGGAGGTTGTATAAAAAATGGATTTAAATGTTTGAAAAAAACATTTTGTACAACTTTTGGTGGAAGAAATAACAAAAACTCTCAATTAATACAACCACTGTGAGCTGGAGACATTATCTTGACATTTCTGACTTACTGTACTGTATTGTCATTCCCTTTCAGGTACAAAATGTAACCATTACTGAATGGGTGTTTACCTCCTCAATATCCGAATTCTGAGTAGTGAATACCAAAGCTGCTCTTTGGGGCTGTGATGCAATCGTGACGGAGAGCCTTGTTCAGATAAGGACAACTGTTGTTTATATCTGTATATATTTTGCATTTTATGTGTTTTTTTACACTTTTTTTATGTGATATTAAGTGAAGCGCTATAATAGTTTTTCTATTTACATGTTTTTGTGTGCACTACAGCCTGTTGGTGGTTATGTCCTGTTGTGGCTGTGAAGCCAGTGGCTTGAGTCGCTCCTTCCAAGGGACCCAGCAACATAAGTCGGCAGACTTTGTGCTCTTCCCCCAGGCTGCATAGCTCTGGTAGGAGCTTATTTTCTTTCATGTTTTTGCTATATTTCACCACACAGGACGTTTTATATTGTTTTTGTAATTGTTGTATTACTATTTTTTGTTCAGAAAATTTCTCATTTGTGTTATTTCTGTGTTTTACAGATACAGTAGTCCATTGCCTATCTGACTGCTGTAGGACCAGAGTAAGGGTGGATATTTAAAAAGTCGGAATCAATTAATCCTGTTTTAAATACCATTATACACAGCTGTAACAATTACTATATTCACACAATTATTGTTTTGAGATTCAGCTTCTATTAGGGAGCTCCTCTAATCCCTTGTTTAGAAAGGTACAGGGTATTAATGCTTATGACAGAATAGCCATCTGCTGTGTGGTGGGATGCATTCGCTGCTGAGTGACAGGCAGGAGATCGAGACGTAGCCCAGGGAGACCGGGGAAAGTGAGCCTCACTAACCCCCCAAAAATGGCCCCCCAGCCCCCCCGCAGAACCACACATGTGAGAATAGAAAAGAAAAGACTGCAGCCACTGCACAAAATAGACTTAAGTGGGGAAAAAACAAACAAGACAAAGAGAGGTTACTATTTACGACCCAAAAGGAAAGCTGTCCGCACTGTGGAGAGGAAAAAAGCCTTTTTTTTAGAGAAAACCTCTGGGCAGAGAGGGCACCCCCACTTGAGGCAAGCTAGCTAGCCAGTCTTTGAAGAAGTGGCAGCTTAGAGATGGATTAGACAAAGCAAATCTTTTACCGCAGTGGGGTTGAAGAATGGTGGCAGCTGCTGCTGGAACTGGATTAGAGGAGATGTCTGGAAGCCATGAATGACCGGGGCTGTCACTGATATCCAGTGGAGGAGAGGGAATGGGCGGAATATCCATGCTTGATTGAAGAAATAGTTGCTAGTGGAATAGCATAGGAGTTTGGAGCCCCATGACAGATTGAAGAATAGTTTGCTCACTCTGAGAATAGCTCTTATAGGTAACGCGTAGTTTGCGACCACGTTATTTTTTTTTAAATAGCAAACGAGGTGCACGGCCGCGGCCGCGGGATTATATATAAATATAGCCACTAATATTAGATATATATATATATATAAATAATAGTATATTTTGCGTTTTTTAAAGTAGAACACCCAGACTATATGATAGACTGGTAGCCACAGACTATGAATATAGACTGGTAGCCTACCGGCTCGTATGAAAAAATGAACAATGCTACAGAGGAAACAGGACACTTAGATGGACGTGGAAGAGTGATTGATAGGGAGATTAGAGATAGGGAAAGGACAGACGCGACTCACCAGCACCGCCTGAAACTCAACCTAAAGGTTTACACTAGGTGATTCATTTGTTGCTAATTGGGAGATGGTCACCTGTATAGAAACCTGCAGCTCTCTGCACTATGGGTGGGTGTTCGGATTAGTGGAGGAGAGTAAAAATAAAAGAAAGAAAAACGAAACCGTGAAGGCTACTGCCCAGTCGGACATATTCGGTTTTGTATTATTTGTGTCTGTGATTATTTTTTGTTCACCCGTTCTCACTCTGTGAGTAAACTGTGTTTGTTTAAATATTTTCTTTATTTTTGTTTAAACGGTGTACCACGCACCTTTGCCCTGCAGTACTGTCTCTGTTTTGCTTCCTGCATTTTGGCTTGACGTCACCACACACTCCATCCTCTCACTCACTTACTTACACACACAAACCAGCCAATTTCAGCTTCTTTAGCCCAGTTGGCTTTGGTTTTGCAGCAGCCCTGAAGTGAATAAATGCAGCCTTTTTGTACATGAACCCCCTGCTGGAACACACCTACCTGCTGATTAGATTCCACACAGAGCAGGCAGGCTCTCCCAGGAGTGTCAGGTACTTCATTAATTAATTACAATGACTGCACAATAATTGCAATATAAAGTTACATAAAATTCCTACCTCTTCATTAGTGTCAGGTAATTTACACAGCAGCAAAAGTCATAGGTTTATGGAAAAAAAAAAAAAAAAAACCTTTCAATTGTAAGCACAACTCGCTTTAGCTTTCCTGTATCCATTTTGCATTAGCGCTGTACAACGGTTAGGGTGGATACGTAACAGACAGATACATAACGCATTATTGTACCATGTGCAGACCTGTCTGTGGTGTGGTGCCTCGTGGGTTCAACCCCATTACCTGTCCCATGGCAGTAATACTGACATTTTTACAGGACCTGTTTGACGAGGGGAAACCCCACCCCCTTCACGTTAAAGGACTATCTGAAAGCTATTTCAGTTTGCCATGTCAAGCTCACTTCCTGGCAGGACAATTTTTGAAAAGGGGCCCGGTGGCCTCGGCCACCTATGAAGAACATTGTCCCTCACTGGAGGCTAAATGTGATACTTAATGCACCCCTGCATTTAGCGGCGCTGAAATGTTTATAATTTAAAGTGGCTTTCTTTCTTGCTATCTCCTCCTTTCCAGTCTGACCAGAGGCTGTCCAAGTGGATTGCAGACATAGTCAAGATGGCCTATGCACTGGCCAACTTGCCCCCTCCAGAGAAGCTCACTGCCCATTCCACCAGGGGCATGGCAACTTCATGGGCTTTATTCCAGGGTGCATCTGTGAGACATTTGTAATGCAGCGTCGTAGACTACTCCTCATATCTTTACTAGGTTCTAAGACTGAATGTTGTGGATCCTGAAAACCCTGGTTTTGGAACTAGAGTGTTAAGGGCAGCTTCCCAGTCGACCCTTACAACACAGGCATAGAGGCGAAACTGTCCCTCAGTTTTTTCACCCTCGCTACTTGTTATTGGGGTTCCAAATGGTAACGCCAGGGCAGCCTCTCCGCTTAGTCTTGTAGCGTTCTGGTCGTTCTGCAATCTTGCCCGCGATGGCTTTGGTACTCTCACCCATACGGTTATGGTTACATTTCATATTTGAATGGGAACGTTAGGTTATTATCATATCCCTGGTTCCCTGAAATTGAAATGCAACCATTAACCTTCAAGGTTGCTGCGTCCATGATTGCACCATACTTGAAGGGAAGATTACGTTGAGGTTTGTGAATGCAGTCCTTTTGTTCCTTCGGGGGCAGGGCCCTGACTGCGTCACAGCCTCAAACAGCAGCTTTGCTATACAATATTCAGGATTCGGGTCTTTAGGAGGTAAATACGCATTCTATAATGATTACATTTATATTTCAGGGAACCAGGGTTATGATAATAACCTAATGTTTTTTTTCACTTGCCAACAACTTTTAATGCTGTAATAATGGCATACAATATTTAAAATTTAATGAAAATAGAAGAGACAGCAAATGTTGTAGATTAAAACTACGTAATATTAAACTGGAGTCATAATTCTCTCTTAGGTCCATCCACTAAGTATTTTAGAGCCAATTTCAACCTTACAAAGTGAAATAACATTATAATAAATTTTCATTAAATTACACTATATTATGTTTGAGATATCAGCAACCTGAAAGCTTACATCCATTCATTTATTACAACCTAAAATGTAATAAATGGACCCCACATACAGTAAGTCTTTCAACTTCAGAATTGTGACATAAGAGTAAAGAACAAAAGTGTGTTGTGTTTGTGTAATTAAAGAAACATCCAATTAAGTTTTTGGCTAAATTAAGCAGTAATAATAATAATAATAATAATTCCTACTTCTTCCAATTATGTTAATAGTCATTAACAAAACACATTGTTGTAATTTAGAACTCTGCATATCTTAACATTATTAAATTCTTCTTTACACAGAACTTAAAAGATCACAGCGTTTTTCAAATGAGGAAATCAACGACAATGCCTCATATATCTTGGCATTAATACCAACATTTACCATACAGAGTGATTGCAACAAAAAAAAAAGCCAACACTAGAAATTACATAAAAATTCAATTCAAAGTAATTTCAATGGAGAGTATAAGGATTTATTCTGTTTTTCAGTTATCAAAAATTGGACTTTGCTTTAGACTGCCTGTATCAAAAGTATTCAAAACAAATTAAACTAACATTTCAACACTTTGTATTTACATCTTGGGGTGTCAATCTCAAAAGGGCTATATTGCATTTGACATTTCATTTGTGGGACAGAAAGATTATCTATATTATATATTTTAATTAAAGCCATAAAAAACAAACATTTCTGGCATGAAATCAAATTTGACTAAGAATACATGTATTTTGCTTTAAATTATATCACTGTAGTCTCTTTCCACGGGTTTGATAGGAATTTAAATGATGTTAAAGGGTGCATGCAGCTGTGGCCAGACAAAACAGATGTGTATGGATCTGTACATAAAAACTATTAATAAAACTAAAAATAAACACACCACAGAGGCTGGAGTTAGCCCTTGGGTCTTTTGTCCTTTATTTCCCAGCATAAAATAGTATACATTTCCAGAAAATAAAAACAAACACAAAAGTAGAACTGGTCAGTGACTGGTTTGTATTCCCCCTCCACCCACCAAACATAACCCCCCAGGGGGCTATGGGGTGGGGGTTTCCATAACCCTCACATTCAAAAAGTTTCGTGTAGATGTTTCACAACAAAATACACACAAAAGCATGTCCTTAAAACAGAAATGGAAGAAAACAAGTCTTCAAAATCCAGGCCCTGAGGCCACGCCGACCGGCGGCCAAACATTTTCCCAGTCCGAGAGTGTGTGTGTGTGTGGGGGGGGGGGGGGGGGGGGGGGTCCAATGTGTCCTGCACAGTCCCCCGCCCCCCTAGGAATACCAGGGGTTAATCTGAATCTGAGTCTGAGCTGTCCTCTGAAGATGAGCTACTGCTGGCTTCTGATTGGTCATCTTCTTCATCCTCGTCGTCATCATCATCATCCTCCTCCTCATCACCATTCTGGAGAGAACAGGACAAACAATACTTCAATTAATCACCGGAATCACAGGAAGGAGTTTGAGTAGGAACAGAACAATTTGACTTGAAGTAGCTATTGGTCGTTATGGTGTAAATTTGAAACCTCTATGAAAGAACAACATTAGAAAGCACCCCTCTGCAGCTTGCCAACACCTCTATAGTGTTATTCCAACATAGAATACCGCCCCCCCCACCCCCACCCAAATGAAAGAGGATTCTTCATATCTTAGGGACTTGCCCGTTTACAGTATGTTTCGAAGGACTAGTCTTGGTCTAACACGTGAAACTAGGTCAGTAATTTCTAACTAAGGCATGCTCTCCAATGTGTTTGTTCTTTAGGTTTGCACATTTCTTAAACAAGAATGAAATGCTATGTCAGTTTCTACATACCTCGTCTTCATCCTCGCTGTCTGAGCTGCCGGATGAGTCCTCCTCTGAATTAGAAGAGTCGGATTTCTCTTCTTCCTCAGAGTCTGAAGTATTCTGGCAACAAAAAACACCACACTCAAATTAGTTAGCTTTCCAGCCGCATTGATAAGATAGCAACACTCAAGCAAACCTCAGCCCTCCTCCCCGACCGACATTGTGAGTGGCTTTTACCTGTGCTCTGTATGCCACTGCTTTCTTGCCCTCCCCGGCCCCCAGTCCTGGAGCTCTGGCACAGACATCTGCTGCCTTTCCCTTCCCTGTCACCCGCACTTTGGCAGCTGGCCCACCTGCCTTAGAGGAGTTCCGTCGCTTCTGTGGGCGAGAGAGATAGAGTGTAGAGAGAAAGAGAGAGAGACAGAGAGAGAGAGAGAGAGAGAGAGAGAGAGAGAGAGAGAGAGAGAGAGAGAATGAGAATTAACTGGAGATGGCAGTGTTTTCATGGGAGGTCAAAACAGAGAGAGAAAGGAATACATTCCCTCATACTCAGACATTTCTCCCATCCCAGGTAACCAGTGCAAATGAAAACCTTTTCTCAGCTGGTCCCATCTGAAGAAATACAGTATATGAAATGGTTATAGGGTGTGGATGCTATTTCCCTCCCCCTCATTAGTGTGATTGTAGCAAACACAATAGTTCCATACATTTTCACTGCTATGCACACCCATTGACTATAGAAGGCTCACATATACAGTTTTGAAAGAAACACATAGCAAGCATGTATCTTCATTTTAATGTATCTTCAGTTTGCAAGCCATGCTTTTAGACTGCCCTGCACTTCCTGGGCAGTTTCATCTGGAGACTGGAATTGTCCTCACCACTTCAAGTGCTTCTGTCCATTCAGTACCCAATCAGCTACTTCCCCTAAGCCAGGGAGCTTACCCAGAAGACACTGCTGTGGTGACATCACCAAGGAAGTAAAACTGTAACTTCCTGGTAGCGAGGCTAGCAAACTGAGACCCCCCCCCCTTTTTTTTTTAACCTACTGAAGTGCCAGGATGTCATGTTTTAAAATGAAAATACATCTGCTATAACATGTTCCAAAACTGCACATTTGAGCCCTATATCTTGAGCAGGACAGGTGAGATTTTTTTGTTAGCCTCAACCACTTCAAATGATGTTTGCATGATCACTTTGCATTTTCAAAGCCCAAACAGCACACTCAGCTATGGCTCGTGGCTACCATGTTAAATAGTTGTAGATGTTTATGCCATGCAGTATTATATTATATGCGTTTATGCTGTTTGTTTGGTTTTCACGATGCATAACAATGCAGGTAAAGTTTGTGGTAAAAAAAATAAATAAATGCAGATTAATTTTTTTATAAAGGAAAAAAGAAAGTAAGAATACAAATCAAGATTTGTAGTAATAGTTATTCAACAGATTTTCTTGTTTGATTTTTTTAAATTGTAGGATAACATATTTGGCAAGTTCATTTCTGTACCGAAAAATAAAATGTACATCATTTTGTGACAATGAAGCCAATGCCTTATGTTTGTGTTGGTATAAAACATTTAATAAATTTTATTAAATAAAAAAAGAAATGGCTTTTGAGGGAAAGTACGTTTACCTGGGTTTCAGACAGTTTGTAGGTAGATGCATTGCTTGCAAAACTGTGTATATTTTTTATATATTGTTTGCATTCATTTGTGGTTTTTGTATTTTAAAAAGAACATGCTTGGGATTTGTATGTAGTATTTAAGTGTTTATCTGCATGGTTGATTCTGAAAATAATGGATATTTTGAGGATAAAAATATCATTTTTATTTTTGGTGTAAAATGATGTAATTTGCTGCTCTGTCACAAGCACATTCATTTGCGTGCGACACGTGCAGTCCTGTAGGGTACAGTGCAGTGGACCCAGAGGATTAAAATACAAACCTAACATTGAATAGGAGGATTTATTTTATTTTTTCCTTACCACTGTAGAGAATTCCTTGTAATTAGCCCGTTCTTGAGGTGAAAGAGACTGAAAGAAAAATCAACAAGCCATTTGATTCCCTCCAGAAAACACATGGCCAGTCAGAGTGAAACAATAAACTGCTAACCGATTTGACAAGATCTTAATACCACCCCCCTAAAATGTAAAAACAGCTTTTACTAGATTTTTATTGTATGAAGTAATTCTAACAAGTGGGGCTATTAATACGGAGTTTAAAAGCAGCCGTATTTCATTTCCAATGTTTTTTAGTACTGATGTTTTCAATACAAATATGTAGTTAATGTACAAATGCAGAGTAACATATCATGAAAAAGTACATAGATAAGTGGATTTATTTGTTAGATACATATTATATAGCTACATTACACATTCATTTTAATATGCCTAAATAAAAATATATTACATTTCTTTTTGCTTTGAATTAGATGTTCAAGCTCTATAACAGGTCAAGAATTAAGACAGAAATGAGGCAGGTGCACCACTCACAAAACTATACTGAGAATATATTTTACAAGAGACACGGTTTGTGCACTCCTTGAAGGCAGGAGCCAGCCCTACCTTGACCCAGGCCTCGAGCTCAGCCTTGTACTCTGTCTGCTGCTCTTCCACCAGCTTCTTGTACTTGTTCTTCTGGCTCTGGTTGAGCTTGTGCCAGCGCTTGCCGATCTCCACCATGCGCTCCTTTAGGCTGAAGTGGTTCAGCTCCCCGTTAGTCAGCAGCTCCTGAGAGAACATCTGATAACCGCTCCTGAGAGACAGAGACAGCGAGAGAGAGAGAGAGAGAGAGAGAGAGAAGCATTTCAATTCTGTTGACCCACAAAAAAAAAAAAAAAAAAAAAAATTATAGTAATATTTCTATTTTTTTTTTTTTTTTTTTTTTTTTTACATTTTGTACTTAAAATCTGGCACAGGTACATGGACAAAAACAAAAAACTTCCATCAGATTGATGTTTCGATGAGTTTACTGTTGTATTTACGATTGTGTTAAAATTAGAGATTAATTATGGAGGTGTATTTTGTCTACTGCAAAACTGTGTTTATAAATTAAGTAAACTAGAAATGCCTTGATCAGCATTACAATAGCTGGCTTCCTAACCTACTTTTTTAGTTTTACCAAAAACAAATTAAAAAAAAAAAAAGGATTGTCCCAGTCTGGGTTTCCTGTTCTATTTACTCACATGGGGGGTTTCTTTGGCTCCCCGTCAAATTTGGGTTTCCTTTGGGCTTGGGCTGACGGAGGGGTCCTCATCTCTATCAGCTCTCTCTGCAACAGAAACCAAACCAACAAGTGAGACAAAAATCTACTGTCCTTCAACCACGAGTCAGCTCAGACCCCCCGACGTTTCAAGGGATCTGTTTTTCTTTAGTTGCGTAGGACCCTACTCTAATGTGAAACAAAGGTTTTATTTCCAGAAAGCATGTATTTTGCATTTTAGTGACAAAATAAAAACAGTTTTTAAGGTTTGGCTTTAAAGAGTAAGTAGCAGGGTTCCGAAAAATATAGCGTATTACATCCCTGTGTGTAACAAGTGTTTAAATAATGTACCTGTAACATTTATTTTTATTGTTAACAGTTTCCAGTTATAAGTGTAAAAAAGTTGTCAGGATGTTAACAATGAAAAGAAATTACAGGTACGTTACTTAAACAGTTGTAGCAACACGTGGGGACGTGCAACGCTATATTTTTCAGAACCCCCGCTATTTACCTCGTATCTCATCTGGTCCTCAGCTGCCTTTTTAATCCAGGGAATTTTCTCCTTCTTCTCCATAGCTTTCCAGGCTGACTCCATGGAGGACTGAGCCTTCTTCCGATTGTTCTGGGGAAGGGAAGCGAGAGCTCATCAACACCCACCCAGCTTCAAGACCACCTTCCTCCCTGATTCTCTGTGCTCCGGGAGGAGATTTGGATACATTTCAGTGGCCCACAGCCTGGCTTCTCACCCGGTACTTGGCCAGGTAGTCCCCGATGACACTCTGCTGCCACATCTCATTGGCGGTCTTGGGGGTCTCAGGCAGGCGCACCTTCTTCTTTCGGTCACGCTTCTCCTTCAGGAGGCTCTGCTCCTGGTCTGCATGCGTCTGGTCCACATCGCTCAACTTCATCTGAATCAGACAAGCAGAGAGAGGGAGGGAGGAGCTTATGAAGTACTTGTTTTAATGAATGTCCATACCATGCCAAAAACAAAAAAAAAAAAAAAAAAAAAAACACAAAATCCCTGGCACTGTGAGATTCCTGATGATAAACACTGCAAAACCTAATTCTTTGATTTACAATATATACCAAGGAGCCCTAACCTTGACGGGTGTGGATTTGACTCGCAGGGAGCTGGCTGAGTTTCCCAGTGCCATTCTGGAGCCCCCCAGCTTTTCCTCCGTCAGCACCCGGTCCCTCTCCTCCTCTGGCAGGCTCTGAGCACAGGACAGGGAAAGGACAGTTACTAGCAAGAACCCCTCTAGGAACAGGGAATCAGAGACACACACAGCCCTCACGGCACCCAGCAGCATCTTCCTCTTCAAACAGTCAAGCTCTCACACACATACTGTTTACATGCAATCAAGACAGATCCAAAACAGTAAACACAACCAAGCACATACCTCCAGGAATCTCTGCAGGTCGATTTCATACTGTTTCTTTTTCTAAAAAGAAAAGAAAGACATTGTCATCAGATTTTTAGTGCCTAGACAGACTCCACGGTACGTCCGACATGTGACCGAGGTGCCCGGCTTGTTTGGGCCAAAGAGTGTTCCATAACGTTAATGCTGAGGGAGAGTACAGTGAGCTTAAATAACCACTAATATGAAATCCAAGTTGAAAATTGCTAAAAACACCAAACAGATTTTATAAAATGCTGACCATTTAGCACCTCTTGTCTGAGAGAGAATAATTCAAGCTGCAACATGCTTTGCCCTCACTGCTGCCTTGCCCCTTTGACCTCAATGTCGGTGCTTATAGCTGCACAGCCTATTTCTCAAACTGTCTCTACCAACCGTAGAGAAAACAACAGAATTCCACCAACAAAATGAAAACCTCAGCACTGCTTCTGAAGGCATGTGATTATCTTTTACAGAATTTGTTCCAAGTATAGGTTATTAAGAAAATGAATACCTGAAAATGGATGTCCAGCAGTAAATGCAATATATTAACTTTGTTAATACAGACTTGAGCTTGCCAGAAGTGTGGTGTGGTGGTGCATGAAGATGTTGGACAGGCTGCACTCCCGGCACTACTAGTACAATCTTTGCATTACTGATCACTAATTACTATGAGTTGAAATTCACTCAAATTAGTTTCTTAATTGGATTATTTACTAGGAATACATGCTTTAATTTGCAGCTGTTGATGCAGCGTTTTCCTCACCAGCTCACACCGCTTCTGGAACATGTCCTTCTCTTTCTGAGTCATGATCTTCCACTGCTTGCTGCAGAGCACCATGCGCTCCGTGCTGGGGACATCTTTCATGGTGATCATGAGCTTGGCGCAGTACAAGGAGTACCCATTCCTACGAGGGGGGGAGGAAAGGAAATGACTACCAAACAATCGTTCACACGGCACACTTTCAAAGAACCAGTCAGTCAAATCACTTTACTACAGAGCTTGTGGATTTCAGGACAAGCTGCAGTGTTCCCGAAGCTATCCCACTCTTAATTCAAGAAGCGCATAATGGATTTTTACTAAAGAGACACTGAATTGGTGTCAGTATTTAGGATGAATGATAATTTTCTTTAAGTTTTATACCTGACAAATGTAAACATGTATTGTCATTTAACAGCTAATAAAGTATGTAATTAAGTAGAAGCAGTGCACTGGCAGAGCTGAAGTAAAGATCCACTGAGTCCACCTCTGGAGGGCAATGCTTGGGGGCACTATAACGAGCGCTGAGCCCCTCTGTTAAACAACAGACAGTAAGGTGAGAGTGCCGTACGGAGGAGGTTTAGTTGGCCGGCCGTCGAACTTGTCTTTGAGCTGCCGCTCTGCCTTGGTCAGGACAGACTTGACGTGCTCGTCCTGGTTGGTCTCGGGGTGAGCCTCGTGGTACTCCCTCATAGTCGTCTGGAACAACAACACAAGCACACATGAGCACCTGCACACTGCCCATTTGTCCGTAGGCAGATGTTCCAGGATCATCTGCACATAACCTTAAATCAAATAAACCAAATGGGAAGGATTCAAATATTATTCTTTATACAACAGATTCTATCCATTGTGTGCATGCTCCCGGGGAACATTTAGTACTAGACAAATTGAAAACCTGCAAATCTGGTGGTTTCACTTCTGTCCTGCAAATCTAGTCATGGTACTGCCCACGGCAGGCTGTGTAGTATAATGGATCAGTTGAGAATTCAACTGTATTTTGTCTAATATTTTTTATTTGATAAATCAGTAAATTCTCAAATTAGAATACTTATTAAAAAAATAAATACAAAGGAGTTTTTAAAAACTAGAAAGAATATGCATGATGTCCCTTAAACACTAGAACTGCCACAGTATTCATACCTAAAACCGCCGCCAGCAGTCATTATGACGGTTACATAAATATTACAATGAAAGAGATACAACTCAAAAGTTTTATTCAAGCACGTCATGTCAAACATCTGCGCAGCCGAAACACCGTACTTAAATGAACAATTAAACATAAAAGGGTTTATTTTCTAACTTACCTCTATAAAGCATGACTTCAAAAAATGAAAAACTGGGGTTCCCGAGTGGTGCATTCAGTAAAGGGAGGGCTTAGGTCGGCAGAGCAATCCATGGTTCACCGTGCACCAGAGACCCCTGTGGATGACAGGGCACCTGCAGATCTGCAGTGGAGCCATTCAGTTCTGTGTTGTCCTCCAGCACTATAGGTCTGGTGGCTTCGCTGTGGATCCACAGTGCGAAAAAAGATGGCTTGGCAGGAGCGTGTTTTGGAGGACGCATGTGCCAGCCGCTGTTTCCTGAATCGCCAGGGGGTTGCAGCGGTGAACCGGGATTAATAATAACACAATTGGAAAGTCCAAATTGGGGATAAAACTGGGTAAAAATCACTGGCTACGACTACATTTTTAAGTAAAAAAATAACATAAAAATGAAAAACTATAAGAAAAGAAACATTTCAAAAGAAACTAGTGTGTAAACAGGTACATGTACACACAAAATGTATTCTTTTTTTTTAATATACAAGCCTGTTATTATCTCTACTGGACCTGCCAGCAAATTTCTTTGTTTTGTACAAGGAATGCACCAGGGAAAATACCAGATGTCATCTTGAATTAAAAGAAAAAAAAAAGTTTTCGTTTTTACAGTTTTGTACACTAGTTTATTTTGAAAAGTTTATTTTATTATAGTTTTTCATTTTTTTATGTAGTGCTTTATCATGGGAAGTTAGAAAATAAACCCTTTTATATTTAATTGTTAATTTAAATACGATATTTCGGCTGTGAAGATGTTTGATATGATGTGCTTGAATAAAACTTTTGAGTTGTATCCGACAGTTTGTCATTCATTTTAATACTGATGTTGTTTCAAATGTAACTGTCATAATGACTGCCACTGGCGGTCTTAGGTAGGCGTATAACCGTGGCGATTCTACTGTTAACATTGTAATAAAAAATTTCTATATTTTAACAGTCATTTCTATCTGAAATATGGTTGATCATAATTGTTAACATTTTATGTCCAAAAGCAAAGCATTTGAATTAATCTCACAAATCCTGACTAATGTAACTATCATACTAAATTCAGCTTCTTTTTATATAATATTGCCATATAATCCAAACACAACATGCTTTGAAACAAAAGCAAAATTTTTAGATTAATTAAAAAATAGCCTTAAAAATCGAGAACTACAACATGCCTACTTTTGATTTAGCTTGTCCAGGGTAGATGTGAAGCCTGAAGTGTGTATCCTAGTAACACACTAATCTACTGTACTAGCACTAAAAGAAGCACACTCACACACTCACTTTAATGCAAACCGGCAACAGGAGACTTCAAACTGGGTTCTAATTTGATGCATCGATTCACCAATATGTAATCAAAGTTTGGGAAAGGACAGATGATCAATAAATCATTACGTGTTGATTTATATATATATATATATAATATATAATTTATTGCATTTATACAGCGCTTTGTATACAAAAGTAACACAAAGCACTGTATATATTTATTATTGTATATGATCACCTTTGATTTTCTCCTTTTTTTTTTTACTACAAAGTAGCTTAATAACAAAACAATTTGTCCTTTAGTAATACAAAACAGTAATCAAACTAAAAAAAACAAACCAAATAAGCATCGTACTTCAATAATGGGGGACAACCGATTCAAAGTAGCTTCTCTGGAATACAAATGTGACAATTTGAATGCACAAATAGTCATTTTAAATCAATGATTTTTTTTTTAGCCTAAAGAGCCTGGCACTGGCTGGCCCTGCAAGATCAATGACCCCCCCCCCCCCCCCTTATCCCCATCTCCCCAGGGGTCCCAGGCACTGACCTCAAAGTCCTTCTGCAGCTCCAGTGCCTTGCTGATCCACTTGAGACGTTTCTTATCGGACAGCTGAGACCACTGCCGCCTCAGAGCATCCTTCAGTTCCTTCGGGCTTACCTGATGAGGGAAACAGCAAGCACCTCAGATTTACAATGCACCATTCAACCAAGTTCTGTACACTAAAACAGTTAGAAGAGCCAGTACACAATAACAAGTGCTCGGGACTCCAGAGTGGTCACCACTGTAGATCTATAAATCTACCAGGTCCCAACAGTAAATTGTGCATGGCATAGCCTTTCAGCAAAGCATCTTTCTGTATGAATACAGTAGGCACAATATAAACAAAACCGTCCTCCCTGGTTTAGTTGGTTCTATAAAAACAAGCAATTAAGTCTCTGTATTGGCATTACTGAATAGTCTTTTACACTGGGGTCCATTGTATTAGACTTAAATGGTGCTGGTTTCATTTCTGAAAAGCTGGAATGGTTTCAAGTAGACCCATGCCCTGGAGGCCGCTGCCCTTACATCAGGGTGCAGCTTCAGGTAGGTCTTCTTTTCATGGTTGTACCAGAGCTGCTGTGGTGTCTTGGGCTTTTCCGGGACATCAGATTTCTTCCTCTCCTCAATCAGATCTGGGTAATTCTCCCTGAAGGGAAACAAAATTAGAAAACGAAACACACAAAAACAACTGCAGCATGTAAATGTTTTACAGCACTGTACTGCACAAACACATGTTTTAATTAGAAACATGGTGAAGTCCGTAAAAAAAAAAAAAATGGTTCGTCTTACTTGAATCTGGCCATGTTCTTTTCAAACGACTCTTTCTCCCTCTGAAAATCCTGAATGTACTTCAACTGCGAGGAGAGAACAAACACAGTAACCACGTGTCAAAATCAGTGACTTTCCACTGCCAGCTGTGCCTTTCTTTTTATCTGCAAGTGCTGTATATGTGAACTGGAAAACAATGCATACTTAAAATGTAGTTGAAACGACATTTTAAATATTGATAAATTATAAGTAGAGAGGTTCCGATTTATTATTTTCTTTTCTTAAAACAGTTTTTGAAAATAAAGAGATACATACATACATACATACGAGTGAAATTGTGCAAAGTCAGGATCTATCTTCATTTTAATTGACTTCTACTTAATACTTCACTAATAAAATGACTGTTTAAGTATCCAAGGTTTATAATGGCTATTCGCTATAAAACATTAAAGAAGGGATTTCCTTGGTTAATAAATTAATTTCTTGACAGCATTTTCAGGTGAAATCCCCCTGCACACAGCCTGCCTTCAGCTTTAACTGTGCCGCTCCTGCTCTCACCTTCTTCTTCTCGGGCAGCTCCTTGTACTTCTTGGACAGGATCTTGGTGAGGTCCAGGTTACTCATCTCTGGGTGGATCTTTGCATACTTGGCTCGTTTCTCCATGAAAAACCGAAAGTATGGCGTCAGAGGCTTCTTAGGAAAGTCTGGATGGGTCTGAACAATAACCAACAGCAGACATGGGTTTAATAAACTCAGTGACTGAACAGGAACACGATACAGCTGGGCCTTCTTGACTTCAAACCAGACATGCAATCTGTTTCTCAGAGTTTGGTCGCTTATGGTGACTCGGGTTGTTATCCTACAGTGGATGCTGAGCCCATGTGCAGTGCAGTGGACTTGACTAATCATCAAATCTGATCTCTAAGGAGGAGGGAGGGGGGCCAGTGCAAAACGCAATGTCAATTGTCAATTTATTGAAGAACACATAATGGTCTACCTGGCGTATGCCATAACAACTTTGGACTATGTTCATGTTTTTTTTTTTTGCTATATTAAATGTTTGCTCATTACATTTTTTTGTATATTGTATATATACAATATACAACAATAGTGTAAATTTGTCTCATAACTGTATAACAATAAATAGAAACAGAGTACAGCCAGGTTCTCTCTATACAGTTCACAGTTCAGAAACCCCAAATCTACTTATTTGTCTACACTGAGAAGCAACATGTACAGCACACTGAGCTTCCTACAGTTTCTAAAGGTATGGATACAGCACACTGAGCTTCCTACAGTTTCTAAAGGTATGGATACAGCACACTGAGCTTCCTACAGTTTCTAAAGGTATGGATACAGCACACTGAGCTTCTACAGTTTCTAAAGGTATGGATACAGCACACTGAGCTTCCTACAGTTTCTAAAGGTATGGATACAGCACACTGAGCTTCCTACAGTTTCTAAAGGTATGGATACAGCACACTGAGCTTCCTACAGTTTCTAAAGGTATGGATACAGCACACTGAGCTTCCTACAGTTTCTAAAGGTATGGATACAGCACCTTGAGCTTCTACAGTTTCTAAAGTTTTGGATACAGCACCTTGAGCTTCTTGCCCTTATAGGGGTTCTTAACATACTCCATGGCGTCGATAAGGAGTTCTGTCATGGTTCGATACTTCCTCACCTGGGGAGACAGACAGACAAGCAATGAATATACTTGCTTATTAATGTTCTTTGATTGTTTCAAAAACTTACAATTATAATTTAGTTAAAACAACTTTTCTGTTCAATGAATTTTTTTTCACAATTGCACAACACTAATTTACTTTAATAACTATTGTATGGAAGATGAATCTTACGGAAACTGAATAATACTTGGTGCCTCGGTACACAGAGTACCAAATCTATAGACACAGCAGACTTGTAGGACTCGAGTCACGACCGCAGAAGACTCGGACTCGACCTTGTGTAACTCGGACTGACATTCGGGCTTTGTGACTTGGAGATATTAACGACAAGCCCTTTTTATTTTCTATTACACAAGAAATTCTACCTTTCCAGTCCTGCATCCCCTAAAACTTCAACCAACAGCAACATCTCTCAGAATACAATCTTCAGTTACTAGGAAACTGTACACATTTAAAATCCACCCAACAAAATATTATCCAATCACTGTTTAGCCCTGTTGTCTTTGCAGCCAATCATAGTAATAATAATAAATTGGAAGAGAGTTAGGCTGTAGTGTAAACACCCCCCCACATAAATCCAACTGCTGAGTTCCTAGAATCTCTGGAATATAATGTATCTGCACAATAGAACATTGGCCACCTTAGTAATTTCGAGTTATAATTATACTTTTAGAGCTTCTTAATTCATATCAGAAAGTCCCTGTGATTAAACATTCTGTGCTTTGAGTCGGAAATCATGTATGACTGGTATATATATTATATATAAAATGGGGATTGATTTTATTCTTAATACAAGGGCGGTAAAATGCTTCTGATGTGTACCTGGGTGCTGACTGTATAACAGAAATAAAAAAACAAAAAACATGTTGTCTTTACAGAATTTGATGAAGCCTACTGTAAATATTGTGTGCATTTTGGAAGAACAGTAAAAAATGCAGAGAAACTTGACAGGTTATACACAAGTCCTTTAAAAATCTGGGGTTCAGCAGTTACAAAACTGAAAGAACCCGCGCACTTATATCAAAGCTCCTTTAAGGGCACCATAAGCGTCAGCCCCCAGGAGATAAATACAAGTGATGCATATTAAAAATGTAACTGGACCAATTAATGAAACTGTTGTGTCTTAGGAAAAAAGAGCAACTGCTGTGTCTTAAGAAAAGGGCCCCTTGGTTCCTGGCAGGAATACTGAACTGAAGATGACCAGGGCTAGAAGTGGGGCATCTGGACTGGGTGTGGCTGAAAGGACAGAGAAGAGACTGCGAAACTGCAAACACAAGCAGACGGTTTGGTGCAAGGAAGACATAAAATATAGACGTCAACAAGTCCCAACTGCAATAACAAACTGATGGACAAAATGAAGCAGATAAAGGACAAATCTCAAAGATTTGTGAGTTAAAAAGGCAAGATACACAAATGATCTCATAAAAGTGGCTACTCAGCAGAGTAAAAAGACTATAAATATCCAAGCAAAACTAAACATTTTGTGCTCCACATCGAATGCTACACAAGGTGCTGTCATTCTGCTAAGCAAAGCTGCAACTCCGTAACTCTGCCTAAAAACAGACCCAAGATGGGACTCTGCCTGAAAACAGACCCAAGAGGAAGCAAGCTGCAAGCAAGTCAACGACCACAAGCAACGAGACTGAGGCCTGGCTGGAGGACTGCCATAAAACTTACAGAGACTGTTATCAGACAAACCAGTCTGGGTCTGCATCCAAAAGAAACGGTGCCCTGCTACCTGTGTAGCTCAAATATTCAGAGGACAGAGCGGAGGAGCGCAGATGTGGATCCTGTACCGAGGACTGAAGACTCTGTTGCAGCTGTTTGTTGATTCTGTCGAGAATTGAAAACTTTTTTGCCAAGTTTGATCCAACGTGGGATTGAAGACTTCATTGTGAGAGAAGAGCTTTTTGTATTGGACACTTCAACAGATTGAGTTTCCAAAACAGCAGACCAAAAGTCTAAGCTTCAAGAAACCGTTGAGTATAATTTCAGTTGCATTTTCGTTTCATGGAACTGTTAATTATTTAGTTTGTACACTATGTGTGCGAAATAAGTTTTAGTGTAAACTTGATGAAGTAACTAAAGTAATCAACCTCATATTGTTGCATGAAGAATTTCTTTAAAAGCAAACTTGCCATATACTTAATCGATATACCACTGATAAGCTTAATGTGATATATTCTAAGATTGAGCTACGTCACAGCTTGCTCCAGCTGCAGTTTGTGTGTGAGGAGACAGGCGGTGTCATATTTCAACTGCCTGCTAGACAGCATGAGAGAGTTTTGAATGGTGTTTGTGCTTAGAGACTAAGATTTACTTTCTGACTTTTCTGATTTCTGTTTATCATTTGTGTAATTAATAAAATACTTCTATTGATTAAACATTCCTTGTGTCTGCGCATGCGTGTGTGTTCACAGTAAATCCTCGATCTTTGTAACATGTCAATTAAATATTATTAATAAGAGAAATAATCAACCTAGATAAGCAGTACATGATCAAGTATTGAATTATTCCTACAGTCTCAAGTGAAGGACTTGTAGCACCAGCAGATGTGCTAAAAAGGAAGATAACTGCCTTTAGCATTCTGGCCAAGGACTGATGAGGACCCACGGCACATAGTCCACAGTACAGTGAGGGAGGACCCTCATGCACTTACTGTCAGAAGTCCAAGAGGTGTGTGGCTAACTATCCAAGGACTTAAAGAGGAACAATAATAAAAAAATGTGTTAAAGAGTAGAATGAGTGGCTGCTCTTAACACTGGTCCCAAACAAGGGTTCTGCTGATCTACGTAAAACCTGGTAAAAGCATGAAGTGTGGCCCATACTGCAGCGTTGTAATTGTCTGCGACAGGCGCACCCTGGAGTAATGCCCAGGACACTGCAAGGCCTCATGTGGAGCGACCAGTGAGCTTTTCTGGTTGGGGCTGTTTAGACAGAGCTTGCTGTGGTACAAATAAACAATCGCTATGATTTCCGCCAACTCTGGGTGTAGTCAACATAATACGCCGGTGCACTAACAGAGCAGAGCGTATTGAACTTTCTCTCCCGGTCAGGCTGGAAAGGAGGTGGACGAAAGGCATTCAATTCCAGCAGGATTAGTGCGGAGTGTAACCTTTGTTTTAGCCTCCACAAAAAAAAAAAAAAAAAAAACAAAAAAAAAGCGCCTTTCTCTGTTGAGAATGCTTGCATTTCATCTACCCGTTTAGCAGAGGTAACAGCAAGCAGGAAAGCTGTCTTTAGTGACAGGTATTTCAGCTCTGCTGAATGTAGGGGCTCAAATGGCAGTTTTTTAAGTGCATCCAGCACCTCATTAAGTCACCAGGAAGTTTGCTCCTGGCTAGACAGAGTCTGTTTTAACATGGCAAGCCAAGATAGCTGCTATGTAGACCTGAAGTGTAGAGGGAGATTTTCTTTCAAATCAAGAATGTCCTGCAAAAATTGCAGTGTATCTGCCATGGGGCAAGTCACAGGGTCCAGTTCACGCAATTGACACCACGTCAGGAATATACCCCATTTCTAACCCTACTGGGAGCGTGTAGACGCTGCTCTGGCATTCTGAAGCATCTCAATGACTTTGTCAGATAACCCAAGATGGCTCAAATGTCTCCGCTCAGGGGCCACACCAAAAGATGCAGAGCTGTTTAATCTGGGCGTCACAGAGTCCCCCACGCCTGGCTCAGCAGGTTGCTATGGGCCGGCAGCTCCCACGGCTGACCAAACAAGTGCTGTGCCACTGCCAAGAACCATGTTCTCCTGGGTCACTTTGGGGCTACTTAGAGCACCCAGGTCTGATCTTGCTTGATCTTCTCCACACACAGTGGAAGCAGTGGCAACACTGGGAAAGCACAGAGTCGTGGGCCATCTGTGGTCTGCGCGTCTCTGCCGAGCAGGTGACCGCTCTCCTGTAGGGAATACCAGTGGAGACAATGGGTGGACTCCTGGGTCTCAAATAGATCTTTCTCTGCACCCCCAAACCTCTCCCAGGTGAGGTTCACAGCCTCTGGGTGAAGTCACCATTCCAAACTGTGGGGGTCCCCTCTGGACAGGAGGTCCGTCACCCAGTTCCTCACCCCTGGCAGATGAACTACTTTTACTGAAAGCAAGTGCTTGTGAGCCCATAGCAAAAGCTCCCAGGCAAAACAATTGAGACTCAGAGACTGGAGACCCCCCTGGTGGTTGATATAAGGCCACCACTGTGGTGTCTGTACGGATCAACACTTGTCTCCCTTGTGTCTCCCTTGTGTCTCTCGGAAAAATTGCTGCAGGGCCAGGTGAACTGCACACAGCTCCAAAACATTTATGTGGAGACCCTCACATTTTGGATTCCCACACACCCTGTACTCCCAAGCTGTTCCAGACGGTGCCCCAGCCGGCTCTGATACTGGCTTGGCTACCAACCACGTCACTGGTACCGGCTCTGTTACCGGCAGAGTGATTCACTGGTACCGGGCTGGTACCAGGACAAATGGCATGCAGGTAAAGACCTAAAAAGCCACTGGCAAACGGCAAGCATGCACTGTAAAACAGACAGGGGCTGCAGTTGCCTGCTAACTAGAAAAAAATCTAACAGCCTTCGTCGTCAGTGGAACAAAGCAAACACAGCAACAGCATAGACATTCGGAATATTCTCCGGTCAAAAAGGCTCCTGCTAGTTCGACAGGGCAGCGTAGCGTTAAAGCCGTTAACACTGAAAAGATGACTGAAAAAAAAAAAGGCGCCAAGCCTTATGCATCACTCGTATTTATCTCCTGGGGGCGGAGACGGCGTCTGACGCACACAGGGCTCTTAAAGGAGCAGCTTTGATACAAGTGCTCAGGTAATTCGGTCTGTAAGAGATTATATCGCATTAGGCAATGGTTACATTTCGTGCTTGAAAGGAAACCAAAAACACACACAGATATAGCTACTCAGACATATTAATTATCAAAAGCTTTGACAATACCCCTACCCCCTATCAGCCTTGGCTCACCTCAGTGGAGACCTTCTGCCATTTCTGCTTGCACATGTCTCCGGTGAAGGGCCCGAAGCACACCTTCTCCCAGTCAAAGTGCGACTCAGTGGTCTTGTACTTCATGGCATCCACATCAGGCAGCAGGGTGCGGATTCGGTCTAGCAGGATCAGACAGTCCTCCTTACTCCACTCTTCCATAACTGTCACAGATACACACACACACACGTATGTACACATCAAGTTTAGGCTTGGGCAATAATCACTAATACTGCAAAACAACAAAATTTCGCGAGCAACAAATTTTTGCGAATTTCGTGTTCAGCAAAAATCCACAAAATTAATGTGCTGTGAAATATATTAACAAACATGTAACATACTGGAGAAAAAATTGCAGCTGGTCCATTATTGAGTACAGTACCCACGTGACAGGTGCAACCACAACACACAGCAGTTCTGCAGTGCAGGTATGCATTTCTGGTTACGAGCACTCTGTCAGTTGCCATGGTACAGCCAATACTGCAGGCTGCTGTACTTGCCTGGTTGTGTTCTTTTTTTCTAATCATGCTTCTCCGCTGGGTAAAGCTTAAAAAACAACCCAGGAACCCCTGACCCAAATGCAGAAGAAAATCCATCTGAAGCAAGAGCAGTAGCATCTGCCAATGAAAATGTTATTGAGGCCACCGAATGACCAAAAAGAAAACATTATCACGTATATGACGCTTCATGCGAGCCAGAATAGCCAGGTAAGCTACACTCAATGGAAATGCTGGCGCCATTCGGATCATCAACTGGGACCAAACTGGTTAGTTGTTTTTTTTTTGTTGCTTTGTTTTGTTTTTTTTGCATTTTACTTTTGCAAAGTGTTACTGGTAGCTTTGTAATGCACTGAAATGCTCATTTTCAGTATACACTAATACAGTGTTTATTATTTTAGTTGCGATCTTTAATACAGTACATTATGTGTTTAATTTAAGCTAACAATTACATACTTAGAGTGCTGCACTGTCGCAGTAGAAAGCTTACATTTTATTATTCAGTACTAAACTTATGTAAAAAATGTGTTTTGATCCCATTTATTGCATGTTGTAGTACTGTTTCCTCTGTAGAGTACAAACATTATCTTGGAGCACAGCACTTCTTTGTAGCATTAATACAGTACAGTATGTGTAGTTAGAGTAGGTTACAGTACTACTGCTGTTGCTGTTATACACACAGCCTATCTGTTTCAACATGTCATGTGTTTATCTTTCTGTGTGCAATGATTTTTATTACTGTTTTGTTGTATACTGTACTATACTAGTGCAGTGTGTTCCATTTTCCTTTGGGATTAAATTACAGTATTGTACTTAAAGATACTGTGCAAGCTAATGGCAGATCTGAAACAATAAACACGTGCGTTACTGTATAATACTTTATTTTAATATGCCAATAAACGGTTTTAAAATTTTAAACTGTGATTTGCGATTTTTTAAAAATCTATAGGCCCAAACCGCAAACATTTCTTGTCGCGAAAATGTACCTTGAAGGTCACTAGTGAAATTAAGTTGCCACAACAGTATCTTGTTTTACAGTATAGTATACGGTATACAGTACAGCTTAAAACTGTTTATAGGATCAGAGTTAAGAATTGCTGCTGATGCTTTTTAGCTTTAGATGACTGTTAGAAAAATGATTACTGCCCAGTAACATAATTATTAATAATTCTTCAGTACAATGAATAATTAAGACTAAACAAATTAAAGATAATATCACTATCCTTCCAGTTGAAGTAAGGTCAGAGTGAGCAGGGACCTGCCTCACTATAGGATCTCTCTCTCATAGGATCTTGTTTACTAGAACGATCCATTTCAATGGACAAAAGAAAGACTTGTAACAAATTCACCACATTCAGTGAATCTGACAAAGAACTTCAGTATGTACACTCATCAAATTTTCAAGCAAACTTTCAGTGTTGTTAATTTGGGCATTGTTTTGTAGGACAAGGATTAATCCAACACCAGTTAAAAAGCGGTTCATTTTAGCTAATAATAATAATTCAGGAATTAAACTGACACACCGAAAAAGATGCAACACTACAATCACAGTTGTGTGTTTTTTTTTTTGTTTAATACATATGGGAAACTACAGTATCCTTTTAACTGCTCCATTATGATTCAACATTTAATTTCTAATGCGTTTTCTTAATCATGTCTTAATCTCTAATGGTACAACAATAAAGCCTGATCTTAGAGCCGGGCAATGTCCTTACAAAGTGACATCATTGTATCGTTACATCCCTCCAGTACACCGCACTGAGAAAGTGGATGTTTCGCTTGGTACAGTTTTATAGGAAGCCTGGTGTACCTGGCTCACACTTGATGCATACAGTCTGGGTGACGCTGGAGAGAGTGCCGTTTCCATTCATACTTGAGAAGTATCTTGGCAGCTCCTCCTCCTCTGCCCAGTCAAGGCCAGGCAGCTCTGCAAAATAAACCATGTCCGTTAGGACAGTCGCGCAATCCCAGCAAATACCAGGAAATACGCCACATTTCTTCTCATTTCAGTATTTGTTAGGAAACAAATTTTCTGGGGGAAACGTTTTCAGTTACCACCCGAAATAGAGGAATTGTTTTTGTTTTTGAGTAGTACTCCTCAGTGAAGACATTCTGCCACTTCTGACTGCACATGTCCCCAACCCAAGACTTGGAAGCACACCTTCTCCCATGCAAAGTGCAGCACAAGTGTCAGTACCACTGAAGCAGGTCACCACGACCTCCCAACAGCACGTTGCATAGCATCTCAAAACAAAAATACCTGCAGTTGAATGAATGAAAAAAATATATATATATATATATATATATATATATATATATATATATATATATATATATATATATATAGTATTGTGAAACAATGACCAAATGCTGCCGGCGCTGCCTAATCGTGACACTGATAATCAGAATTTCTACTTAATGGGACACAACTCTGGGAGACAGTTCTTCCCAATGCTATTTACGCAGTTTAACTGGGATAGATTATTTTCAAACGACAAACGGAGATCGCTTTTCAGAGCAAGACAGGTCCGTGGAGCACAATGCAAGGAGTACGTGATTATGCCGTGACGTGTGCAAATTGCAAATTGTCATTTCTCAGGCGGCTGTTGCAAAGAAAGTTGCCGTGACAACAAAGCATGTGTGATAAGAACAAAACAAAAAGTGTGAGGCCTGTCACTTTTAAAGGATGTGGTAAGTGTTTCTATTTAGCATCTACCTGTAAACCCGAAGATACTTTGCAACTAGTCTAGCGGTTTGCATTATTAGCGGCAGTAATGTGCAGTTTAACTGGGATACAAATCCTGGTTCACTCACTGTGTGACCTTGAGCAAGTCACTTAACCTCCTTGTTCTCTGTCTTTCGGATGAGACGACGTTGTAATTCTGCAGCCGATGCATAGTTCACACACCCTAGTCTTTGTAAATCGCCTCTGCTAAATAAACACATAGTAATACAGGTTAGCAATATTGCAGAGTGTGAGCTGAGGAATATCGCAACTCCTACTCAGTTTTATTTTTTATGTTTTAAGCTGTATTCCGATTCTTATGAGACACGACCCGCCGTGTGTACGCTGTCCCCACAATGGCGTCTGCATTCCGGCAGGAGTCACCAAACAGTTTCCGCTGAAATAAGCAACGGGGCTAAAAGGGTCGGGTTTGTGTGTGATGTTTTTTTTTTTTGTTTGTTTTCTAAACTTTTCTAAACTACTTAACAGAATTCCCCAACAAGAAAATAAACACACTACTTCACACGTACATTGTATGTTTATTTTCGTAATTGCACGCTAAATTAATTGAACAAGTTCAAAAGCGACCTAAAACACATAAAAAATTTTTTAAAAATATGAGCACATGTAATTTAATTATATTTATATAGCAGATTTGTGAATAATTGAAGTGGCTGGGTTTGAAAAAATAGAGCGGGTGGCTGCTACTGCCCTCGCCCCAAATTGCTCACTGCAACACCGCCATGAAAGCCACAAAGAGTCGGGGAGAAAACAACAAAGAAATCGCTTGGAACAGCAGTCAAAAGACGAATAATTGCTTACCTTTGACGATTGTACATAAATGGCCAGCTGTTTAATTAGAAGTGAATCGTGATATTGTCTTTTTTATGCTTTTCCTATGTTTTTTTTTTCATCTGTAAACCCCGGGGAGTCAGGACAAAACGGATCCGACAAAAGGAGCGTCTGGTCCGGTATGAAACTCCGCCCAGCGCCGCAGGGGGAGGAACTCTGGAGGAAAAACTAGGGGCAAATGCAAAGGCTGTGCATGTGGAGAAGCACAAATATCTGATACACTTTTATGATGCATTTAATAACCAGTTGCATGTATAACGACACAAATTTAACTGCCATGTAATTACTAATTTGCAAAATGGATAAGCTATACCAAAAGCCAACTTTGTTTCTTGCGAGTTGTATTAATTTACTATGAGACACTTGTATTGGCGTGTTCAAAGCAATTGCACAGGAATTTGCAGGTATGAGAGGCTTACTCGCCTCCGTCGTCGGTTTGGGAGTTCAGGAGGCCCCGGAATGCGCAGTCCTTTGAAGGCAGTCTGACATGCTTCCCCTGTAACCCAGAACCTCTTATGGAGCGACTTTAGTTTTATTTTCTTGGGAATGTTTCGATCAAGCAGGGTAGGTATCACACTACGCCAAGATAACAATAACACATGAATACAAATAAAAATGTGTTTACCTTTAAAATGCAGCGTGTCTTTTGATTATGTTGTATCATTACATTTGAACCCAATGATAAAAGTAGCGAATGTCTACCTGTTGATACAACGTGGAAGCTGCAGTTTTTACACAATCAGCTCCAAATTCATCGGCAGCCTTTAGGTTTTAGAAAATATATACAGCAGTTATGTTTTAGCTGTTAATGTCAGTAGCAGTACGGTGAGGTTATACGTTAATTATGGAGCAGAGCAAAATTAACGAAAAGTAGCACGGGAGTGAGTATTTTCAAATCCATACATTAGCTACCTGAGCTTTTGCAGACGAAGTATAATTGCTGTTGCTACGTATTTAAAACAAAAAATGTATCCAATATAACGACGTTCATTATTGTCGATCCGCCATACATTGGTATTGGTTTGCAGTTGTTTGTCTAGTGTGTCACTCAGCGTGTTAAATTTCATAACAAATCAGGCTTGTGTTTTGTCTTGCACACTTCAGGGACACGCAACTAAATCCCTCACCTTCACAACACAAGCCCGTCTGTTACCCTTGTGCTGAATAGAATCTTGTTTTTATTGTCACGTTGCCATGGGCTTTTCGCTGTTGGAAACTGTCCAATGGTGGTGGAGAAAGGAGGAGCCAGGACATCTGCTATATGCAGTGACTGGACACATAATTAGAAACACGTGCACCATGTAGCACACACTTTGGTGTAAAAAGCCTGGCTGAATGCATTCTTATTCAACTTAAATCCCTTACATGCATTTATGGGGTATGTTCTGTGATGTGAAAATGCAGTGTTTCAAGACAGCTGCACAAATTACTGGTGTATTACTTCTGCAGAATATTAAGACATATAACCAATAATTATAATCAGTCATATAACCAGATGTAATATGCATTTTTGAAAAAGGATAATACAAGTTTGCATGGGCCCTACCGCAAAGCTTTAACTCTGAGTTATTTACATTTTTTATTTTTTTTTATTTTTTTTTAAATCTAAGCTGTGATATGAAAACATGACAGTTACGGCATCAGTCAACTACTACAATATCAGTGTGGTCCCTGGACAGAATGTAGAAGGCATTGAAAAAGTAGCACACATTTAAATGTCCTAAATTTCTCAAAAAGTAATGGCACCACTGTGTCTCCATACATGGACTACTGGGCCTATTTTCCTTAAATACTTCTACATGGCTTCATTTAAACAGCACATAGGAAATAAGGCTTACTGAATACACATATACATGCATATCCTCTTTGTCGAGCCATCAGCCATCAGGGTTTGTCACCTATAATTCCACACTGCCATCTGGTGGCAACGAATTGTAATTTTCCATTCAAATCCTACAATCCTCCACATTCTTTCCCCCCCACCTCGTAGCACTTTGACATTACATCCACACTCTCATACGAGACCATACCCCATCCTCACCCCATCCTCGACTTGCTGTATCTCCATTAATGGTCACCTCTTACAGCAAGTAACTGTTATAAAATTATCAAATTTGAGCTTTCTTGAATGTATAATCTGAAGTAGGGCAAAACACTCTGTGGGACAGTAGAAAGGTCCTGTTTACTCTATGTGAAAGGCATGATAGGTACTAGCCAAAAAATGCAATTCCCAAAGACACTAAAACTTGCCTTTCAGTGTTTCATATGCTTGAGTGCAGCTATCTTATTGTAAGGAAGAGGAGGTGCATCACTGGTTTAACCTCTGCTCTAGACTTATGTCAGAGGCAAATGTTGTATCATTGCTCTTATTCTGATTAACCAAGTCTTATGTTCTAATTCTAAACAAGCCCTTATTGTGTTGAATTCCAGTTGAAGAGTTTTTGTTAAGTTCCAGTGGAGAAATTATTGAGTCTGTTTTTTTTTGTTTTTTTTTTAAACCCACCTCAACTAAAAATGTTGCATTGAAATCCTGTTGAAAGCCAACTTTCTAGAAGATCACTGTTACTTTCTTTGAGGGACTGGATAGTAGTGGAAAAGCATGGGTACTGAATTACTCTCACCTACTCCAAACAGTAGTCCCTCAGGTGCCTGGTTAAATAAGTTGGTGTGGAACGTGCTGTTACGATTTGTATTAGGGACTTGTAGAAACTGCTATAACACCATCCTATATTGTGAAATTCATTTTACAAGACACATGATCATATTTAAACCTTCATAAATCAATGCAATTACATTTGATGAACAAAAAACCAAAACACCAGTACAGTTAAATAGAAAATTCATTTATTATTTTTTAAAACTAGATGTAGAACTATGTACAGCTTGTAGCAATTGACATAAATCTAACAGATAATCTGATATAAACTACTTAATCCACCACACTACACCCATTACAGTATAATTATTTATGTTGCAACAAGCGACATGTAACAGACATGTAACACCTGGATTGGCACGGAGAATGGACTGCCTTCCCATCACTGAAAACAGCACGCTCTCTTTCTCTGGGGCAGGGTTAAGGCACGCTGACAGATCAGAGTGTGTGTGTGGTGTACAGTATATATAATTAAGTGACTGTGCAGGGTTATACTACAGAAGCCTGCACTGTACCAGGGGAAAGGCACTCTCATGCTGTTACTCCCACATCATTCAAGAATGCGGATTAAAAAAAAAAACAAACAAAAAAACAGAATATGTAATGTCTGTCAGCCTATCAAACAATGAAACCTACGCAACACCACACAATACAGTATTTCCAAATGGACGTGAAACACCAAATCTTATTCTTTATTTGTGACATTTGAATAGCACATTTTGTGTGCCAGCAACATAGTGCTGTGACACCCAGGTAAGCAGCCCACATATGAAGGAAATACATCAGAAATATACTGCAAATGTATTTGATCTTACTTCATATACAGTTGGAATGTATTTTATACAGCTAACATTTAGAATGTATTAGAAGTATATCAAAGTAGCCAAAACAAATATTTTTGGGATACATTTCCCTTTCATATGGAAAGGTGGATTTGACCAATTAAAATTGTTGTTTTTGTGTGTATGTGCATATTTTATACATATATTAAAAAAACAAAAACAAAACTATAGCTTGGTAAACATGTTTTACATTTCTATTTTAATAATCCTGTTCTAAACTTCTAAAGCATGGTCTAAAACCCAGTACTGTGACACAGGACACAGGTCAAATCCTGATTGAAACAGGCAATTTAATGTCTGTTCTTTCTATTGCAGCTATAGCACATATGCTGGCTTGGAGATGTGATTCTAAAGTCACTCCCAATCCTGGGGCACGGTGAGTGGCCGTGGTTACAAGCCAGACACTGAAACTCCCTCCCCGAGCCTAGATGGATGTGCACTTGTGTGTGAGCTCAAGGACGAGTTTTGATGGAGCAGGGAGGAGAATGTAATGCACCTCCTCCTAGCAGTTGACGAGTTAACAATACTGACACCTGCGTAAGACCCCTACTTAACTCTCGACTACAGCAGCTTATTCTGTAGTTGATTGGTAAGACATTTACCTTTGGGAATGTATAGTTTGTGGTTTGCATCTAACTTTTTCTTGCCTTTCCAATCAATTCAATGTGCTGAGATGTCAATTCATTACAAGTGCACATGCATAGTTCCTACTGTGTGAAAATATGCTATATAAAACTATGGATATACTATATTTTTTGAAAGAACTAACAAAGCACTGCTTTTGCAGAGACCACCAATTCCCATTATAAAAGATATAATAATAAAAATAATAATAATAATCATCGTCTTTATTTGGCGCCTTTCATAGTGGACAATCATCACAAAGCGCTTTACAAGACACGAGACTAGGGTGTGTGAACTATGCATCAGCTGCAGAGTCACTTACAACAACGTCTCACCCGAAAGACGGAGCACAAGGAGGTTAAGTGATTTGCTCAGAGTCACACAATGAGTCAGTGGCTGAGCAGATTTGAAGTGGGGACCTTCTGGTTACAAGCCCATTTCTTTAACCACTGGACCACACAGCCTCCTAAAATCATAAACTATCTCATCAAATCAGCTGGCACGCTGCTGATACTAGGTTACGTGCTGGATAGCAGCAACAGTAAAGAAGTAGTGAGAATTTCGTTTAAAATAAACTCCAAAAGACACACAACACATCTAACACACCTGTTCTCTACCTCCACTACAATGGGAATACAAAATAAAAATAATACATTAATTAAAACAATGCATAGTGTGCGTCTTAGTTTTCTAAAATGTATTTGTTTTTAAGAAATTCCCCATGCACTGGAACAAAGCCTTAATCATCTGAAACTTTTATATTGAAACTGTTAAAACTATTAACTCCCCTTTGTCGCATTGAACGCTTCTTCACTGCCACACCAGGATTCAAGTATGTTGGTAAAGGGTCTGTACACCCCCACATGATTATCCTGGATAAAATATCACACAGCTAAATACATATGGTACATTATTATTTGAAAAGGCTAAAATCAAAAGATAATTTTTGTATATACTCTAACACACATTGTAGTAAGATAATAGTGTTGACGCAGCACAAAAAAAAAAAATATATTAATCATTCTGATAAACACATATGTAACACTTTCCATTAACAGATGACAAAAGAAAAACAGTATAACTGAAAGCTCTGACCCAGTAACAGGGAGAAGACTCCAACACTCTAACCATTATATGTGTATATATACATCCACACACAAAACATATTTTTAAGCATGCTCAACATTTACCCTGTGTGTGTACATTTAAGGCCACAACTGAATCAAATTTATTTTATGCAAATAACGTATGTATGTTTGTTTGTGTGGTATACAATAACAATATAATTTTATGTTTTCCGCTTATTCATGAAATTGTCTAAAATATATTTCTGTATTCTAAAACATGTTTATAAAGAAGACAAACACGGGCGCACTGTAATACGTTTAAGTATCCACACGTCAGGTTGAACAGTACACCGACACCAACAAAGATGAATACAACACCAGCCCCTTTTCTTTGTATAGTATCTTGGCCATCTAGCCACTTCAATGCACCGTCAACCTAGAGTTACTCTGCTTTTTTTAAAAACATTTAGCGGCACTATCATCCAAAATAGCAAGGTAGTGCTGTTTCTTTAATTAAAACGTACCCACTTCCACTGCTGCTAAAAAGAGAAAGTATATTACTAGACGGAATGATTTAAAAAAAACAAAAAAACTTGCTCTTGAGAAACTGGAATGAGTTGAGCAGTTGTGCGAAAGTATTTGTTTGTGCGTGTTTGTGAAAGGGACAGTGAGCTGGAACCACAGGATAGCATTATGCCTCACATGGGTCTGGCCTGACATGATTACAAGTGTATTGAGTAGGATTTTGAGTTGGGGAATAAGTGATAAGTATCGGGCTACTCTTATGCTGTGATCCCTAAATAACCACCATTGTTACTTGAATTTCTAAACACATTATCTCTACAGTTTAAGATGCTGCGTTTACTAGCAACAGTCTTATTTCTGTGGCTACCACCAGTCACAAATAATAATCTTAACATGAACCTCTAACTTTTATATGGGGGGAGTAGGGTTAAACAGAGGTATGAAAAGAAAGGTATGGTTCACTGGTAGTGGTGAACAAAGCAATACAAAATAAATACATTGCACATAGAATTCTTTCATAGCGATTGCAAAAGCAGCTGAGATAGAACTGAAGCCTGGCTTTCTCTTGGGATTCACACTCACCATGTGTATGTTCATTACGTTTCTGCCCATGGTATAATGAAAATGAGCAGCTCTTTTATTTAACGTGTGTGTGTGGGGCTTACACAGCCTAAGCTAGTTTTGTTTCTGATTAAGCAATCCCTATTGAAATGTACAAAACACATTTATTTTGTGGGGAATATAAATAAATGTTTTTTTTTTTTTTTTTTTTAGGTGGCATCAGGTTCATGTGACCCATCCATATTATAAAGTACTTCAGCACAAGTTTCAGGAAGTTTTTTTGGGGGGTGAAGGGGGGGTTTTCTGAAAGACCCACAAACAGCATTCCATCATTTCCAAATACACAGTGGAGGAGCAGGTCTGGTTCCCTGCTGAGCGGCTCTGGCACCCTGACTGGCTGGGTGGCTGGTAGGCTGGCATGGTTGATTGTCAGGGCAGGTGGTGGATGGGCAGCTTACACAGGCATGGGCATCTCATCATACTCATCTTGACCCTCCTTATCAAAAGATGTGGGCTCTGCATCATCTCCGTCCAACTGGGGGGAGAGGGGAATACATTAAGCCATTTATAAACAAAGATTGTTTTAGTCAATTACATTTTGTAGCGGAATATATATATATATATATTATATATGATCGCGCGTGATCGTCTAAAAAAGTGAAATGTCGTCGGCTGCATAGCGAAAGAGCGTTCATTGGTTTAATTGTTTACAAATGCTTATAAAATACAATACATATATAATCAAATAATCAAATACATGTTTAACATGAGTGCCTCTTTCATATAAGAAAATGTAACATCTATGAAAACAATGGCAATACATTTTAGATAAGATTTACTAGAATTATTTTGATAGCTGTATGCACAAGCACTTTAATGCAAAAGACAAACAGATAAATTGAAAGAGATACCAACAGACAGCCCCTCTCCCACTGTACTTACAGATTTCATCTCGCGCTCGGTGAAGATGCGGGTCAGCACGAGCATTTTGAGGGGGACGGTCATGATGAGAACAAAGGGGAATGCCAAGGAGGCCACTGTGGACATGACTGCCCAGAGTACTGCCAGGCACACCAGCTGCAGCCCTGTGAACAGATGCATCCGCAGAGTGCGCACCTGCCAGGGAGAGACAGCAAGACTGTTACAGCACCTATCCCATTGGAATATGTAACATGCACAGCTTTGAACTAACAGGGAAGTTGGAGAAACAAAGACCTGGAAATATCGATTCTTTCTTTTTAATATTATTTATTATTATTATTATTATTATTATTATAAACATTATTATTAACATTTGTTACTAGCAAAAAATGAAATTTTAATCTAATTAGAAAATGACCAGTAAATTCAATTTATTTCACATTATGCATTCAAGATGATCAGCATGTATCAGGGTGCAGCAGTATAAAAGGCCTTTTTCATTTCTAACCTCTTGCATCTCTTTTGGGAACCAAAAAAAGGCACCATTTTTGAGTGCAGCACCCTAACAGTACAGATAAGCTTCCATGTATACTGTAAAATCAATTTATCACATCCTTTAATACAAGTGAATGCTGTTTTGGAAAGCTAATCCCAGTCGTTCTGGTGCAATGACATGTTTTAAGGAAATAGTCAAGATACTCCTGGAGCTTTAAAAGTACAATTATATGAAACACAAGTTTGAAAACTCCAGGAGTTACTGCTTCTTTAACTGTGCCTGGTGCAATGCGTTACACAGAGAAATATAATCCAAACACCTTCAAACATCAGTTATCCCACAGTGTGTGATGAGCTGCCTTTAAAACTGATCAATGGTTGGAGTAGAGCCAAATGTTGTATCTTTAGCTTGCCGAAGATTGCAAAGTGACTGGTTAATATCTGACAATTACTAGCCTTGTAGCCTTTTGCAAATTCTCCAAATAGCTATAAGTAGAGGTCAATGTAGCCCTCACCTTTCTGACGTAGGTCTTGTCAGGATGGTATTTGGGGGGCATGAGCAGCAGCATCATGCGCTCGTACAGCTGGATGCCGTTGAGAGATGTCACCCCCATGTAGAGGAAGATCCCGAAGAGGACAGCCAGGGGGATCTGCCGCAGGAGATCACCGATCACAATGGACAAACCTGGGGGCAGCAGGCAGGCAGGCAGGAAGAAAGGTCAAAGTGGTAGTCTTTTTTTATTTAATAGTGTACTTCCACAGCACAAACCCTTGTTCTGGAAATGAGCGCAATTGCCCTCGTCTCCCTCTGCATGCTGGTTCATTGTGGTAAATGATATTTTTACCACTATAATGCAGAATAATTGATTTTTATATTCATCACTTATTACTGTTTCAGCATTTGGTATATTTAATAGTGACCAGTATATTTTTGCTTTGGTCCACAGTCACTGAACAAAACATGAGAAAGGTTCAATCTATATACTGGAGTGATAGTGGTATGCATCAGTAACTCCTCCACCCCCCCGCCCACCCCCAATTCCTGAAACAGTAAGTTTGTTAATGATTAGAAATTATTAAACATTCACAATGTCAGTGGGAAGGATTACCAGTGTACACCCCTAGTGGTAATTGTTATTTTGACTTCATTAAGGAAATTCCTACTTTACAGTCAATCAATGTGAAAAGAAGACCTACCTACGAAGATAGCCACCAGCAGCCCAGTCACTCTCTGCTCTTTGACTTCCTGGATCTTGGGTTTGTCCCCGGGTGCTACAGCCTTGCTCATGACAGTCAGTGCATTGGCATGTGTGACAGAACGGACAGTGGCTGCGGCCATCCAGGGAAGTCCAAACAGGGCGCAAACCCCCCCCAGGACTACGATGATGAGCAAGTCCAGGTGGAACCCGGATCCCTTCACTAGCATCCGCTCCTTCTTAGTGACGATGAGCCTGGAGATATGAGGGGAACGAGAGGTAACACAGTGAAGGGCAGAGTGCGGGCACAAGTGAGAAAGCGGGGGGAAAAAAAAAAAAGAGCCTCACGATGTGATCTGAGTCTCCATGAAAATGAGGATGAAGACCAGGATGGCTGGGAGGATGCTGGCCACCATCATCCAGATGGGGAATTCCTTTTTGTCACCGAAGGGGTTAATCACCCAACCTCGCAAGTCTGGGCTGGTCACCGAGAATCCACTGGGCACGCTCAATTTCTGCAAGCAGTGAAATAGCACACTGTCATCAAACACGTGACAGAGACCATGAAGCTCCAGGAAACAGGCATATAGATTCAGGTACTGAGCGAGTCAAAACTAGTGCATTATAATGCCTTTTCATTATGATCAAGTTCCAAACCTCTCTTAGTAATAAAGAAAAATAAAGGAGAGCCATGCTTGTGAGAAATGATGCCCTTCTCACACTGACCTGTATATATGTGTCAGTAATGCTGTAGTTCACCAGCACCATGATGAGAATGGCGATGGGCACCCCAAAGTCTCCAATTAACCTTCGAATCTGCAAGAAAAAACAGCATATGAGACTATTGAAAAACACGTGAACAGCAAACACTGGAAATTTGCATGTTAAACACTGCCCTCTTGGCTTATTTATTTGTGTATTATTATATTATTTCTCAGGTTAAATATATAGGCATTTTATAAATACAATATAGCAAATTTATCAATTATCCTGTGTGTAAAGTTATCAAAGGTTGGATTCACAGACCCCAATTAACACTAATGTATCATTCATAACTATTAAGCGCCCAGTAGTGCTGAATCTAGGAATACTAAAACAAACAAGCAGTTCAACGCAAAGTCTTTTCCATGTCTCTTGAAGACATAGATCTAATGTAATCTTAGTGATCCAAAATTAGCTCTAAAATCAGGGTCTGGGAAACCAGTCAGTGTTGAAAGAGATAAACCATGCAAGCCTGAGACGCACCCTGCCAGGGAAGAAGGCGCTGTTCTTGAACTTGCGCAGGTAGAAAGCGATGAAGAAGGTCCCGGCCATGAGGACTAGCGAGAGCAGGGCTGTGTTGGGCTTTCCCATCACAATCGCCTTCCTTGCCGTGGAGGTGCTGCTGTTCCCCGCCTCCAGGGACACTTTGCTCATCAGAGGCTGTGTCCAGTTACTCGATGTCCTGTTGTTCAGAGAGCAGGGTTGCAGGGGGTGCAGTTGGAATATCTGCAGAGAGAGAGGGGAGGCAGGAGGTTAGAATACAACAGATCACAGAGCAGATATAATGCAACGTCCAGCCCTTCTGCACTTATTTTTTTCTAACCTAATTTTTATTTTTAAATTATATCTCAATCCTAAAATTCTAGGTGATGCAAAACGTATGGCAATAGCTGTACATCAACTGTGACAAATCACAGGCGCCTCCCTTGATTCTAATATTCCCAACAGTTTGTACTAAACAAATTACTTGATTTCACACACTGATAAGGTGTGATATAATTATAATATATAATTTAAGTTGAATAAACACCAAAAAAAGCATCTCAATAAGACTGCACTATTTGTTAAATAATGTACTCTAAAATATATAACTTTCAGTAACACGAAACAGGAAAAAGCCTGTGAGCAATGCAATGTTGACATGTTTGCCCCAGTACCTTGACCAGCTTGGAGAAGGTCTCGTAGATGAAGATGAGAGAAATGAGGAAGGCAAAGATCTCCTGGGTGAAGCGCGAGACATAGCGCACCAGGAAACTGCCCTCGAACGCCACCATGATGAGCACGATGAGGATGAGCCAGAACCCGATCCATACCCGACCCGTCAGGTACTCCATGCCATTGGCCTTGCAGAACTGAGAGGGGGCAGACAGGCATGTGAGACACAGTATTCTACTGCAGCACAGCCTACAGCTATTCTGCATGGGCAGTATGGGTGTTTAATGTTTTACCATTAAATCAGCTTTACAATCGTTCAGCTGTCTACTCATAACAGCTCAAGCTAGACATCCAAGTCCTAAAGTTGTCGTACTTGTTACATGTTGATATATACAAACTTTTTTTTTTGATCACCGAGCCCCACCCCAAAAGTCTTTAGAGTGAGAACTGGGTACTCACAGAATAAAAAGCTTCTTCAAAGACTAGCAGGGGCCCAGAGAAACCAACCACGAGCAGGGGCTGGGCAGCGAGCAGGCAGAACACCACGCCGTGGAGCGCTGTGGAGATGATGAGCTCTGACACACCCATCAGACCCTCCGTCTTCTCACCTGGGAAACACAGGCCTGGTCACTATGGGAGTACCTATACAGTATACCCCTCTGCCTCCCTGACACCTGACCAAGCTGGGAACTACAGGGACAGTGCTGCATATACTGGGGGCAGAGCATGAACTCTGCTGTTGGAATGTTTGAGGAATAAGTAAGGACCCATAATGATGCAATATACACCAGGAAGCAAATGCATTTCAAGCTTAGTATGAACTTGAGATTTCCCATATAAAGTTTAATCACAGCTAAATATAATTACCTAAGAACAGATATACAAGCGCCTATCCTATATCCCCATTACATTGGGATAACAAATATCGACAGCTTAGATAAAAGACAAAAGCAAATGGGTAGAAAACTTGAATGAACAATTGAATACACAAACAAGTAGCAAAATAACAGAAAAGTTACAAGACTGAGAACAAGTAACTGAACAGTTTGCACTCCCACAAGCAGAGTGCTTTGCTTACCCAGCAAGCCTCCAAAAGTGATGGCAGGGGAGAGGGCAGCGAAGTAGATGAAGATGATGGCAGCCATGCACTGAGGGTTGAGGGCATCCTTGAAGTCGCTCAGGTACTTGGGGTACCTCCTACGGGCGTCGCGGATCAGCCCCCCGAAGGGTCGGCCGGTCCGCTGCAGTGGGTCGTCATCATCCCCCACGACCGCTTGGATGATCTTTAGGGCCCCTGTGGGATGGAGGACAGATACACTTATTCAACCACACACAGGTGCAAAACGAGCTGCAAAACATTCTACACACTTTTTGCCATTCCTTTAATGAATTTGTTGTATTAGCACAAGAAAAAGCAGATCAAGTCTGAAACACAGTATAGGGCACTGGGGATTTTTAGATGTTGTTCAAACCATATGTTTGAAAAATATTTAGTTTAAAATAAACTCCCATTTGAAATGAATCATAGAGCTAGATTTAAGTTTAATGCGACGCCTCCCTCCCTTTGTCATCTCTTCCTGCAAGGCTTCAGATAACATTAAATGTGACTTTTGGTTGAACGTATATAACCTTTTTCATATTTGTATTTTGCATTTCATGAAAAATACAAATCTGTTTAAATAAAGCTTTATACTGACCATTTTATTTTTGCATTTGAAACAGAGTAAAATACAATCAATATATTAGGAAGGGGCTAATACATTGCTATGGTACTAGTAGTATTTGATATGTTGCTGAATTCAAAACACATGATCATTGAGTTTAAAGATTGTAATTTTCAAATCACACAGCTGTTCTCAAAGACTTTTTTCTAACCCTGCTATAAAAAAAAAGCATTAAAAAAAATCATTATTTCACTGTGTTTTAAGTTCGCCCAATGATTTGGATTTTACATTAAGATGAGGTTATGTCAGTGGTCCTCAAAGTAATTTGGGCACGGGCACAAATTGATCTTACTTGGCTGTTTGCGGGCACCTTGACTACTGCATAGGTTCTTATCTTAACACTGCCTTCCCGCAACATATACAGTGTGTGTGTGTGTGTGTGTGTGTGTGTGTGTGTGTGTGTATATATATATATATGGTATATATATATATATATATATATATATATATAGTGGGAGTTATTCTTGGCTCACTCTGATAAGGCCAAGTATCAGGCAGTAATTGTGCGTGCTGTGCTTATTCTTTAAATAATTTATATAAAATATGCAATGCAAATATTTTTAAAGCCCTGCTCCTATAAAATATATTTGTTCTGTATTATTATTATTATTATTATTATTATGATTTATTATATATTTAAATGACGGTGAAAGTCGTGCGTTTTGTTATTGTTCTATTAAATATGACAGCGAAGAGCTGTGGGTGTTTTTGTTTTGTAGTGTGGATGGGAAGCCCATTAATTAATTGTTTAATTTATTGCTAATCTGGAGATGGCCATTTCAGGATAAAAACCTGCAGCTCTCTGCAGTCGGGGTGGGTGTTCGGAGGAGTGAACGAGAAAGAGCGAGGAGAAAACAAAAAGAAAAAGGTAAACTCAGGATCAGTGAAAGCAATCTGCCCAGCCTGACCTCTGTGTTTAGTATTCGTGATTTGTTTTATTTAAACTTATTTTCACTCTCTAAGCGGTGTTTTTGTTAAAACCTTTTATTTTATTTTTGTGTTTCAAAATAAACGGTGCCGCAAACGCCTTTGCACTTGCAGTACTGCCTGTTATTTTCTTCCTGCATCTGGCCTGACGTCAACAAAGCCATCCCTGTCACAAACTGTATTAAACTTTTTTTCTTAAATAGGTCTGTCATGTTATTGTTTTTATTCAGGCTTTCAAAACAACAACAATCAGTCACACCTACACAGTTGTGCATATTCATAGGGATAGAATTAAACTTTAAAGAAATTAAATAAACAAACTTTGACTTAATGTGAAACATAGTTGATGTATTTTATGTTAACAACAAAAAAAAAAAAGGGCACAGAACCACAAGGTCTTACCTTTATCCTCAGGGGTCTTGGGCTCCTTGGCAAGAAGCTTGATATCCTGCTGCTCCTCCCTCTTCTTCAGCATCTCCTTCTGGAAGCGCGCCAAGGAGCTCAGCAGCTCCTCTCCCCCCACCTCAGAAGGTGGGATCACGATGCTGCAGTCCAGGAACTCGTTGATGGCATTCAGGAGGTCCTGCCGGTCGTCAGCCAGGTACGCTGCTTTGTGGAAGTGCTGCCAGGGAAAACCAGAAGGGTTTGTCTGCTTTGTAATACAAACGTATATACAAAAAAGATCTTGCACCCTAATAAACCATAGATGATCTAATCTCTCAGTAAGTGTTATTCAAAATTCTCGCAATGTAGGAGAGAATGAAGATGTGTGGAGCTAACAATGGTGTGTCAACGCTAGCTTAATCTGAATTTGAACTGACACACACAGATAAAGACACTGCAAATGATACAGAGATGGATAAAGATACAGTAAGTGATACAAAGAGAGGGGGAAAGGAAGGAGATCGAGAGACACACAAACAAAGAGATTCCCTCTTCTCCAGCCCCTGGGGCATCTTACTTTGTCAGACATGAGTGTAGAAATGGAGCGGCCAATCTCGTGATAGTCGATGTTAGTGCTGCTGGGCCCAAGCAGGACGAACAGGAACCTGACTGGGACAGGCACCTCCAGCACAGACTCCAGCTCCACCGCTTCATGCAGTCGGACAAATGCCATGGTGGGCTGTTCCAGGAAGTCTACGCTGCCTGAGGATGGGACAGAAATGCTTAGCATTCAGGAGGTCCCTGCTTTGCACTGCCTCTGCAACACCTGGGACACTCATTCAGGGAGGATCACAAGCAAGCATAGAAATTGATGGAATATCTCACAGATTTTTACTAGGCAGCTTTTTGTAATGATCATAAACAGAAACATATCTAAATACTGTAACCCAACTCCAGATTAAGCCAGCTAGTATTTTCCCCAATGGTGATTTATTGACCCTCTACTTCATGAGATCAGTGTTAGTGACACAAGTACAACATCACTCTTTGGGTCCAACAGTTATTACAATGGTGTTCTGTATATGGAAGAACATTTAGACAGGAGATCCTTACCAACGAGTACAACAGTGGCTTCCGCATTCTCCGGGATCTTCTCCAGCAGTTTCAGCTCATGCTTGGACTTGGACTTGTGTATCCCAAGAGACGGAGCACCATCCTTCTGCAGGAGAAGAAACACCACTGGTCAGACTTCATTCATACAGCACTTCTTCTGTTTCGTATAACAAAGTTCTAACATGCATATTAGAGAACGCATGGAGCAATGTTAGTCCCACCAATCTGCTCTTCCTCTCCTGACCTGGCGATATGGAGCTAAGGCGGCCTACTGTCTAGACTGTCACCTACTACTGAACAGAGATCAGAGACAACTGCATTATTTAAATCTGTCTTGAGGTCTTCAAACTGGTGGGCAAAGACTTCAACAGATTTATAAATCAGAAATAAAGCATTGAGTAGAGCCTCAGCCAGGGTTTAGGTTTGGATTAGCTGAGCGCTCTCTCTGGTTTTCTTTCCCTTGTGGTAAATAAAAACTTGTGATTTTTTGTCTGTTTTGTATATTCGTCAAACACGCAATTCAAACTCAAATCAAGAAATATTTCTGTCATTTGGCTCAACAATTATCCTATGTTAAACATACTGGCTATTACTACAGTGTTAACAAGGCTTTAAAATCAATTCCAAACTACTAATGTTCCCCTTTTTCTTCATTTGCTTCTTTGTATTGTACACTTCAGTTTGGCTTAAGCAGATATTTTAGATCAGTGCTACAGAAATACAACTTGCTGTTGCTTTCTGGTGCCAAAATACTTTGTGCTACAGCTCAGATTCAAGCCAATGGTAGAGCTGCAATCAGGGCATGTGATTTACTGTATAAGAAGTGATATACCATGAAGAAATGTTTTTGAACGGGTTGAAAAATCTTCACATCCAGTATTTGAGCAGTGAATAAAAAAAATAGTTTAGGAGTGGCCGGTGCTGACCTCCAGTTTGTCAATATGGATGCGGGTATCATGCTCGGCCTTGGGGCTACCGCCCCCCATGAGTGGGTCGTTGACGGAGGGCTCGGCGGCCTGCGTATTGTGGTTGATGCTGTGGTGCTGCGGCAGCAGGGAGCCCAGGCTGGCTGTGGAGATGTTCCTGGAGAAGCTGAACTCCTTCTCATCGCTTGGGTGGCTACAGGGGCAGGAAGAAAACCAACAAAACAATTATCTTCTTAGGATTTCTACTTTGCAAATAGACACAAACGTGTTACTGATATAAATCAAGCTTTTTTTTTTTGTTTAAGGGTATTTTAAATTATAAATCGGATACGGAAAACCATGTTGTTTTATTCAGATGAAGCATGCGACTGCATCTACTACACTCCAAAAAGGAATCTGAACCTCCTAACATTCTAGTTTTTGATTAACTTTAATTAATAATCTAATAATAATAAACATATGTAAACTACATGGTGGCAATTGCAAGCACAGTGACATTTTAGAACATTAGTATCCTGTCATGCATTTCCCCCCAAAATTCCCCAAATAGAATGTCACCTCACTAGTGGAACCAACATTCCAACTCTTCTCCTGCTGTCTAGACCATTAACTCTTTTCGCCCATGGAACCTAAGCTACTGAACCCTGGAGGCGAGAGTTCTGGTTGGGTCACCCCAAGGAAGTGCCTTTACTAGAGGATCCACTGGGGACACTGTGGCTCTGTCATTAGTCCCGAATGAGTTTGAGATGTTTGATCCGGTGCCCTCTCCCTTGCCCTCTACACCTCCCTCATTTGTGCTCCTCCTCACCTGTGCTTTAATAGCAGGGCCCTCAGGACATTGGCTCTGTCCTCAGCTTTGATCTGGTCCGAGATGATCATCTGCTCCACCACCTGGTGAGCAATACCGGGGAGGGACTTCTGATCCAGATCCAGTAAGACCGCACCTGAGACGCAACACAACACAACACTGTCAGGAACCTGCTCCTGTGGGAAACTGAACTTATCACTTTACTAATTTCTGATCTCTATCCCCTCCCTCTAAAGAAATGCCTGGTCCCCAGTTTCAAGCATAATCTACGCAGTTTATAGACTATAGTATCTTTGGGATACTATGCCTGATCACTACTATGATCACTGATGCCAAGATCACCGTCTGATTTATTGTATTATGTTTCCTACAACTATGATCTCTAGCACAAAATTCTCTACCAGAACTGGAATGTCAAGCGGTTTAGAAATATCACGTCTCTGTAGGGTTACTTTTTTTCTTTGAAATTAATGAATTCATCCTTCCATCACCAAGTATACAGCACACATCACGCATAATACAAATATGGACTCCATAACAGAAACAGGGTTTCTAAAACAGGGCACAGTTGGTATTTGCCCTTGCATGGGATGAATGTAATCAATACACTGGATACACTAGTAATCCCCTGCTAAAAAACCTAATACACCGGGCTTGAACTTTTAAAAGCTTGCAGATATATTTAAGCCACTGACTGTTTCAGAACTGGAGACCCTTACACTTAGTTAGTTTAATTTCTTTAGTAGGAATCTGTGTTTTGTCTGCTCCAAAACCCACCTCTTCTTTCGTTAGCAAACAACAGGGGAAATCAGAAATTGTACAAACAGAAGGCAAGGTTTAAAACTACAACAGAAGTGCATCTTCACACTCCGGATCACTGGGAAGGTAATGTCACAGAAAGAGGGAGGGCCTTTAAAACAATGATGAGCACTTCCAATATAAATCATACCCAGGGGGCATAATCTAAGGGGAAAGCCACAGAGTGAGTTTTTTGTACCAAACAGCATGACAATATTCAGTATGTCCTGTCGATACATAAGACACTTAAAGGTCACATGACACAAATATGGCAGCCATATTAGGCCACTGGTCAATGTCATGGTAACCAGCATATTTAGCATGAGTAAGAAAAATAAGTCACTACCTCAAATGATTTATGAAATATGAGAGTTTGGTGGCAGTTATTTTATTGAACAACACCCACAATTAAACTTGATGAGAAAATCACATAACACACCTATGTACTGAGTAGGAAGCTAATATCTCAAAGCCTTGATCACCTGAACAGCAGCAAAAGTCACATGACCTCAATATGGCGGCCATTTTAGGTCACAGGTCAAAATGAAGGGTTTGTTATACTTTCCATAACATGGTAAGAGAATGGTATAAAAAAAGCCAACTACTTATAAATGAAGATTAATGTTAGTAAAAGACTGAGGCAATGTGATGCTGAAGGGTGTGACACCCCCTTCGGGTCCCCACCTTGTGCAATGGTCTTGCGGAGCTCCAGCAGGCTGCGGAAGCTAAGCGAGGCCACGTGGGGTTTGCCCCAGCGGTCCGTCTCCTCCTCCACATCCTCCTCAAACTTGATCCAGCGCGCCGTCTCCCGCCACTGCATCTCCTGGTTCTTATCCAGGATGAGCTCATTCAGCTCCACAAACACCTGAGAGCAAGGCAACACAGGACAAAATTTCAATTAACATCAGACAATTAGAAAACTTTTTTTTTTTTTGCATTATGAATTCAACAGGACGCTGTGTCTGTTCTATTTATAAATATGAATCATCAATATGAATATAGGCTTGACCCTTGCTTTGGCTCAGTGTCTGCATGGATTATAATTAGGATGCGGGCAAATTTTGATAACAGAAACTACCCTTTGTATTACACAAATCCATCATGCCTTTTGTATGTTTTTTATATGTAAAATTGTACCAGATACTAAAATGGGGCAGCAGGCAAATAGGTTTATTTTTTTTATTAAGTAGTTTCAAATTGAATTCTCTCCTGCCCCGACCCCCCAAAAATAATTGTATTTGCTCAAACACAGAGTTTTGTTTATTTTTGGTAAATCTATGTTAAGGTGATTCCACCCATAACATAGAAATGGATATAGTGTCTTTATAACAGTAAGAATAGGCGGCATCCAGGGATTCGCCACTTTGGAAACAAGTTTCCTTTAGTTTTGCTGGCACCACAGAATATTTGACTAATTGCAAATAAGAACCCCTAAGGATGCTTGCATATATTATAAAAAAGATCAGGGGGGAGTTAAAATAATTAAGAACATTTAATTTGAAGCGACTTCTTTTATGATAAATTCAAAATGGACTGCACAATAAGCTTCAATTATAAACCTATGGCAGCCTAGAAAGGGTCCGAGTCTCACCTTCTGGTGCTGGAAGAGACCCCCGGTGTAGTCCAGCAGGACCATACTGGATGGTGCTGGGTGGATTGAAGACAGAGGCTCGGTTCCAACCCCCAGTCCCCCAGTGAAGGAGCTGGCTCCCAACAAACAGGCCTAGTCTGATTACCTGCTTTTAATGGCTTTGTGTTTTGATAAAACATTAGCTGCTGATAAGAGACCTTGTCATCCTGGGTGTCACTTTACCAAAACAGTTTTTTTATTTATTGAGATCAACCTTATGCTGTACTTTTGTATGTATGCATGTATGTGTGACTGTGTGTGTGTGGAGACTGGGGCGCAGATACCAGCAGAGATAGGGAATGCGATATTCAGAAATTGAATAAAAATAATAGATGTTTTGTTAGCCAGGTACAGCATGTACCTAGTATACACTTAAATTGAACATATTCATAACGCGGGTCTATTTAAATCATTTGAAACAGAAGCTGATCACTCCTAAACCAACTCTAACATGAACATATTCACACTGCAAAAACTTTGTAATTTTAATAACAGCATCAATAAATCAACCCTGAGGGGAAACAGCAGCTGGATTATTAGGTTTCAAAGGCAGCAGTATGTAGTTTACAACCCTAAAATAGACCTAGCTGTTTCACTTAATTAAGCAGGACAAAATCCTTACCTAGGCAATTTTAGCTTTTAGACCATATGAAACTTGTGATACAAATGTTTAATTATAATAATAAAGATTGTTTCTGGTTTCTGGATTGTGGCCTATGATCAAGTTATGCATCAAACCTCTGTGCTGAACCTTTCAATCAATACCAGTAATATTTAAATCAATCAATTATACTGTAACAAAGCAGCTCTTAAGCTGTTCTGTACCTTTAAATGATTTGTAGTAAGTATCTAAAGAAGATAACATTTGAAGCGATTCTGAAAACTGTGGTCACCACTTAAAAACCTATTTCAATTTTTACATTACTTTCATGTAGATACCCTAAAAATGTAAAAATCCAAAACTTGAATGTATTTTTTTTTTTTGTTTGTTTTAGTTTGCTGAATGAACTTGTAAAATAAATGCACATTCCATACAAAAGCGCACTTCCATATGTCCCTACCTCGTGTGGGGTGCGGTCGTTCTTCTTGGCCCGGGCTGTGGGCTCCTTGTGGTCCTTGCTGATGTGGATAACCTGACTTTTAGTGCTCCTCCTAACCAGGTGCCTTCGGAAGCCTGGGACATCCTCAAAGCGGTGACCTGCGAGGAAGGGGAGAGGGAACCAGCTCAACGAACTGTGAGTCTCTAAGAAGCAAAGTGGAGAATGGATATCTCCCGATAGTCTCTCTAAGTTTAGGGAATCGCCTGTTTCCAATACATTGGTGCAGTAGATGCAGGGGGCTTTGACATTTTATTGATTTTATTTGGTTTCGTAATTAAATGTATGAAGAATCGCTTTGTGAAGTCATAACATCAAGTAGCTATCTTTTTGTTCGTTTTCCTAAGTCCTTGTATGATCAGCTATTATCAATGATAGTCCACTGAAATGCATGGACAAGAGTAGGAATGGTGTACTGTACTTAACTGACTGACAGTTAGGAAAGCATGGAAAAGCATGGTGTGCAATTTATTTATATATACACACACACACACACACACACACAGTGCAGTCCGTTTATAAGAATCGTTGATATAAGAATCAACTGCATAAAGTGATCAAAACCACTGGGACCAAATCATTCCTATAACAGCCATTGTAAAATAATCTGCTGTAAGAATCAAGCAATCCGCTTACAAGAATCATTACAAGGCAAACTGACTACACGTAATACGGTACTGTATCAAGTGCAATGATGTGCACAGCCAATAAAAGCTGTTTTTGAATTTGAATTTGATCACATCTCGCGTGATTAGGCACGTACACAGCGTGGATAGTGCAATGGTGCATGAAACGCTGCATTGTTTGTAGTCAAACGTGACTGCGCCACTGCATTGTGCAGAAATGTTTTTTGTGTTCTCTCTTAGTGAAAATGTGTTTCAATGAAGTGAATACACATTCATTGAATACATACTGAATACAGCAGTGTTATTGTGTGATATGCCTGTAGACAGTGCGGGGAGGAGGAGGAGAGGGGATTGCAGTGCTTTGCATCTCTGTTTAATAAACTGAGATTTGCATCGCAACAGAATCAGTAAGCCATAAATGTTTAAATGCAGTGGTTGTCCTGACAGTAAAATACTATACTGTTTGGTCATTTTAATTCAAAGGCCATTACACGTAACATCGCACGGCAGTTAAACTAGACTCCCTCACAAGACGATTGCGTCTCAAGCGTACTGTAGTAAAATAGGATTCTGCAACCTTGAGTAAACATAAGTTGTAACCGTGATCGTATAACAAGCTGCTTGTTTTGATGTACTGTCCTCAGTGATTGAGCACCATTGACATCCATACACTGTATTGAAACTGCTGATGGCATTCTTTTGCCAGTTGTAACGTGACAGAGTGGCTGAGGGCAGTGTAAATTATCAGACTGGAGTCTTGATTTACAGTTTTAAACTGGTGTTGGTTTTATTTTTCTTACACTGCGATGGCAAAACAACTGCTAATAAAACAAAGAAAATAAACCTAGCTCTCAGCTGGAGCACTAACTAACAGTACTTCGTATGGAACAAACACTAGATCTCTTACTAGAGTTTTGTTTTCTTTTTCTTTCTTCTGCTTCCTTATGCCTCTATACCCCCATCACAAAGCTATCGGCTAAGCCATTTCTATCGAGGTGTCATTAACTTTAACAAGCAGTTAACCAGCTGACTATTATGCATAATTTGATAAGGAAAGCAGCTGTGGATTTTTCATGGGTGTGCATACATGCGGAAACTCGTGACATCTAGTGGTCAACCAGCTACACTGCATCCAGGGAACAAGCTCTTATCATTCTCATACTAAGTTTGACTCTCCACCACAGTAATCATAATCGGTCCACTTTTAAGAATCAACACTCAGGACGGATCTGATTCTTATAAACGGACTGCACTGTGTCTATGTATGTGTATGCGCACCAGTGACCCCTGTAGCCTGGCTGGGTGCCTGTGGGCTTGCCTGTTAGGTGCCCAGGAGCTGCGTTGTCCTCCGACACTGTAGCTCCTGGGTGGCTGCATGGTGAATCCGCAGTGTGTAAAGAAGCGGTCGGCTGATGGCACACGATTCGGGCGACTGCGTGTGTTCATCTTCGCCGCTCCCGAGTCAGCGAAGGGGTGGTAGCGGTGAGCTGAATCTAAATAATAATTGGGCATTTCAAATAGGGAGAAAAATAACAAAAATAACTGGCAAAGACTAAATTAAAAAAAAAAAAGAGAAAGCTGTTCATGCAGTTATAATGGAGGAACACATTTGTTTATCAATCTCCTGGCTCTGATCATTAAAATAATATATTATGTATTATTAAAATAATATAATATATGAAGGTAGTTCTGAAACATGGGATTGAGTGCAGGGCTAGTAAATGTTTCAAGCCCTACATATGCACAGATAAACAAGCATCCATTACAAAATAGAGCAGATTCAATTCAATCTCCAAACTGAAAGCCTACCTGCACTACATGGCTTGATACCTGCACTGCAAAAGAGATGCTGCCTCTGGACTCGGACAAGGTTGGTAACTGACTGAAGGAGAGCTCCCCTCTGCTTATTCCCTACTATCACAGACTCTCTGGCTAGTCACTCCCTTTTTATCTCTACCAGTATCTGTAATGGATTTCAACAGTGTTTTATTGGTAAAGATTTTTCATAAATAAACCAGTGCCAAACTTCAGATAAGGTGACATGAGATTATTTTCTGCCAAAGAGAACAAAAAATTATTTGTGAAATGCTCAGTTATTCACTGTACATGTTCTTAAACATACAAACACAGTGTACATAAGTTATATTAAAAAACACAAGCAATCACAAAACAGTAAAAAACAAACAGTAATTGTTTACCCAGACTACGCATCACTTTAGCTTTTACATGCTAGCAATCTGTTGGACAGTGCTACAAAGGCATTGTAACTGGGTTTCCCGTTGTAGACTGGTAACCCTCTGCTACCATTTGAAGAAGAGAAGGTTAATTTACGAGAAAACAGACTTTAGCCATGGGTGACATCACCTACAAAAGATAGATGTATCGTTCCAGACGTGACTCAGAGCTCAAGTTTAAAAAGTCCATACTTATTTCTTAAGAAAAAGAAAAAAAAGCTATTGATAACATCTTACTAAGTTGTGTCCATTGGTAACTGCAGGAGAAGAAGCTTCAGGCAATACCTATGTATTAGATAACTGACTTGATATTATTACAAGGTGATGCGCCTTATTCAAAATAATTTAGAACTATTGTTATCTACAAGAGGGATAACGACTGAAAAATAAGTTGCTAGTTAAAAATAGTAAAGAATATGCTGGAGAAGAAAAAGAGGCTGCTGAATCTTACTACATACCATTTTAGCTCTTACATGCTACTCAAGGGCAATCTTTTGGACAGCGCTACTGTAGAGCCTGGGGTGGTTGTTCAGGTTAGGATTGTCAGAGCTTTGTGGAGAAATGTACAGTCTGGTATTGCTATGCTCCCCGCACCACCAAAACTATTTTTTAAATTACATTTTCACTAATGAAACTTAACATAGTAAGATCCTTGCTGTTGTAAATGCTTTACAAAACAAATGAAAAGGTCCTGAGAAGTTCTTCCTGTCTACAGCTTCATAATGGTATGTACAGTATAATCATAAGCAGTACTTTATTTATGTTTTTTTTTTGTTTTAATTTACTTTTCTTTCTGTTCATTACAAATCTATTTAAAGGACGTTGCAGTTTTAAATATGGGATTTATTATTATTATTTTTAAAGAAAACAAAAACAATGTGTAAGCTACATATTATATGTGAGGGAACTTCAGACTGAAAAATTGTCAGTAAGTGAAAACAGCAAGGATGAAACACTGTTATAAGTGAACAGTTATTATTACTACTGTAGCATACCAACAGAGTAAGTTGATTTACTTTAAAATATATATTTTTTTCTAACGCACTACAGCATTAATGTGTCTAAGAAAAATAAATTACTTTAAAACTGTACACATACTACTATGTATATGAACAGTGCATTCTATTATATGGTAAAATTTGTATTAACATCCCTACAGTAATACAGGGTTAGTGGGAACTTAAATGTCACCATTGAACAATATGTACGTTATAGCAGCTCTTGAGTAATAACTTCAATGATCATCAAAAGAGAATAGAATACACTTGGTAATTCAGATTTAGTGGTTAATCAGTTACAATCCAATTTATCCTACAAATTTGATCCCTTTAGTTTATAATGGAAACCCTGCCTGCCTGTATAATTTCTTAATTTTAACCCACTTGCATCAATGTTCTGCAACTACAATTGCTAAGTATTACATTACTCGGATACAACACATAAACTAACCTTAGGACTGACTGTCTGTAGCTCCCTTGTGCATTCAATTAAAAAAAAAATAAAAAAAAATAAAAAAATACTTTGCCAGAGCCATCATTGCAACCAGGACCCTTCAATGCTGTTGCTCAATACTTCCTATAAACCCACTTCACATCTAAACACTCACACACACTATCTTGCTCTCCTTCAACCTTGAATAAACTCAGTCCACTGCAGTTCTCACACCCCACTGGAGGTACCATACTCACTCTTCATGCCGTCGAGGTCGGCAGTCCCCAGGGTCTGAGCCTCGCTCTCGTCCGTGGGGATCTTCTGGTACATGGCGTCCTCCACGGCGGTCATGCTGCCGATGCGCCGGCGCTCTCGCAGGCTGTAATTGCGGAGGGCTGGCTGGCTTTTGGAGTGGGGGCGGCTGGGTGTGCCGCTGTCCCCTGTGGGATGCGTGGATGTTCCGGGGCTGCTGCTTCTGCCTCCTGCTCTTTCTGCTGTAGCATCATTCTCCCTGTGCAGAATAAATACAGGAGGCTCAGACAAGCAGTGCAGGGGAGTGAAGCTCTGAACCTGTAATCACCCTGTCGTCAGGCCCCGGAGGTCACCCCCACAGCCCGGGTCTGCCCCAGTGCAACAGTCAGTTAGTTGGTTACTCGAACTGCCCTCCACCTACGCAAAAATTGTGCCAGAATAGCAAGGCCTGACAACACTAGCTTTCATTCACTTACCATGCTAACTACCGTGGAATCATTCTACTAGAGTCACTACAAACTATATAAAAACATTTGAACAGAGAGCCAGTCCAGTAGAAAATCTGAAGATTTTCTCTGAATTGAAAGGACAAGCAGAAAGTTTTCTTTGTGGAGAAACCAGTCACATGGAGTGAGATAAATGTCTCCATAGCTAATTATAACTTGAACTCATCTACAGCCTCAGTGCTACCAAATCTGAATTCTAATTTACTTTAACGCTTCTTATGTACTTGCTCTGTATTATATTGTGCACCTTTACTATGACTTTAAAGTGTCTATTTAATATTCTAGTGTGCATTGCATTTAAATCTTTTTTTTTTTTTTATATACTTGCTTGCTGTTTACCTTATGTCATCTACTGTACTAAGCACAAGTACACCACAGTTCTCATTCCTTACCAATTACTTGCCTGTTACTATCTGCCTACTGTATTTTCCCACTGGACAGCTTGTGTATTCAACAAGAAAATCTGAAATCATATTTAATTATCAATGAAGCAAATACTGCCAAGTGCTTCACTATAAAATGACGAAAACATTCAGTTCCATCAAGTATATCTTTAAGGAAAACTTTCTACCCGATAAGTTGGAATTTCTGTAATAAGGCAGCATAGAAATGACTACTAGCGGTGGGCACCAGTAATTTAACCCCCCACACCACCTTACCATGAAACAGTGAGACAATTTCTAATGTAAATATTATGCAAACAAAATATTCCCTATAGCAAGTCATGATTTTATAAGCACTCTCTATGTTGCTCTTTTAATACATTAGTAATCCAAGCTTTTGTCCAGCAGACCGGTCATTATCTTCAACTGACTTGGGCGTTTTCACCAATATCTGATTCTACACTATAATCAAAACTCAAGTTGTTTTGAGTCCACACAAACACTGCAGAGGAGTGTGTCTGGCAGGTTTGTTTATGTGACTTTACTTTCATAATAAGGAATACAAAAAAAAAAAAAAATCAGTATCAGTACAGAAGCCACCAAACCACTTAAGTGGCGATTGCTGGTTCAGGCAATCCATGCCACATCGTTGACCTTTCTTTCTTTACTGAATCTGGGGGAAGAATTTTATTTTTATTCGTCCCGTCCTAGCTTAAAGCAACATTGCTATTTTCTACACATCAGTACCACTTTAACTGCCCCATTTAATGGTCACACTGCTGTAATGTCTGACTGTTTCAGACACTAGAACTCTCTGGCCATGACAAAGTTTTCTAAAAATAAAATCACTGTTTGTTTTTTTGCTTGCTACAAAATTAAAAAATAATGTCAGCCCGTTGCCAGGATTGCTGTCAAACATGCAAACTTTTTGCATGGCCAAGACAGACCCAACACTGCACAACAGGAGCAACCCTGTAATTGTGCAACCCACATCAATCAACCAGAACATGCAAACTTGAGATATGGACTTAAATCTTCATGAAGACATTGTTAAAGACCAAACGTTAGTATAAGATCTTACTAAGGAGGTTTGCTTCAAGCACCAATGTTGGTTACACCAAGAAACAGATGCTTGATAAAATCCAGCAGGGGAATTCCATAGTACTGTACAATGCCCTAATAAGTCAAATGGAATGTACAGAATTCGGCTTAATTAAAATGCCATTGCAGATTAATCTGGAGTTAAACTAAGACAGTTATATTGGTTCATTTCAGTAAACTCGGGGGGGATAGGTACTTAAACATTCACAAGTGACCTCGTAATGCTGCTCCATTTAATTGATATAAGACGCTAAAGTAGTAATCCTGTAGCTACAACACTCCCGCTCCTTCACAGCACACAAAGACACTAGTACTGGAACACGAAAGAAACTAAAGCCATTATTTGATGACATGTGGGAAAGATTGTTCAGTTGTTTTCTTCCAAAAAGAATTACACCATTACTATGCTTGCATATTTATATTTAATACTTGCACATAGGAGGATTAGAAACATAAATCTGGTTTCATAGACTTACCTAAGGTAAGTCTATAAATGTGGTTTCATTTCTTACCTAAGGTAACATTAGGTAGTCCAAGATTTGTGCTAAATCAGGGTCTGTGAAACTGGGAGAAACAGGATTATCAGATACTTAATTCATACTTCTAATTCTTTTTTTTTTTTTTGGTGATGAAACTTCGAAACTATGAAGACGGAGAAAGCAAATGGTCTAAAGCGTGTGTAGTCTCTTTATAAATAAATGATAGGTTTAGCTGTTGTCAACCTGTGGGAGAGTGACAGCTAAACCTGGAAATGGATGGAGTGAGCTGTGAGGTTTATACTGGCGGCCAGGTTTCTTTCGAGTCCAGGATGAAGTGAATTTGTACATAGGGTTGAATGGTTTAGACAGGCTGCTTTCCAAAGCGCAGTGCTCCAGATGACAGAGAGGTGATCCCAGTACTCACGCTGTGTCAGCAGCTTTCTTGGTCTTCTCGTCGGCGTCAAGGTCAGAGGCCGGCACAATCTCCAGCTTCCCGGGTGGCGTCCTGCTGCCTCCCTTCAAGGGTGCAGAGTCCGAGTCCACAGCCTCGTCATCCGAAACAAAGAACTACACAGAAAAAAACACAACTAAATACTTTCCTGCTCGCTTGCTCTCTCTCTCTCTCTCTGTTGACAGATAGATATTAGGGCTGTCACTATTTACACTTTTGATTGGTTCATTTATGTTGATAGATTTCAGATAAAATGACTTTATTTTCTTTTTTTAAACAAATGATTTGCATAAAAGTGTAGTGTACCGGTAAATTAAGGCCTATACAGAATTTATTTACACATGCGTCCTCTAAATAACTTCCTTTTAAAATCCTGTTTTATGTATTTATAGGGATGCAAGTGTCAGTCGCTATTTAATTCTGCACAATTGAATTGTAAAAGAAATGAATCTGCGATCAACTCTTTAGTTGATTAAATCGGTGCGATTAATCTGTTAAATCAGAACAGCTCATCTATCCATCTATAATGGCAGACAAACCTGCATCTCGTTGGATAGCGATGTTACAGAGAATGAATTACAAAATATTACTACAAAACAGAAGTGCTGCAAACACTAAAATCATCATAAAAACTTTACTGTTTTCTGACTTCCTATAATTCAAACAAATCCAACTCTATATAAATAACAGTGACGTTCACAAACTCAACAGACTCCTTTGAGAATTGTATGTCGCAGTGAGAAAATTACTTATTCTGCAACAGCTATATTTAAACAAAATATATACAAATTATACTTCGTACACAACCTTGCAGTCCACAAACATGGACTGCAGACCTAGTTCTAAGCAGTGACGACATTATATATATATACACAATATATTATACATATCAGATTGAGTGTCCACTGCAAGCAGGTGCTGACATCCAGGTGGGAAAGTAACGTAGACCACAGATGCTCAGACCAGTAGACAGTTTAAAGCAGTTGAAGCTCTAGACTTAACAGAAAGGACACCCATCTTGTTGTCATTACAGATGTGCACCCTGAAATCCAGGACCACTGTGTTTCAATGCCGCATTAGTTAACTTTACTACATCAGTATACCTGCACGTCCTGGGAGGTGGTAGGGGCAGCGAAGGCTTCCTCCTGGGGTCTGCAGGGATCCGCAATCTCCTCATCCTCCCCCTCTTCCCCTTCCTCAATGGTGGGAGCACTGTCCCCTGGGGAGGTGGCGGCCCTCGGCTTCTTCTTGCCCCCCCCACTGCCCTTCTTGGAGTGTTTCTTTTTGCGCCCATCAGAGAGCAGATGTGTGGACAGAGGGTGGTGGATGTGGTGCGAGGAGTGCCGATGATCTTTGAAGAAACAAACAAAAACTTTTGTTTTAGAACTTTTGAATCAACTAATAACTGAAGTTAGCTTTAAAAATCAGCAACTCAAATGAAAAAATTCCCTCAGTTTGTCACATCACTGACACCAATCAAAAATACCTTCAGGTTTCATGAAAAATCAACTGTTAGGATCAACTTTTAGAATGGGAGAGTTTTATTCAAATTTTTATTCAAGCAGCGAGAGATGCCAGCTGTGCAAAAAGTATCCACTTATTCTGAATTTAAAAAAAACCCACAAAAACCCTTCACTGTATTCATTTTTTTTGTGAGTAAACTTGTAGCATGTTTACTGCAGTGAAAAATATTTTTCAGGAGGCAATGGCAGCATGAAAGACACAAGTAAAAATGTCAGTAAACGGCTATGTGAATATAAAGTGAATTCTAGATACTAGAGATTTGAAAGTTCAAAGTTATTTTTAAAAATAATTTGTGACATAAAAACAACAGGTGGTTTAAACTCTAAACTACTAGTAAGATGCCTAAAGAGCACACCACCATGTTTAAAGTCCCAGCTCCCCCTTGGTGAGCTCACATTCAAAGTCCTCTTCGTTGTAGTTGCGTCGGAGGTCATCACCCCCGCTGCGAGAGTGGGACTCGTGCAGGATCTCCTCAAATCGCTCCACCCCCAGCGTCTTGTTCAGATCATCTTCCTCCTGTGCTGGCCTTGTGCTCCGTGGGGACAAGGTTTCCTGGTCAGGCTGTGGAGAAAAGAGAGAGGAGGGACAACCGTTAACACACTGGAGCCTCGCTCAACCAAACTTCTCAAAATTACACCCAGAAGTGTGTGCAGGAGAGTTTTTATTTATTTCTTTTTTACAATAAACCTTGCCACTTGCATGTCTCAACGTCTAGTAATGAGGGGAGATTTTTAAAAATCTGTTTTTTAACTGCAGATACAGAATACACTTAAGTTCAGGCTTATGAAATATGTCTTTGCCTGTCTGTATTCAGTGTTGTTGCAGATCTTTCAGCAGTAGCGTTGTTTTGCAACTTCAGTTGTTTTAAATGCAAGTAGATAAACGTTACATTCAAATCACTTTTGCCCTTGTACTGATTCCCAAAGCACGTGTCTTACTACATTGTGTTGCATTACCAGCTACCAACAGCAGGTGGAGACAAATCAATTCTTAAATTCTATTAAAAGTACTATTAAAGTACATATCAGTGTCACAGCCATCTTGAAATGACAAGTTCTTCTCCTGCACACTAAATTGCACACTCATCCAAATCTATTCCATTACAGTATCTTTGATTTGATTTGCCAATGGACACACTCGTTTTTAAACTGTCAAGTACTACTCAAAAACCTGAAAAATGCACCGGATGCTTCAACATGATTGACTATTCTCTCAAGAGAAAAGGCAAGTCCAGATCTTTCCATTGACAACCTGACAGGGCCATAGCAACAGCAATGGCCACATGTAAAAACCCTGACACCAGCCTGCCTGCCTGCCTACCTGCTTGCTTTCGGGATTGTCCGTCTGCTGTCCAGTCCTCCTAATGGTAAAACAACAACTTCATCAGCGGCTCCTGTCACTGACAGTGCACTGCATTAAACCCAAGTACATAATCCACAAGTATCCTGCCTAGTCTAACTAGGACTAATCAATTCAAGTGGACAAATTTTACAGCAAGGTGCACTTTAAAAGTCTTACCTGGTAAAATCTACTATGGAGAATTAGGACTGGTTTAAAAATTAACAATATATGTAACATGATTAGATTTCAGATTTTTGACTACCCACTTGACTAAATAATAACCAAGTACTTTAATGGTTTTGTACCTCCTGTACAGCTTTACCTACACAGCACTCTCAATGCTTATTATACCTACTTATACAGTAATTGGTCATAAATGTGCAGAATATTGTTTTGTTTTTTGTAAAGGTTTAAGCTCTGCTGAAATGTAAATTAGCCAAAGCATCTGTTGTTGTAACTTTATGAACAGGAGCACGGAAACTGCTCGTGCATGTTAAAATACAGATTGAACCACCCCCCCCAAAAAAAAAACACAACACCACACACAACACTACTGCTGAAAGGTCTGCAAAAACATTAAAAACAGACAAAAAAAAGAAAAAAGGCTGGTTTAATAAGACTGAACTTAAATGCACTCTACAATTTAAAAAAAAAAACTTAACTTTTAACTGTAGTATTGTTTACTGTAGACAAGGGGTGCACATCTGTTGCAATTGCCAATTTCGCCTGGAAATCCTTGGTATCTCGTTCGGTACTCTTTCTAGTGATTTTTAACGCTTATGTTTATAGATGTAAGGGTACAGAAAATGTGGACATTGTAATATTAAAAAAAACAACTGATAAATATATAAATGAAGGATTGTTATTATCTAACACAAAGCTATATTCACATGTTATGTTATGTTGCATGGACTCTGGCAGTTTGATCTTGTTTATAGACAGCTGAACTCCTTTTATTTTTAAAAGTTTGTACAAATGGAGGGGAAAAATAGTATGTTTTAAAGGAACTCTCTTTCATTTCACACCATCTACCTGCTGGAGTCACCATGCGGTTTTGGTCAAGAAGCCAGGTGATGTAAGAAAGTAATGCACGCCTATTATGAAAGGCCTGCATTGTACTAGTAAGAGGAATTAAATACAGTATAGTATTAGCTATGCAAACATCTCAGATACGCAAATCTCCCTAGAGACATTCTTTGACTTTGGATAAGAACTGTTTGCTAAATAACAACACCACTACCACCACCACTCATTGTAGTAAGAATCTGGTTATTCCACACCAAATGAACCACATTTTAGGAAACATCCCCACCTACTGTCTCAGACTATTTTGATATTACATATGAAAGTACCTGGATGTGTTTTAGGATGAATCCCAAAAGATTAGTTCTCAACTCTCCGTATGTTTGAAGTTAGGGGTCTATATTGTACTGTACTTGCAAAAACTCCTGAACCACAGTATTGTCTTCTCTGTAGTTTCTCCAGGTTATCTACAGTAACATCAAAGGCTGCAATGTCAGTATAACAGGGTAAATGAGCCTCTGAAGAATTTAGTGGCTACCTGATTTAGCTACCAGCAGTGGGAAACAAGGAAAATCCTTAACATTGAAAATAAACAAAACAAACAAAAAAACAATTTAAGTTTTTTTTTTTCTGCAACTGGATTTGATGTAGGTTATATTAAAGTCCCTTTGATGACACAGAAAAGGCTGTACCTTTTTTCCTGTTTGCACTTGAAAAAAATGATGCCTTTATCGAAAGACCACATGCTGCATGTGGAGTCAATACAAACAGCCTGTGTTTTACACAGTAGGGCACTTCAGATATTAAACACACTGCATTTAAATTACTGGCAAATGTTAAAGCTACTGGTAGGACAAGTATATGTGTACAAGGCACAGGGGGATATTTTTGACTGTAATAAAGGGTTATCTCAGTGGTCCTCAAAGTGGTGCCCGCGAAGCCAGGCCATCGTGCCCGCGGCAGCTGTTCTTAAATTATGGGTCATGAACACATTTCTAGCGGGTCGTAGCGTGGGAAAATAAATAAAGCTTTAAACACGTTTTCCAACAAAAGCTTCACATCAGTCTGTTGACAATACTGCTCGCTTATTAGCTGGGTGGAACATAAACTGTGTCTGTTTCAGTTGCAGGTACTGACAGTAAGTGTAACCAATAAGAGAGTCAAGTTTTTCGCAGCTGTCCAATCATAAACAAGCAGAGGCTGAGGATTCTGCATGAAAATTAAAGGCGAGTGAGTACCCAATGGGAAAGTGAAAGATCTGACAGCTGCCCAGTCATTAGTGAGCAGAGGCTGGGGTTAATATGCCGGGTAAGCACTGCATTTCGCCAACTGTGTTATTGAGAAAAATAATAAATTTCAGTATTTAGAATTTAATTCTCTCTCTATATATTTTAATTTCACCAGACAAGGGAAACACCGTAGTTGATTTAGTTATGAATCCACTTTATCTGAATAATTGTACTGGAGATGAGCGATCTTTAAAACAGAGTAGTGTTGACAAATTTGCAAAACTGAAACATAGCGAGACACCATCTGTCATTTTTTAATTTACTTTATTCATGGTTATCTGTGCAAACATGCTATTTAAAAAATCTGCATTGCATATTTTGTAAAAATTATTTAAAGAATAAGTGCAGCACGTACAATTACTGCCAGAGACTTGTCCTTATCAGAGTGAGCCAAGAATAACCCCTAACCCCACTAAAACGTGCTCTCGCTCTCTCTCTCTCTCTCTCTCTCTCTCTCTCTCTCTCTCTCTCTCTCTCTCTCTCTCTCTCTCTCTCTCTCTCTCTCTCTCTCTCTCTCTCTCTCTCTCTCTCTCTCTCTCTCTCTCTCTCTCTCTCTCTCTCTCTCTCTCCTATATATATATATATATATATATATATATATATATATATATATATATCGTGGGAAGGCAGTATTTAAGATAAGAACCTATGTAATAGTCTGCGTGCCCCCAAACAGCCTAGTAAGATAAATTTATGCCCGTGCCAAAATTACTTTGAGGATCACTGGGCTATATTATACAGTATATATTACATAATCTAAAATACTGCAAACTCCTTTATATGCACAGCTATTGTTTACCGACAATTTTCAATTAGACAGCATTAATTCAGCATGATTAATTTATTTGTATTAAAATGGGCCGTATTCACAAAGTATTTACCACCCACTATGCGAAGTTAATACCCATTTTTTCTGAAGTTAATTAAAGAGCTCCTAGTCCTGCTTTTGTTTTCCCTGCCTACAGTAGTTCTGGATCATTAGCAGCTTGATTTTTAATTTACAAAAAAATGGTGCAGGGTGGTACCTATACTGGTTGTATTGCTTCACAAAAATATGTACTGAATATTTAGTGTACAAGATAGTGTAAGAGAAGTGCGACGGAATATGTTTGAAACATACAAAATATACGCGGACACTAAAAATATAAATTTAAAAAACTGAGCATTGTCCGCCCCTCCACCTCGTGTTACCCAGAGGCAAACCTTTAATTTCTTAATTCGCCATCTCGACAGCAAAGAGTTGTATAGCTCTCTTTGACTTTTTTTTGTTCAAATGCCCAGATGAGAGGGAAAAAAAAACAAAAAAAAAACTGAATGCACACTGTGCAAGCGAATGTTGATTTATCACTGAGGCATAACCAATCTCATGATGGTGAAGTTAGCTTCTTTTTTCGCCAGCTTCTTATTTGCATCCTGCAAATGTAACACAAACTTACTAAGTTACTGGGGTATTTCAGGGGTTAAATCACTTTGGGCCACTTATTATTTCAAAGTTGATTCTCACAGAGGGGTAACCTCTCTACGTCACCCATATGTGTTTATCCCGGCGTAAAACAGACACCCCAATCCATTTTGGGCTGGGATAAATACACATGGGGATATAGAGGGCCCCTGTGTGAGAATCAGCTTTGAAATAAGTGGCCCAAAGCAATTTAACCCCCCGAAATACCCCAGTTACTTATTCAATGTGTGTTACATTTACAGGATGTGAATAAGAAGCTGGAATGCGAACAAGAAACTGGAATTAGAATAGTAGCTGGAATGAGAATAAGAAGCTGGAATGAGAATAAGAAACTGGAACGAGAATAAGAAACTGGAATTAGAATAGAAGCTGGAATGAGAATAAGAAGCTGGAATGAGAATAAGAAGCTGGAATGAGAATAAGAAGCCAAATTCAGCATCGTACTGGAGTCACTTGACAAACGCAAGTTCATATTATTATTCATATTTTTTGTAGTATTAAAATGTGACTGACCTAACCTGCTTGGAAAGGTGACTTAAGTAAAGCTTTGTTTTGCCTAAGTCCACTGCAGCTGGTGCTGCTGCCATGCAAGCTTACTATATATATCGCAAGCAGCATCAATTACGTGTAAATAAATAACATGTATTTTTATGTTTATTAATTATAAAAACATTGATTACTGTTCTATATAACGCATTTTTAGACTACAGTGAATATTTTATTCCATTTATATGGCTTACCTGTAAAATAATAGGATTTTCAATCAAACATAAACAAGTAGCTATGGTGACATCACCAGTAAATTATGCAAATTCGTTCCACTGAAGGTTCTAACCTTCCTTTTGTAATGTGTTCTGAACCTTCTAAGTTCAAAATGTCCCCTTTGTTGCAGCCCTGGTAGTTATCAAGTTCAGGGGATCTGGAAGAGCAAGTCAGATCCACTTTTATAGGGCAAGCTGGGAAGTTTCTTGCTCTGTCGCTACTGTACCTCTCCTACCCTCTCTGATCAATCAGGTGTAACAAAAGCAGGTGCATAATGTCCCTGAAACAAATGTGTAGAAAAAAAAAAAATTAGGTGTTGCCGAAATATTCTGTAAAACAATCGCTGCTGCTTCAATGCATATAGTATACTGGTACAGAAGCAAATCACAGAACAAAAGAACATACTGCTCAATCACAAAAGAGCCTTCCCATCTTCGGCCAGGCATTACTAGGAATAATCACACACTACTGACTGTTCTAATACATTTGTCTGGACAGAGCTGTGTAGACAAGAAATATAGCATGTTAGGGAGTGAAACAGAAATAACCACCTCCTTCAGTTTAGATAGAATAATAAAGCAATAGAGTTTAAACTTTTCAAATGCTAGTAAGACTTTGTCTAAACACTTGAAACAATTGAGAGAGAGAGAGAGAGAGAGAGAGAGAGAGAGAGTATACAGTAGGATGTTTTATTTTATTTTCAAGTCTTTTCCTACATGTTATATATTTTATTTTGTAGTTTAAAAAAAACAAAAAAAAACCCACAATAGCAGCCCTCTATTGAAGGCATTCTCATAAGGGGGATTTTTGGTAGGTTAAAAATCTTGAAATAATATGCTGAGATTTAAAAGGTTATTTTTAAAATGGTAGATTGTTAGAAAAAGTTGATTAGAATAACCTGTACCCTGCTGCTCTAAAATGCATGAATAAAATCCAGGGGCGACATATCCCACCAGGGTATTGGTTAATTAGACAAACCTCTTAGACAGAATGCTTGATGCTGCTAGAGTAGCAGGATTAGGTTTGCAAATTAAATGTTTTAGCTGAACAACTGGTATTCAAGGAACATACATTAGATTTTGTAGCAGAAGGAGATTGGCAAAACAAGTGCTCATTTCCATGCAAACCCAATTTGCTTCAAGCAGTGCAAGTCAAGTCAAGACACATTTATCCAAATACCTCAGATTTGAAAAAAAAAGTATGTTATTCGCTTTTTCAAAATACAGTGCTCCCCCTTTATAAGGCGGCCCTTTATACTGTGCACCAGATTATAAAGTGGTACGATCATGGCTCCCATTTGCCCCATAATGCTATTACACTAGTAGTCTTATTATAAGGCGGAACACAAATAGCACGGTCTCTTAACTATGGCACCCAACTACAGCGTTGTAAAGGGGAGCACTGTATTATAAAACAATATTTTAGGTAAATCTCATAGGATTATAACCAGTTACAGTGTAAGAAGTCAAAACGCAAAAGATCTGGAGGTAAAAGTACTTTGTTGCGCAATAATTCTTTTGTTTAACTACCAGTTCCTGATCCACACAATTACTGTAGTAAATGAAGGTACTTTACAGGAACAGTAATTACAAGGATCAAGGATGTGGGGGGGGTCTGTAAATTAAACAGGTGTTCATGTTTTTTCAGTTCCCCATATAGTTTTAAAATTAGTTTCTACATATTTAAAGAAGATCTTTACTTGGGATGTAACAATTCATTGCTTATCGATGAATTGTGATACTTTCTTTACATTACGTATCCTATCGTAATCGCGGTAAGCCTACTGTATTTTTTGTACTGCGATACAAGTCCAAAAGCACAACATAAGTCATTGTAGTTAACCAAATAGATAACACTCTCCCTATCTAATTTTTAGATTAACAAAATAGTCCACCATTCAATGATCACCTTATTATGCATCATACAAGCAGCTCATCAGGACAATCGTGTATCGTGATTTTAACCATATTGTGGCAGGCACATCAATGATTTCCTTCATGTTGCACCACATTTTAAGGATTTGTTCCCACCTGATTATCTTTTATCATTAGCTTTACTAATTAAAAGCAGAAGAAAAAAATCCACTTGATTTCACCTGTTTGTTGTACAATTCAGGGAGCACACAGGTGCGTACTTTTCAAATACACATTTAAACCTAGACCTTTTATACCCTTTTATAGTTGTACATTGGGGAAGGGGATGGGAGTGCTCTGTAAATAATGTGTGTTTGTAAATTATTATTCTTGTTCAGTTCTGTTAGCATTCTCTATGCGTTTTGGTGCTTGTGTGACAGAGTTCAGGCTGCATGTGTATGAGTGAGTCACTAAGGGGGGAGGGAGCAGGTCTGACACGATCAGTAAGTGATAGGGAGTGTTGGACCAATGAGTGAGGAGGGGGAGGGGCTTGTGTGTGTGTGTGTGTGTGTGTGTGTGTGTGTGTGTGTGTGCATGTGTGTGTGTGGAGATGACAGTTTGAAAGAGAGAGGCGGGACCTGGTGGCGGGAGAATTGAGAGAGTGTTAAGAAAGGTTGAGTTTGCAAGCGAGAGAAGAGGAATGAGAGCCATTGTTCACCAAAAGCTAAAAAAAATTATAAACACAATGGTTTCCTACTATGTTGAACCAGAACTGTTGTCTGTCTCATTATAAACCCTGCAGCTCAGTGCTACAATATGTAAATAAATCCTGTTCGCCTGCGGGGCATATCAACTTCAACCTCCGTCTTGATCTGCTGCCTGACATTCAACAGCAAATGCACGCACCCACACAGCAGAAGGCTACTCTGTCACAAGTATTAATACCCTGTATCTTTCTAAACAAGGGATTTAGGGGAGCTCCCTAATAAAAAGCTGAATCTCAAAACATTAATAACAAAGTACAGTAATTGTTAAAGCTGTGTATAATGGTATTTAAAACAGGATTAATTTATCCACCTTTTTACGTATCCGCACTTACTCTGGTCCCATCGCAGTCTGTTACGGGACAGATTACTTTGGAGATACAGATCTGTCATTGACTAAAGCAAATATTGATACCAAGGAATAGCCATTTATTCTCCATGTCCAGATTGCAAAGGAGACAGTTGTATGAAAAACAGACTAAACCAATATGATAAATCTGGTCATTTTCACACGCTGATGTCATACTCCTGCATAAGATACATGCTGTATGAAATGTGATATCCACATGCTGCATTACTTAAACAGAAGGTGCCTACTTATACAAAGACGTTTGAAAAACCGCATTGATTTCTTGTTTGTTTCTTTTGCAATGACTCGCAGCTAAAATACAGACCATTTGATGTGAGCTTTGCATGCGATTACATAAGTGGGCACAACATCACAAGCATTGAAAACACACAAACAAACAAACACACTGGAAGAAATTAGCAGTGGCAAGACACATTCCAAGGATAAGTAGCATATTACTTAAATGATCAGGCCTAAACTTCACTTAATTAGAGGTAATTAGGTCAGTCTGTTGATCATTTATTGAGTACCTCTTGGGAGTTGTTCAGACAACTTGAATCACTGGTCAATTCGACAGTAATTGCATTCCTTTGCTGATCAATCAGCTCTAAATTAGAATCAGCCACTTTATGTAATCAAAAAGAAGGTTTTTACTGTATCTTACCAGGGTAGTTCTGAAACCAGGGACTGGGTGCCTGGACACAGCTTATTTATCATCTTGCTAATTAATGAAAACAATCCTATGTGTTAGCACATGCATTTGCTGCATTATAATTTTCTAAACTGTTAGAATAATCAAAGCAATATAGTATTTGATAAATATAACAAGGTGGTAGTTAATTTAATTCCTTTATTGAGTAGGCCTATACATGAGAAAACAACAAGATTTTTATTTATTTATTTATACACTACCTCACCATGGCACCTAGCAGCCGTGTGCGGTTCTGACGGCATGTTAACATACAGTGCTAAGATAAGGCTGGGGCTCTGCCAGGACTGAAAAGGGGTAAAAAGGCAAAACACAAATCCAACCAAAGGGTATCAAGGCGATTTCATACTCATTCATAAAACAACAAAAAAGAAATAGATCCTATTACGTTCAATTAAATTGTAATTCAAACAAAACACAAAATCAATGTCTTCTGAGTGATTCACACACAAAATGTTACAAAAATAAAATAGGTCATTTTTCCATTGTAAAAATCAATGGAATATAAAAAAAAATCAAATTTAAAAACAACAAACTTTCATAATGAAAAAAATACAAAAGGGTAATTTAAAAAAAAAAATGGTCAGGGTATTTATTTTTTTTTACTAAACTCCACACATTACTGACTAATACATACTGTAGATTAGACTAGAGGCTTAGATACAGTAGTGATACAACAGCACTAATAAGCGATGTCAGTGAAGATTTACCCATGGCTGGAGTTTAATAACGATAGTGGTCAAATGAGTTGTTCGGTCTGCAGTGTGTCTGCACAACTGTAGTTTGCTAACCGCTGTAACCTGTACAAACAACGTGGCCTTGGAAAGAAAGAAAAAAAAAAACAACAACAACTCGAAATAGAAACTTCTACTTGTTTCATAATGTAGGGAGCTGCTACTTAAACCATGTCATTGCTACTTGGTCAGTTTTTTTTTTTTTTTGGTGTACGAATTTGAGCAAAAACTAATTATCTGCTTGAAATGTCTATACAAAATTAGCAATTTACATACACTGAAGACACAAAAGGCGTTAGAATGCGTATTGCACCGTTGCATTTTAAAATATTGCAATTTTAAGCCCATTCTGTCACAATTCAATTTCATTGTCTAACCTCGTCCTTTATGCAGTACTGTACTTGATAACTGTAAGTTCACATTATTATTATTATTATTATTATTATTATTATTATTATTATTATTATTAGGGACTAATGGTTGTGCACCCACTGCTTACCTGAACATTAAGTAAATCCTGGAACACTTTGCTGCCGTTTCAGACAGCTCCTCTTCCTTTTTGAACGTTTTTGGGTTGGCACGGGGTTCACAGACTCAAAAACCACACAGTGACATCGCCAGTGAACGCGTACAAAGCGCCATTTGTGCCAAAACCATCCGGCCGTTAGTTTGTCAATTCGTTTGTTAATTCGTGAATTTGTCTGTCAATTTGTGAATTTGCCCAGCAATTCGTCCATAAATTTGTCAATTCATACAGTAATTCGTAAACGTATTTCTTAATTCATCTAATAATTCATTAATTAATTTGTCAATTCATTAATACAAAAGGCTGTACGGACCTACAAATTTCCAATCAACCAGATAAAACTTCCCAACAACCAGACAAACTTTCAACTGTCAATCTCGCGCTGTGCCGAAAACACTGCAACCTTTGTAGCCAATGGGAGCACACACTAATATTTTAATCAATGAAAATTCAGCCTCACTTAAAACTGCTTCAGCCAATAATATTTAGAAGGGCGTTATGTTTAACAAGACACTCGACTCTGCTGATTTTCAATGGAGACTTCCGTCTCACTGCGCGCAAAGCATTGTGGTACATACAGAGTCAGGCAAAAAAATTCTATGGGGAGTCAATGCGGGAGACGGGCAGTACAGGCAACTTTTGCAAGTTTTTTTTATTTTATTTTATTTATTTTTTTTATTTGGGAGGCATTGCGGCAAGCAGCCTGGGCATTGTGTCAATTGCGGTTATTTCACGCCCTGTGTTTATTTGCAGTGTTAATAACTTTACCGCATTTCCTAGTCCAAATATTCCCGTTCCTTGTGCACTGTTTGCATCAGTCTGTGGTTGAAATGAAAATCTTAGATTAAACAAAGCCAATCCTAACAAGAAGGTTTTCCCACTGGAAATAAACTAAACAATGGAAACTAAACATTGCAGTTCACACAGCTCTCCAATCTAGCTACTTATGTGAGTAAGTAATGTACAAACGTAGGCTCTCTACAGAGGATGGTTGTTGACAAGAACAGCAGCAATTTTTTTTTTCTTTTACCAGCTGAAATCGACTAAAAAGTACAAGTGCTCTTAAAAACAACACCCAATACAGCATTTTGAAGTTTACCTTTAAATAATACAACAGTGGTTGCCAGGCCACTGCAAACCTGTAACCCAGACGATCATTGGTGAAGCAGAACATGGTGCTACCGCACTGCCCCCACTATGACATTAAACAAGTCACCAATTTAAAATAGAAGTTTAGTAGGATAGTTAACTGAGAACGGGGTCCTTCCTAGTTTCCCAGCCCTGAGCCAATGCAAGTGGTATCTTCACTGCGGCTTGGTGGTTAGTAAACAACACAACATAAAGGGTTTGAAGGTCACAGTGTAAAATCTGATTTAGAAAAATGATCAAGTCATCTCTGACTAAAATTTGGAGTACTCCACGGTTAAAACTCTAACCCAAAATAGCTTTGACCAAAAAGTTCAAGTGGAACAAACAGCTAGATGGAATTAAGGTCAGTCAGAGTGGCAATGGTTAGCTCCACACTCATCAAAACAGACTATTCATTCTTGAATTACTTGATGTGAATGAAAAACCCAACACAAAACAACAAAAAAAACCAACAAAAACAAACAAAAAACATAGAAACAACCAACGTGGACATGAATGAAAAATCAACAGGGCTGCTAAATGAAGACTTACCAAGCTCATTCTGCATTGGGCCTGGTGGTGCTACAGACAGTGTTGAATTATCCGTAGTGCAAGCTCAGATTCCAACAAGGTGAGTGTGGCACAAAACCCAAGCCACCCTCAGTACTTCTACTGCGTTCTCCACCCCTAGAGCTCTGACAGGTCCCGTGATGCCTTAATCAGTGCATTATCTCAGTTCTCATGTGTTAATGAAACTATCTATTTATCTCAATGGCGATTAGACAAATTATAAAAAAAAAAAAAAACCCTAGCAGAGTTTAAGGACAATTTTGTAGGACACAGTCTTCAAACTGACCTTTAAAACAATGGCTCTCTTTGATCCACAACACTTAAAATGTTTCCCACTCTATATATGGACAGAAGGCTTTTTTTTATTTGATTTACTTATCACAGTAACCTTCTGTACACTGTGCACCGAGTGATTGGCTACTGGCTCATGTTTTGCATATGAATCCAAATGGTCACTACAGAGAGGGGGTAATGTGTTAGCAAGGAACAACTACCCCTTATTTCTCTTCCCATCATTTTATATTTTAATTTATGTGTTACGAACCATCCAACCAATTACACCCAATAAAACCTAGATGCTGCATGTACTCTATGTGTTCAATAAGTTACAGTCCACATTTGTAATAGCGCTTCTACAAAAAGGTCAGGTGCAGTACTGGGCACGGATTACTCCTGAGGTAGGAGGGACAGGTTGCTGATATCGGAAATAGAGCATTCCAGGGAATCATTATTATTTTATGATTTTTGTTTGTTTGAGATGACCATAATGCCTTGCTTGTAAGTTCACAGTAACTTTTGCTTCCAGAAGGCAAGATCAACAAAGCTGGAAATTGACATGTTTCAGCTTTTCTGTTGGCTTGACAGTCGTGTTTTCAGTAAATATGAGCCGTGCACAAACCTATCTGGAGATCAAACACAGCAGTCTATTGCTGACGACTGGCAACCACTATAAACCCAGTATACATTGATAAGTACTACAGATCACCTGCGTTGTACAGTATATTCCACATTAAAGGGTTTCTGCAACATTCAAATAGTATGAATACACACATTTCTTAATGAAAGTTTAAGTTCAATAACATCAACAGGTCTAATGTTAAAATTTGAAACCCCCAAACTTATAACTACATGGTAGAAAGCAAGAGAGGATAACACACAAATCTACTACTGGTCCTAAACAATCAAATGGGTCATTATATGTTGACCAAATCCTTCTCTACCATATTACATTGAACAACCAAGACATTGCCAGTCCAAATAAAACTGGTCATTATTTCCCTATCCTCTTGTTTTGTCTCAGTACTTTGTTGCATTTCTCTATGATGAAACATTCCTTAATTGCCAACAAGGACATAACAGAGAAACACAGTTGGAATAATCAAGTCAGAAAACAATTGTCCAGTTTGCAGTATGTCTCTCTCATGTTATTTAAAGCTAACTTCCTGCACTTTTTAAGATTCCTTGCCTGCACTAATAAAACAAGCCCCTTTGTTTCCTTTTATAGAGTGATAAACACAAGTCAGCAAATCGGCCTGAAAATCCCACCCACCCAAAACAACTTCCACATCAGCAGTGAGGCTTGCAGCAGTAACTGGGCCGCAGCCAAGCTGAAAGAGGCCTTGCGCGCGATTAAGTGCTGATTATTAGTTAAGGAATGAAAACAACAGCAAGGATGCACAGAGGTGACCTGGTTTACCCAGTGTCAGAAACAAAATAATTAACCTTCACTGAAAGCAAAACAAGCTAGTAGTGCTGGGACAAATCTGAATATTCAAACAAACATTCCTGAATGTATTTTAAAAAATAAAAAATAAAACAAAACAAAAAGTAACTTTGCCAGAATCTGGACACTTTCTGAAAGGGCAAGTCTGGTGCGAGTGACTAATATATTATATATATAAGTAAGTAACGTGTTTGATAATTAACTACAGTCTTACAGTTATAAGACAGCTCTTTATGCAGCAGAACTGGTTAGAAGGCAGTACGTTAATGGTTATCATTGTCTCCATAATACCACTTGCATTTTCGTAATAAGATGAAACACAAATTAGTGTGTTTTTATAACTGCAATTTTATAAAAGGGATACTGGGTTATCTTATCACAACCTTAATTCCATCATTAAAGGGTGCGCTAGACAATTCTTAAGACTGAATGCCAGCATACTTATCAAAGCCCAACAGCCCACAATAACCATGATAAATCAAGACCAACAGCATCGGTCTGTCTAGTACAGTAGGAGATGATCAATCCAATTGCATCTACTTCACTCTACAGAAAGATATTGGCCAAACTATGGTGGGAGTATGCAGGGAGAGAGGCTGGGATCTCCTGAAGATATTATATCAAAACCAAAACTTACAAAGAAAAAATATATTTATATGCAAATTAAAAAATAACACCTTTATACTTTACACACAGTAGTGGTTCATAGTAAAAACCAACAAACAAAATCAGCATAAATGTATCCAAATGCTTGCCTTCAAACAGGAGCAAAATAATAAGGGGAGCCTGAATTTTACTAAACAGCCGACAGAGAACGCACCTGGCAGCTCTTTACTTTTATTTATCTACAACCAACTGTTAGAAAAGGTTTTGTTGTTCTGAAAAGGAAATAGCTGAACATCTGTCCCATTTCTCTGCCACATAGAATTCCTAAAGTATCTTAATAGGCTCTCTATATTATACACACAAGCAAGGCTGGCTGAAGCAGCTTATTCAGAAGGCCAACGGTGAACACTGCAACATATAGCCAAACTGAATACCACAAGACAGCTCTTCCCCAAACTTTAGAGTAGCTTACCTCAGAGTTCAAGAGGAAGTCCATACAGTATAACGCTCCAGACACCCTTCACGAGAAGTCCCGAGATTTGTGTTAAAGTTCAGACTGAAAAAGCAGGCACTGTGTCAGCAGTCACATGACCTGATCAGTTTGGCAACAGGAAGAGAGAATATTACTTCTGAAAATATCCAAAATCGGATTACTGATTGCCAGCTTGCACACAAACTTGCGAAGGGTTAATGATTAATTGTGAAGGATAGCCAAAGCTGGAAATACAAGCAGACATCTGTTAACAATGGTTGTAAACTACTGCTATCTTTATTACGGTTTAATTAAACAACGGTAGCATAACCCTTCTACACTAAAGCTAAATCTAAAGCTCAGAACAGCCATAATGTAAAAAAGGATACAATTACTACAACAATAAGCCCACAAGTCAACAGCTAAGAGTATAGGCTTGCATTATTCTTTGCATTCAAGAAGATTGCGGGTTAATGCTAGAAAAGAACAGTTTAGGGTAACAATCTCCAAAAGTGACAGATTTTTGAACATGTATACAAACATTTCTGTTTAATTTATTACTTATAAACTATAACAATAAAGACTGAGCAGCTGACAAGTCTAACGGCATTATCTCAAGCTGATCTTGAAAAGGCGTGTGTGTCAGTGGTGGCTGGAGACCAAAGAAAATGGGGAGGCAAAAAAAAAAAAAGTCAGTCTCCTTAAGCCTCCAGCAGCAGTACAATCTTAGTATTGTATTCTGACTAACAACCTTTCTCATTGCTATTATTAATATTTAGCATATGCCTTAATCCAAGGTGACTTCCAGGTGTTACAGGGCAATACTGTACAGGGTTACAATGCAAGATTAATATTTAAATACAGTATAGTTTAATACTACTAAAATACACTGAACTAGGATGCAACAAGTTACAAGATATATCTAGAATGATATTAGTGTGCAATAGTGTAAGGATAGTGCATCAGCTGAGGATCCAGTAACGTGGGGCGTAAGTCAAGGAAGTCGAGTGCAGTCGGAGGGGCAGATCAATAGATCTGTGCAGTCCAAACAGATTTTACACCAATTCGGCTGTCAAACACATTTTCTCCACTAGCTAACAGAGAAAAGAAAACAGTAGCCCATCATAGTTTAATATACTTAACTATTACACACTGCCAGCGTATGTTTAAAAATGCACTGTAAGCAAAATGAATATAGTGTCACTAACATATTTTGCATACAATATTTTCTAAACAAAGACAGATGAAAGGGAGACAAAAAAATCTCGAAAGATCAAGCACATCCTATCGACTTAAATATTACACTTTTATTGCCTGCCTAAATTTCAATATTTAAATACTTAAAAAGCATTCATACCCTTTGCTGCTATGATAGTATTGTCTACAAGGTGCTAGATATTTCAATATGATAATGCAGAACCTAATTCTAGAAAAGTCTAGAAAATGCTGGATTGTAGGTGAACATTCTCAGACCCCGCATAAAAGGGTTAGGCAGAGGATGATTGCTGTCATTACCAATAAGTCAATATGGGAAAAAGTAAAGCGCTATCTGAAGACCTTAAGCAGAACATGATTTATTGTCATAAAGCTGGAGAAGGATACAAGAAGATTTCCAAGCATCTGAGTATCCCAATTTCAATTATTGTTTCTGTTATCAAGAAGTACAAGACTTATGGTACTGTCACAATGCTCCCTCGGTCTGGACGAAAGGAGGTTCTTTCACCAAGAACAAGTAGAAGAATTGTGAGGAAGGTTAATAACAATCTGAGATTGACAGCCAAAGATATTCATAGTGAATTGGCTGCAAGTGTGATTGGGGTTTCCATTTGCAACCAAGGGTCGAGTATTGCATGGTGAAGGTCTCAATGGTCGCAGGCAAAGGAAAAAGCTACTCTTAGGAAAACGTCACAAGGACATTCGCTTAAAGTTTGCAAAACCGCATTTGAATGATGGATATAAGTTCTGGTCAAAGGTTTTGTGGAGTGATGAAACAAAAACCGAGCTATTTGGTCATGCTGACAGTTTGGAGAAAGTCTGGTGAGGCATACAAAGAAAAGAACACCATACCTCCTCAAGCATGGAGGTGTTAATATTCTTCTATGGGGCTGTTTTACCTTTAATGACACAGGAAATCTAGCTTCAATACATGGTAAAAGATATTGGCCAATCATCTGAAACACTCCGCTACAAAACTTATTTTAAAGCGCAACTGGACGTTCCAACACCACAATGATCCAAAGCACACATCAAAACCTACTCCAGACTGGTTAAAGAAGAATAAAATCAAGGTTCTGGAATGGCCTAGTCAAAGTCCCGATCTAAATCTGAATGAGAATCTTTGGTAAGAGTTGAAGAAGGCTGTGCACAAAAGAAGTCCTCGGAGTTTGAATGATCTCGAACAATTTTAAGTTGAAAAATGCTCAAAAGTCACTAAAGAATCATGCCAAAAGATCCTTGACAAATATCCTAATAGTTTAAATGAGGTTATTATTGCTAAAGGTGCTTCAACTAGCTATTCATTTAATTTTCCTTATCAGGGTATGAATACATTTGAAATAGCATTTTGAGTTTATGTAACTTTTTTTCCTCATCCTCAAAAGCACAACTTTTGCCAAAAATGATTTTTCCTAAAATTCTTTGTTTTTGAGAAATTTCTAGAAATTATAACATTTCCATTGGGGTATGTATATTTTTGACTGTGTGTGTGTGTGTGTGTGTGTATGTGTATATATCTATATTGAATATACATAATAGCTATATATATATATATATTATATTATATATATTATATATTTTTGTATTTCCTATTATATGACATATTTGCAGCAATTAAAATACCCTATGCTATAGAGCAAAACGGTTTGCTAACCACTAAACCTGATTTCTATCAACTCTCCTTTGTGACGTTAAAACTATAACTATGAAGAGCAATGACTCGTGGAACAATTAAGAAACAAAATACTGTTAAGCCTTGATTTATATGGCCCTTTGTGAGTGATGAAAAGCTGCTTAATAAGTCAAGATTGCTGTTTTTGACTTCCTCTTGAGGCCAGTCAATTGCAGCAAGCTCAGCGAATGGATTCCATGTTGGCAATCTGGGCAGTAGAATTGTAGCTGTTGAGGAGAACAGGTTCACTGGACCCTGCCAGCTCGCAAAAACCACCCAGTCCCCTGCTTTTACTAGCGGGTGAACAGAGACGTGTACTGACACCTAATAGAAATCAAGAGGGTCACACGTCTAGGTCGCAAGGTTTCTTTCACTGCATAACCATTAGCTACCTTGTGCTAAAATAAAAGGCAGTGGCATCTGGCATCTCGCCAACAAGCAGCCTTAGTGGGAGTTCAATGCCCTTTGTTTCAGAGGTCTGCAATAATCCTGGTTTTAAGCTAAGAGAACAAAAAAAAAAAAAAAAGATCCAACAAAATTTTTTAAGTCAAAGCTTTTTTTAATAAATCTCTGGAGGAATTCATGGCTTTCATCGGGTCCTGCTCAATAGTACATTGCTGTATCTTAGTAATAGCAAGGCAGGATTTTGACAAGGCTCTTCATTCTGCACCTGACTTTACTCAGAAAAGAGCTACAGTTAGGGATGTCATGGTATACCATGGTACAGATTGCCACGGTTTTGAAACCGCAACCATTTTTCTATACCATGGTTACAGAGTTCACGGTTTACTACGGTATGCTAAAGTAGTTCACATGTTTCTTCCTCTACCAGCTCCTAACTGCTGCTTGTCAGTTTTGAACTCCCCTCAAAACACTAAACAAGCAAACTAAACAAGCAAAACAAAATGTTGGATAGTAAACAAACTCGTACAAGTAACTAAAGTTACCTCTTTCCCCTGCAAAACGGATAAAAATAACCTATCTGTACATATTTTGGGTATGAAAAAAATGAAGAGAGCTTTGTATTCAAGGATGGAAAAACCAGTGTGCAGAGCATGTAGAGTTCGGGCAACACAGCTAGAGGTGGGAAGACATCCAACCTCTTCACCCACCCACGACAGTATCACATGTCCCTGTATAGCAAAGCTCAGGTATGTACATCAGTAGTATACTCTTAAATCACGTTTTTATAATTAACATTAAATTAAAATACACTTTGTTTTGTGTACACATAAAAGATGCTGCTTGCAAACTACATAGCAAGCTTGTACTGCAGGAGCACGTTGTGACCTAGTAAATAACTGCAGCTAACTAACTTGGTCAAAACAGATTGAACAGTGGCAGTTATCTTCACATTTCTTTTTCTTTTGCCATTTAATTGAATTAATGAAAGTATCACCAATACAGAACAGATGAACAGTTCACTATGGATTATGAATAGTAAATTCAGAGGCAAACCTGCATAGCCAGTACACAATATAACTCTATTTAACATTATTTATAGCAGTATCGCGATTCTCAGCTGTAATTCTGCACACAATGCAGTTCAAATTCAAACTGATGAAAATATTTTCTTTGCAGGAAAAATGTAACTACAGTAGAGCACTTAAATAAACAGCTTAAAACTAGCTGTATTATATTAGTTGACCACTGTGTATTTCCTTACATAGCCATTTTACATTACACTGTGGTATGACGATAACCGTGATATATTTGACGGTTACCATACTGTCAAAATGTAATACCGTTCTTAATCCAACATAATAAGCTTTTTTTTTTCATTACTATGTCTAAAACACACCATCATCTGCAATAATGCAATAGCATTTTTGTGGTTTTGAAAGCTTCATTTGTGCAGCATGGCTGGTTTCAGGGTTTTTTAAAATCACAGATGCACTAAACATTAGTAACTATTTTCATGGTGCACTAAAGATGGCCACCTGTCTTAGTAGAAACCACTTCAGAAACCCACTTGAGGTAAATAAGAACAAATTTCCCACCCAATGATTCTGCACTGATAGTACAATGATGCATCACATTTGGAGTATCACTGCACTAGGATGTCTTTGCTTAATAAAATAATTAACCTATTTTTGGTTAGGGGAAAATGATCTATTCAGGGATACCTAGATAATTAGTAGTAGGGTTTGAGTGGGGTTAAAGGTCAATACATGCCCTGCCCACAGTCCTTCGTCAATTGTAGGAAATGGATAACATTTTGGGGTACCACTGCTCCAGTCAGACGGCTTGCTTATTTTACATATTTGAAGAGTTCAGGGATACTTAACAGACAGGTCGATTACAATCTGTCAATGACTTTCTTTGTTATCAAGTTAAGTACAAAATTCACTATTATGTAAATTCAGACACAGGAGAACCACAGATACATAAGTGCTGATAGCTTGCTGATTACAGGAGCAATGTGTCGAAACAAAGCATTAACTGTAAACCCAGGTACACCGGTGAAAGAGGTCTGGTGGCAGCATGCCCTCCCAGTGAGCATCTCTCTATTTCTAATTCCAGGAACCAACTCCACCCGTCATTTATGTGACCATACTGGTTATTAATGTTAATCCGCACAGAAATAAAAAGTTGTGAAGATCAGGAACCACACACAACTGACCTTCTGACAGCGTTGCATTCAGTCTAGGCAGTTTATTTAAAGCAACTCTGGAGAAAGAAAATGTGTAATAAAAATTCAAAATAATAAAAATAAAAAATAAAACCTGGGTGAATCTGCTAACCGCAATTTAGTCAACAGTTGATCATCATGTTTAAACACGTCTTAAAATTATCAAACATTTTCTTTTTAATTTCAATACAGGGGCCAGGGACCTGCCCTGGCCTCAAACGCACACACAGATAAGCAGGAACATTTCAAATCACATATGTTGTGAAATCTGAATTGATTGAATGTCTGAAAACAAGTAACACCTTAAAAAAAAAAAAAAAATCACATAACATTCTCACATTTGCCTTGTTGTTCTGCAGTTCATCTGGGGAGGGGCAGTCTTATTTGCCACACTAGAAGTTTGATCGAAGCTTGTGTTTTCCTCTACTAGTTTATTTCCAGTGTTACTGGTAACACTATCTGAGCTCATTATGTGCGGTATGCACAGAACTGTTATGTTTGGCCCTGTCCACACTATGTCTTTAAAACCGGCTTTAAAAAATTTACTTAATACTGTTAGTGTCCACACTACATAGCGTTTAATACCGTACTTCAGAACTGCACTCGAGACCACCTCAGGGGGTAGTCTCGAGTCCTGTTCTAAATTAGATTGCATCAGGTAGTGCGGTTTGTCAGAAGTGTGGAAGCTGTAATAGCAAAACTACGTTTTTTGTGGCTCCTCCAATATCCCAAAATGCTTTGAGATCTGTTTAGATAAATACTCAGAACAGGCACCTGAAGGACTTGCTACCTGTGTTGTAGCATGATGTACTAATAATAATCTGTAGGGTTATCTCTGTTAAAACTAGTGGGGAAAATAACAAACCCACAAAGTTAAATTAAATGCACATTAAAAGTAGGTTCAGGGATGAACTCTTCACGTAATTTGCCAGCTCTGTTTGAAATAAAATTAAGGGGTCCAGAATTAGGCTCAGGCACGATATGAAGGTAAAAACAAAGATTGTTTTGTAATTAACAGATTTTTTAAGTTTAATTATGAAACAGAATCAGCTTAACTTGTTTAAAGGGACGTCACCTGATTAAAAATAAACTCCGAAAACTTCAAGCCCTACTGGTGTGTGTGCGTGTTCACATTTACTTTTTCCAAAATACTTGTTTTATTTCTTTTTAGCAATGGACCTATTAATATGGGACATAACACATTATTTTAAAATCAAAGACTCTGCATAGTAGGATACCATTGTATTCATTTCCACAGTTCATTGCGCTGCTAGGAACTGTAACCAAACTAATTTAATAATGTGTGTACACATTAAGCCTGACTAACCATGAAACGATACGTCAGTGTGGATGCTCTGAGCTGCATTGATTTGAACGGTTTCGAGTATGGTTCTCAAGATCGGTTATGTAGTGTGGGGACAGGCCCTTTATAATGTTGTGGCAGGAAACTGGTTTATCTTGAGTCAAAGTAAAAACAAAGCCTGGAACATAAAAAGCCCAATAAACAAAGTAACAAACTCACGAAAGCATAACAAGCCTCAGCACAGCACAAGTGTGAAGTAGCATCATAGTGACTGCTTATAAACTCATTATTAGAGGGACGTAAAAGTGAAACAGCAAAGCCCGCTATTGGACTTGGGAGTGCAGAGTGTACTTACAGCGTGAGCAGCAGAGGCCAGGGCATCCTGAGCTTCTTGGTTACTCATGGCTCAGCTTCTGGTGCAGCTTAAAAATAGCAAACTGATTTCAAGTCAAACTTTAACCTTTTTCTTTCTCACTCAGACTAAGCGGATGGCTTTGGGACAGCATAACCTGCAACACAGAAAGTGAGTGGTGAGGGTATTGAAAGGATTAGCAAGCCATGCTGTTCATGTTGCATCATTGGGTTTCTGGAAAGAGAATATTTGGCATCTGATCAAGAAATAATAAATAAAAAATAAATAAAATATATAAATAAATAATAATAAACACAGAAGATATAAAGACTTTGTCTTTTTAATGTCCAAAGAGCAGGCAGTGCCTACAAAAACACCACATTCTCCAACAGCACCATGGAAAGCCATGATGTCAAATCATTGATTCCTCAGAGTTTCTGAAGACTATGCTGCAGACCTGTGGGGAGTAGGGCTGGATGAACATTCTGTGACTAGCACATTCTTGCATGTGAACCTGCACCACTAGTCCTACCTTAAAAGCTACTGCTGTGCATACTGGGATATGTATGTCTTTGCCAAGTTTAAATCAGGGGTTACATCTGGCCCAGGATTACAATCCCACAGTTCCCTGCAAGGATGACGTGTTTCTAAGGAAACAAGCAAAATCAAAATTAGGGTAGGGGTCGATTCTTGTTTTTCAATTCCAATTCCAATTTCTTTTTAAAATCAATTCCAGCTACTTCAACAGAATTGGAATTTATATTTTAGAGACACAATCACTAGTGTGATTGTTCAACTGCTTTAATTTGATGCCAATTTAATTGACTTTCAGTGACTTCAAGTAATTTGCTGCCACTGTGAGAAGCTCATTTTTAAGGAATACTGCGGATTGTATGGATTGGATCAATGCTGTGTTGTACAGTAATTGATTAAAATGGAATTGGAAATGAATTGATTTTAAAAAGAAATTGGAATTAAAAAAAAAAAAAGGGATTGACCTCAAACCAAAATGTTTTTATATCATACAAATAAAATACAATGTGTTTAATTTGATCAGGACAGGTTCTATATTAAATCGTACTGTCAGACTGTTAGTGATTATTAGAAAACAATGCATTGTGTAAACAAGGGCAACCAAGGAAGCACCTTGTTTTTAATCTTGACATTTTCTACTGATCGATTAATCATCCAATCTATGCGATCAATTAATCCCACCTGTTTGCTTGTGACATGAAATTTGTATTGAAAAGGCAATTACAGGTAATACAAAGTGTTAACATAATGCTAGAGTATTTACAGCAAATGTTTCATAATGTCAGCTACTATTTCATATCAGCATATTTACTTAAAAGGGGAAGATGTGTGTGTGTGTGACTGTTTGGAATGTTAGGATGTATTTGTTCATTTGATTCACTCTTGTTTGCGCGTTTAACGATTGATTAATTGAGTTTTTGACTAAGTCTAATAAAAACATTTAAAAGTAAAATAAAATAGAAATGTGTTAAGCCTTTCTTCATCTTACATTTTAACACTCCTAACAGCAAACACTAACTATATACACAGCAATTAAATCCAGGGGCGTAGCTACGAATGGAAATTTGGATGGACCCCAACTTCAGGTACCTAAGATCTGACGTCAAAGGAAATAGTTTGCATTACAAACTGGACTTAAATCAACTAAAACTCTGAATACCTCCCGAATATCTCCCCGGGGTTTGAGCAGAGCAAAGTAGCCAAGACTGAGAATGTATGGTGCCGAGTGAAGCAAGGTGAACATTTTTTGCAGTTTATAATAGTAGTTGCATGTATACACTACAAATACAAAACACATATGCATACAGCCTACAGAAACACATTGTGCGCAATAACTGCAAAAACCGTTTCATTTGCCAAAAAAAAAAAAAAAAGTGTAAACAGAAACTAAAAAAATCCCCAAACAAAAAGCTGTATTGCTTTTTTTTCTTAGCTGTATTGTAATCTCTTAGCTATATTGTAATAACTTGCTACCTCTATAACTCGCCCTGCATAAGGGCGCCTGACAAGCAAAAATCAGGCTAAGCTCCTGCTGCCTTCAAACCAAAACTAAAATCTTAGCTGTGCTGAGAATACCGCGTTTCTAGCTAAATATGGCTGCTTTCGTTTCCACTGCATTTTCTCAGGTACAGCTATACAAAGATGTTGCGTTGGCTGCAAGAAATGTAACAAACAGACAAAAATAAATTTTATTTAAAAACAGCCTTGCGTGACACATTCAGCAACATTTTCAAGTTTTGTAAAACTTTAAATTATGTTGACACGCTAATGAAGCAATTTCCATAAATCTTATACACGGGAGAAAAGTTAATGGCAGACCTTAAATACAAAACACAAGTTTTTGTATTGCTTTACTATGTAGAAATAATTATGAAGTTTTAAAACCACAGATACCTAAAAATTATTAATAAATTGTAACATCATACATATCACTGACTCGCTCGGTCATTGTACAGTAGTATGACTCAAACACCAATCATGAAGTCGTGTTTGTTTGACCGCATTGTCATAGTAACCAAATGCACGGCACTGATAAAAGTAAGAATTCACAGTGTGAAAAACTAAGGAAAATAAAATATTAAATATTTTAAGTAGACAGAAATAAATGTACTTATATATTCGCAGTGAATGTACTTAAAAAAAGTCAAACAGGCAGCCTCACCAAACCAGCGTGAACACAGCATTACATTTTAAACAATTACTAAATACAATGAGTCAGTCAGTTACTTACCATTGCCTAGTTAGTATCCTCTTGTCTCCGCTCCATACACAGAATAAAGCATCAAGGCTTGCAGTTATAAAGTCATGACACTCCAGAAAATCGCACATATCTCTTCAAACGACAGCAATTTTAAGCTATTTGTCAGCATTCGGCCCGTTGTCTTAATCCTGTTCACGCAAGCCTTTCAACTAAAATAAACTCTTAAGATTGTGTGCACATTTATTTTGCAATGTTGACCTCCATACTGCTATTAACTTACTTAAAAAATGCACATTAAAATAAATGTGTGTGTCTTTTGAACAGATCTGCACTAACTGCCTCCCAAGCTGTCAATCAAACGTGACTTGCACATGATTCGTTGTGCGAGAGGAAGATCCGACCCAAATATTGAATCACAATTACTACTTTGATTTGATTGGCTAAAGCTTGCGCACTTACTGTAAAAAACAAAAAATAAATAAATAAATATATTTTTTTTTATAAATGTACTTAAACTTGGCATTCACATAGACGCAGATTTGGGTGGGCCTGTGTGCAAACTGCGTGGGCTGTGGCTATGACACTGGTTAAATCATTAAGCCAGATAGTTTTTTCAGACAAACAATATTATAAACATATATATTAGGGGTGGGCAATGATATGAAAATTGTATGTTGATAGCGATATCGATATCAAAACACAGAAAAACATAATAACACAACTGCAGTACGAAACATATTGCAGTGATCTCGGTTAACGCAAGCAGGCGCATCACATAGAGCAAGACAATCCACACACAGATGGAGGACGGGCACGAACCCGGGACCTCTCGCACTAAAGCACAGCGCCGATACTGCTGTACAAAAGAGCCGACTCCGTTGCAAGGAGCGTTTCCGCCCGCCTCTCCGTCTGTGTGTGGATTGCCTCTCGCTGTGTGATGTGCCTGCTTGCATTAACTGAGATCGCTACATGGGTGTCAGCAGTGGGATTACATCGCCTAACAGCCCTGCTGCTGCCTACCCCCGTACACGCTACAATATATACATATATAAACGTTAACAGATATTTACATTTGAAAAGCAATAACTTACTTTAACTTTGTGGTGTTTTGCTTCACAATATCCGCTTGTTATATTGTGTTACTATTCCATCATCAGACACCTAAAAAAAACAAAATATTTCTATACTATACCGCTATACGCGAGGAAGACTTTCTAGCCAATCCGGAAGTAACTGAATCTTCAGCTGCTCTTTGTCTAAATGCTGCCTCACGATACCTCTAAAAGTTTTAAGTACGGTGTCAAGTAGAATTTTGCATTATTTTGAGATTTTTAAAAGTACATCTCATTTATAATACCAAACGTTCACATTTTTTAAATACATTAATAGCATAAGTAATCACACAGACAAAATGTACTTTCTCAAAAACAAAGAATCTTTTGTACGAAAAGTTTTGCTTTTGTAGATGAGGAAAATTATAATTATTTATTTCAGCAATTCAAAAGTATTCATACCCTGACAAGGAAAATGAAATGAATAGCTAGTTGAAGCACCTTTAGCAATAATATCCTCATTTAAGATATTAGGATATTTGTCAATGAGCTTTTGACATGATTCTTCAACGCAAAATTGTTCCAGTTCATTCAAATTCTCAGGACTTCTCTTGTGCACAGCCTTCTTCAACTCTTATCAATGATTCTTAATCGTATTTAGATCGGGACTTTGACTTTGACCTTGATTTTATTCTTCTTTAACCATTCTGAAGTAGGTTTTGATGTTGTGCTTTGAATCGTTGTTGTGTTGGAACGTCCAGTTGCGCTTTAAACCAAGTTTTGTAGCGGAGGGTTTCAGATGACTGGCCAATATCTTTTGGTATTAATTTTATCATGTATTGGAACTAAACTTCCTGTGCCATTGGAGGAAAAACAGCCCCACAGAAGGATATTACCACCTTAATCACATATTCTATGATCATATATGGTATAAGGAGATCTGATTATATGCTTAAAATTGCAATACTGTAAAATGCAACAGTGCAATACACATTCTGACTCCTTTCATGTCTTCAGTGTATACATTGCAAATTTATTCAATGACCTTGCTGTTTTGTAATTCGGTGTTATCCCCCCCCCCCCCCCCCAAAAAAAAATGATCAATGCTAAAGATTAACATACAAATAGGTAGATAATCGTTAGTTTTGCTCAAATTCTTACACCAAAAAAATGTATTTAATTAAAAACAAACTAGAGCAAGTAGCTATGTACGACATGGTTCAAGTAGCAGCTCCCTGTGTTATAAAATGAGTAGGAAAGATAACATAATGCTGAACAAAACACGATATAGAGAAGTGGACAAATTTCTGTTTCATTTATTTTTGTGTAATACCTTTTCATAATTCTGTTTATTAACTAGTAAAATGTGCGCTTTTACGAAAGGGGTTAAAATGTGTGCTTTGAAACAGCATACACCCCACCCCCCCGAATTTCCAGAACAGTACCATAACAGCAACTGTAGATTTCAAGAACTGTGAAACTATATGAAGTCTCTCAAATGTAAACATCTAACATTATGTACATCCAGCTGTTCATCATTGTGATACAGAGCACACTCCAATGCCTGATGAAGTTCCTATTTCAAGTTTTCTTTCCCCCCATGAATTAGAACCAGTGCCTTGTAATAATAACATCCAATTCTCTGTGAAAATCTCCATTTCTGAAAAAATACTATTTTCAGCATTTAAAAATGCATTGATTAAAAGTTTGCTTCACCAGCAGACAATATAAAATCCAGTTGAACTTGCTTACCCTAAATTATGAAACACATGGCATAGAGGGTTTTAAAAAAGCTTTAATTACACGACACAGACGAGCGCTATATTTAACTCTTGTTAACAGGGTGAAAAAAACCCTGAATATTTATTTTTTTGCCAAATTATCCCTTGTACTTTTTTTATTATGAAAGTTTGTTTTTAAATTGGATATTTTTATATCATTTTATTTTTCCAATGGAAAAGTGACCTATATTTTATTTTTGTAACAATTAGTGTGAGAATCACCCAGAAAACATTGATTTGTGTTTGTTTGAATTAACATTTCATCAACATAATAGGCTCTCTATGTATTTTGTGTTGTTTTATGAATGAGTATAAAATCACCTTGGTGCTCTTGCATTGGATTTATGTTTTGCCTTTCTGTCCCCTAAAACTGCTTTGGTGCCCATGAATCTTCACGTCCAACGAAGGCAACATTGCCTTGCCCTTCACGACCTTAACTGCATGCCCCAAGTACCAAGAGTCTTGTTCTTCTGCATAATAGAATCAATAGTTGAAATTGGGATACTCGAATGTTTGGATGTATTCTTGTATCCTTCTCCAGCTTTAGCAAAAAATTATTTATTGTCATAAGGTCTTCAGATAGCTCTTTACTTTTTCCCATATTGACTTATTGGTAATGACAGCAATCATCCTCTGCCTAACCCTTTTATACTCTCTAAGAGTGTTCACCTACAATCCAGAATTCTTTAGACTTTTCTAGAATTAGGTTCTATACTATCATATTGAAATTTCTAGCACCTTGTAGACAATACTATCATAGCACCAAAGGGTAGAAATACTTTTGAATATGCATTTTTTGAGTTTTGCTCCATAAATTGCTGACAAATAATTGTAGTCCATTTCTTGTAACTTTTTCCTCATCCACAAAAGCAAAACTTCCGCTACAAAAGATTTTTCTTAAAATTCTTTGCTTTCGAGAAACTTTGGAAATTATACATTTACATTCAAGTATGTAAACTTTTGACTACAACTGTATTTTATATGCCTGATTTCCTGCATTTTTGCAAATTTTTCCTATTGATTTTGGTCAGATCTTTTTGTGGGTTGTAGTAGTACATTGAGGGAGTTAGAGAAAAAATGACTCCAAAGTTTGTTGCTTCTTTCATTTGTTTGGTGTGCAAGGTAATCAAGCATGCAACCTTCAGTTGTGAAAAAGTTATTGCCCCCCTAGTTAACTCAACCCAATTAAACAGATAATTAGGGTCAGCTGTTTGAATACTATGGTTAACAAATCAGGCCTGATTTGGGCCAGCCCTGCCCACTATAAATCTGACTAACTTTGAGTGAAGTTGTCAGCACAAAGGTTCTAGAGAAATTCCTGAAGACCTCTGGGAAAAAAATTGTTGATGCCTATCAGTCTGGAAAGGGTTACAAAGCCATTTCTAAGGCTCTGAGGTGCCATTAAACCACAGTCAGAGCCATATTGTCCCAATGCAGAAAGTTTGGGACAGTAGTGAATCTTCTCAGGAGTGGCCGACTGACAAAATCTCTCCAATAGCAAGGCGTAAAATCGTCCAGGAAGTCACAAAGAACCCTAGAACAACATCCAGGGATCTGCAGGCCTCTCTTTCCTCGGCTAAGGTCAGTGTTCATGACTCCACCATCAGAAAGACACTGGGCAAAAATGGGTTTCATGGTAGAGTAGCAAGGCGGAAACCACTGCTTACTAAGAAGAACATGAATGCTTGTCTCAAGTTTGCCAAAAAGCACCTGGGTGATCCTCAAGAGTTCTGGAATAATGTTATATAGACAGATGAGTCAAAAGTGGAACTTTTTGGCCAACATGGGCCCTGTTATCTCTGGTGAAAACCAAACACTGCATTCCACAGTAGGAACCTCATACCAACGGTCAAGCATGGTGGTGGTAGTGTGATTTGGGGATGCTTTGCTGCATCAGGACCTGGACCACTTGCCATCGTTGAAGGAAACATTAATTCTGCTCTGTATCAGTGAATTCTACAGGAGAATGTCAGGCCATCTGTCCGTCAGCTGAAGCGCAGCTGGGTCATGCAAGACAATGATCCGAAACACACAAGCAAGTCTACATCAGAATGGTTGAAGAACAAGAAATTTAAAGCTTTGGATTGACCTAGTCAAAGTCCAGGCCTAAACCCCATTGAGATGTTGAAGCAGGACCTGAAACAAGCAGTTTATGCTCGAAAACCCACAAATGTCATTGAGCTGAAGCAGTTCTGCATGAAGGAGTGGGCCAAAATTCTTCCACGTCGCTGTGAGAGACTGATCAATAACTACAGGAAGCGCTTGGTTGCAGTTATTGCTGCTAAAGGTGGCGTAACCAGTTATTGAGTCTAAGGGGGCGATTACCTTTTCACACAGGGGCATTGGGTGCTGTATAACTTCCTTTAACAAATAAATGAAAAAAGCATCAAATGTGTGTTATTTGTTCACTCAGGGTCCCTTTTATCTAGTATTATATTTTGGTTGAAGATCTGATAACATTCAGTGTCAAAAATATGCAAAAATGCAGAAAATCTGACAGAGGGCAAATACTTTTTCACAGCACTATATATATATATATATATATATATATATATATATATATATATATATATATATATATATATATATATACATACACACACACACACACACACACACACACACATACATATACATATATATATATATATATATATATATATATATATATATATATATATATCTATCTATCTATCTATCTATCTATCTATCTATATCCAAATAAAAATGCACAGATAGTCTAACAGTAAGACCTGACAGGATCAAAGAACCCCCTCAAGATCATGCAGTGAAGAGTCTATAGTTGCAATGCTGTGGGCCCCAAAGATCTGATGGCTCTTAGCACTTGGCTCTTAACCATTAGACTCATTTGGCTCACTCAGACCACAATGCATCTTTTATTTAGTAACTGGAGAGTTTTACTAAAGACCTAGTGTTGAGGACAGGTTACAATTACAGTACCCACTTCCCCCTTTACAGGACTTAGTGCCATACTCAAGGGCAGCCAAAGTCAGCCCTAGAGTGATTTATTTAGAACAGGCTATTGTTTACATGTTATTAACTTATTAATAAGACTGCCACAGAATTCGGCCTGCTGTTCACTAGAGAGCCAAATAAAAATTAGAATAATTGGTTGAAACAAAAATCTGGAATAATCGCCTTTGGAGGAACAATTATGAGCTTCTCACTGACTCTGGCCTACAGAACAGTCTAGTAGCTGCAGAACCCAACTCTTGTGTTAACATTGTGTGAAGTCCTAACTCCACAGTCACTGACAGTACCTACTGTATTGTACACTCTCATTACCAAAGCAGTCTGATAAAGAACACTGTATCGAAGAGTTTAACCCCACCCTCCCCACTTACTGTACCATCCAACTGTACAATACCTATGCTCCAAACAAAATTGTATTTATTTTTCCCAAAAGTGAGTTACTGAGGTCTGATGTACCTGTATAGTTACTCAGCGGTGGAGAGTACCAGAAAGAGTACAAATACAAAAATGTGCATTGAAGACTTGGTTAGAACAAAATTATGTACAGCAATGGAAAGGTCCCAAAAGAATCTAATTCCGGGAAACACTGTCAAAGCTTGGCCTGTACATTCAGTAACCTAGCTACCAAAGCACTTCACTGTTCTGTATGCCCTTCTAAATCTCCAGTTTGAAATACTGTGCAGAATCTCACCAAAGTGAAGCATACCGAGTCACTCAAATATAAAAATATAAAAGGAGTTCAAAAGCATGCCCGTCTGCCTTCTGTCATCCATTTACTGAGGTAGGCGAGACAAAGTCACAGAGGAGTCGATTGATTAGCACAGACTTCAGTATGCGTGCACGTCTCAGAAGGAAAAGGTGACCTAAACAAATGGAAATGCACAAAAAAAGCTGTGCTGTAAAAAAGGAAAAAGAGAAACCTCTTACCTTTAAATTTACTCCAGGAGAGCTACTGCTGGCATCATAGTGCAAACCCAAGACCCACTGCAAACCAAAAAAACAAGACGATGCAGGTTTATACAGTGTGAGCTATATGGTATTGCAAACACACACACACCCAGCCTCTAAGTAATAACTGATAATTCAAGCCCTCCTTTCTAGATTCTATTTCTTCCTGGCTCTCATGCCTCCATGTGACCCGAGATGACTCAACAGCAATATATTCAAAACAGTAGTTTCACAGAGACCGAAAAATAACATTAGTAAACACTTTTCTACACTGTATGAAATCCCCAGTTGCCACTCCTTTCTCCCCCTCAAAAAACAGATAAATAAATAAAATAAGGATGGACAATGTATCACAGATGGCTTATCTAATCCTAATCAATGCCAAATAATTATATTAATAACCTACTTTAAATGGTGGCATTTTAAAATGTACTTAGGTGCACAAATATTGTAGCATAAGAAAACTGCTTTTAATGTGCATTCAGAATATCAGGTTTAAAAAGATCAAGTGCAGACAACTCACGACATCGCCAAAAACAGGGAAATAGGTTACAAATGGGATGGGCCAGACACGTTTATGAAGAGTATTGACAAAGGTTTCTATTCACCACCTACGTTGAAATAACTAAAATAGCATCCTAAAGATTTCTCAAGTTGGTTTTCGTACCTTCCTCCAGTATCCACCACAAAGGTTCCACTCGCAACCCAGTTATTTATATAGTAAGGCTACAGCCTACTCTGCTGCCAGAGGGCTAGTGCTAAAGGGAGCAGGTGGAAGTGACAGCAAGCTCCAATGACTAAGTCACAGGGTGTGTGGAAATCAAAAACGGCTCCTACACCTAATCACAACCTAAATGAATTGTTTCCCCTGTGGGAATGTAACAGGATAGCACTGTGGGCCCAGGTGTTACCAGCAGGGAAGGAGGCTCAGACACAGGAAAAACTTGGTTTACGTGCTAATGCGCATTTTTAATTAACAAAACAATAATCCAAAACAAAAATCAAAAAAGTCACAAGGGCCAAAGTAAAAGGTTAAACAAAACACAAAACATCTACACATTCAAAATCACCAGCATCACAGTGCAAAACTCTCCACCAGGCAAAGGATTTCTCCTTCTTTATATGCCATGTGGCTGGAGCCTAATTAATCAATTACCTACTTCAGGTTCCAGCCACATTTTCGCATGTATTTTGGCAGGGAGGAATTTAACCCCCTCCCTGCCAAGCCAATATGCCCTACACACACATTACTTACAAGGGCAGCCACATGGAAATATTTAAAATAGCTCTTTTCTAAATAAATAAATACATGGAACTATTCTACTCTTACATACAGTACTGATCTAGATTCAAATTGTGAAACAACCTACAATAAAAACTTGTATGACTCCATGAATCAGACTAAACGGACTGCTTCTGTCAGCTCTGGTGCACAGTACATACACAGCAACATGCAGTATAGGTGTACAGCAAGTGCACTGTACTATAATGCCAAGAGGGAAACTGAAGAAAACTGCGCCTTCATCATCACACACATCTGCTGTATAATTAAAAACAATGTATGTGAAGTCTACAATTTTAAACAAAGTATTCACAACAGAACACCACTCTGGTGTTAGCAGTACAAGTGTAAACACACTGTTGTGCAATGAACATCATCACCCACTAAAGGGGCTTGCGTGTAACTCCATGCACTTTTTCTTCTTCCTGCACAGTCACAACAAAAGTCTTCAATTGCTCTAGGATAAACTACTTTGTTGGCAAGCCAGTGGTCCCTTTAAAAAGTTTTCCCTATTTAACTTTCCCTGGAGTCTTTACTGTTTTACTACAGTAGCCCAGAGCTGTTTCACACAATGCATGAAAACCAAATCATGTCTTTACCATGAGGTTACGTGACAAACACTGCAGGACAACTGTATAATAAAACGCGTGTGCTTTGTTCGTCCATACAAACAAATCACAAAAGGAAACACATTTACAAATGCAATAGTTTGTGTTTTGCCCCAGCCTTGGCACCTCAAAGTAGGTCAACTTTGAGATCTTACTGTACAGTTCATGCAGTAAACAAAATAGTCTAACGCAGATCACTAAGCGAGATCAGAAAGCATGTGATTGACTCAGTGACCCTAAAACAATAGGGGACTTTGATGACCACAGCACACTTCTCCTAACTAAAATACTCTTGCAGGCATGTTAAACACATTCTACAATAACACCGTGTAACAAATTTTTTTTTTTTTGGTTCCTGGGTAGTAAGTGTTATTTCCTAATTGCTTATGCCTCAAAAGTATAGAAAATGGCTATTACTCCCCACAAACTTTGCTTTTGTGACCAGAACAGTGATATTTTGAAATTTACCTATTTTCCAGAACATTCCAGATAGATTCAGTGCTGAGTAAACTTGGAGTAACTTCTAGAACTTTCTAGAACTTTCCAGTAATATAAATAGTAGTATAAATACAGGGGCCTTAAGCCCACCAGTTCAGTTTAGTTCCAGCTGCCTAAGTGAATACATATCTGCATTTTTCTGAGATGGCATCAAGAGGCTGCAATGGTGGCATTCCTGATGGGTCTCCAAGGCGGTTTTACCAAGTTTCCCTGCTATCTTTGCCTTTGGGACAGCAGGGACACCAAGGCGCACTACCACAGGCGGGACTGGCCATAGAGGACCGAGTTCTCTGTGGGGAGGAACAATGTCAAGTGGGAGCCACTGGTGGACCCCTGGAAGGTGCTGATGCCACCACTGCACATCAAATTGGGCCTTATGAAACAATTTGTCAGAGCTCTATATAAGGAGTCGGCAGCCTTCAAGTACCTTCAAGACTTCTTCCCTAAGCTGTCTGAGGCAAAGGTCAAAGCCGGTGTCTTCGTCGGACCACAGATAAAGAAGATCCTGGAGTGCAATGAATTCCCCAAGAAGCTCACTAGTAAGGAGAAAGCGACTTGGAACAGCTTGATGCTCATCTCGATAAATTCAAGGAGAACATGGGAGCGTACTCGGAGGAGCAAGGCGAGCGCTTCCACCAGGATATACTGGACTAAAACCAATTCCAAAATGTTTTTCCAATATTACAACAGCAAGAGAACATTCAAAGAGGAGATTAAATGTTTAAGAGATACAAATGGCAAAATCGTAGAGGAAGAAAAAAAAATAGCAAATATGTTAAATGATTACTTTTCACAAGTTTTTACAAAGGAAGATACTGACAACATGCCCCACATGTCATCCAGTTCCTATCCAGTTTTAAATAACTTTAGCATAACTGAGGCAGAAGTGTTAAAGGGACTAGGAGCTCTTAAAATAAACAAATCCCCTGGGCCGGATGAGATCCTCCCAGTAGTACTCAAAGAAATGAAAGAAGTAATTTACAAACCGCTAACCAAGATCATGCAGCAGACTCTTGACACAGGGGTGGTACCGACAGACTGGAAAATTGCAAACGTAATACCGATCCACAAAAAGGGAAACAAAACTGAACCAGGTAACTACAGACCAGTAAGCCTGACTTCTATTATATGCAAACTTATGGAAACTATAATAAGATCCAAAATGGAAAATTACCTATATGGTAACAGGGTACTGGGAGACAGTCAACATGGTTTTAGGAAAGGGAGATCGTGTCTAACTAACTTGCTTGATTTTTTTGAGGATGCAACATCCATAATGGATAATTGCAAAGCATATGACATGGTTTATTTAGATTTCCAGAAAGCTTTTGACAAAGTCCCGCACAAAAGATTAATTCTCAAACTGAACGCAGTTGGGATTCAAGGAAACACATGTACATGGATTAGGGAGTGGTTAACATGTAGAAAACAGAAAGTACTGATTAGAGGAAAAACCTCAGAATGGAGTGTGGTAACCAGCGGTGTACCACAGGGATCAGTATTAGGTCCTCTGCTATTCCTAATCTACATTAATGATTTAGATTCTGGTATAGTAAGCAAACTTGTTAAATTTGCAGACGACACAAAAGTAGGAGGAGTGGCAAACACTGTTGCAGCAGCAAAGGTCATTCAAAATGATCTAGACAAGATTCAGAACTGGGCAGACACATGGCAAATGACATTTAATAGAGAAAAGTGTAAGGTACTGCACGCAGGAAATAAAAATGTACATTATAAATATCATATGGGAGATATTGAAATTGGAGAAGGAATCTATGAAAAAGACCTAGGAGTTTTTGTTGACTCAGAAATGTCTTCATCTAGACAATGTGGGGAAGCTATAAAAAAGGCTAACAAGATGCTCGGATACATTGTGAAAAGTGTTGAATTTAAATCAAGTGAAGTAATGTTAAAACTGTACAATGCACTAGTAAGACCTCATCTTGAATATTGTGTTCAGTTCTGGTCACCTCGCTATAAAAAAGATATTGCTGCTCTAGAAAGAGTGCAAAGAAGAGCGACCAGAATTATTCCGGGCTTAAAAGGCATGTCATATGCAGACAGGCTAAAAGAATTGAATCTGTTCAGTCTTGAACAAAGAAGACTACGTGGCGACCTAATTCAAGCATTCAAAATTCTAAAAGGTATTGACAGTGTCGACCCAAGGGACTTTTTCAGCCTGAAAAAAGAAACAAGGACCAGGGGTCACAAATGGAGTTTAGAAAAAGGGGCATTCAGAACAGAAAATAGGAGACACTTTTTTACACAGAGAATTGTGAGGGTCTGGAATCAACTCCCCAGTAATGTTGTTGAAGCTGACACCCTGGGATCCTTCAAGAAGCTGCTTGATGAGATTTTGGGATCAATAAGCTACTAACAACCAAACGAGCAAGATGGGCCGAATGGCCTCCTCTCGTTTGTAAACTTTCTTATGTTCTTATGTTTTTATGACTTTGAACGCCGCTACCAAGGACAGTATAACGAGAACATGATGGTGATTCGTGAAAGTGATTTACAGTATAATAATAAATCCTGAAAGACTACTCACTTCTAAATCTTACGTAGTCATTTTTGTATTACTTTAGTATAAATACATGTTAATTTGGATTCATATGTTGTTTTTTTCTGACTTTATGTGAATGAAAAGGCCATTTTCTCATTGGAAATACGTAAATTTCAAAATATCACTGTCCTGGTCACAAAAGCAAAGTTTGTGGAGAATAATAGCCATTTTCTATACTTTTGAGGCATAAGTAATTAGGAAATAACACTTACTACCCAGGAACAAAAATTGTGTTACATAGTGTAATGAAAATAAAATACATTTAAACATTATATTCACTTTAAACTTCATTAAAACACAATAAGCATTTCAATTGTATTAGGAAAACATACTACTCTTAAACTTGCGTCTGCAAGATTTGTTATTAGGTATTTGATATTGAAACTGGAAAGCGTATTTTTATAACTTAGCCTCAAATTTTCTATTTTTTCTATCAGCATTTTAGAAACTTTTGTCTCCTTCCTTTTCTCTTTCATAAACTGTTTTGTCTGTTCAATGACATTAAAAATGGTAGTGTTACGCCTCAAAGAGGAGAGTACCACTCTAAGTTCACAATCCGCAGACCGGCAGCTTTATCTGTTTTGTAAACACATTTTAATTGTAAGCTACAGAGAGAATGCCTTTAAATTGTAAATTTAATTATACTTGCATTCTTCAGTATGAACTCTGTAAACCTCCACTCACAGTGCTTAAGCATTGCTTGGCACCAAAGTCAGTAACCACAGCTACAGTAAAATATAGGGCTGGGTTTTTGGCAGGTTGTTTAAAATAAGCATTTCTAATTTTAACATCACAAAAATTACCATAAGTTCATCACAAACTTGGCAAGTCTACTAACAGTCTTGCGGAATAACATGGCCATCTTATTCTGCAAAAGTATGTACAAGATCTAACGTTATGCAAGTTCCCCACATCTAAGGTCGTGCTCACATTTGGTTCGATACAAAGAGAGTTCAGTGCCTTTGATTTAAAACAACAAACAAACAACTGGAAGCAAATGCATGGAGTTCATTTGGGTGTGTTTGAGTTGTTGTTTTTTTCAGGACTGTTAATTTGTGGTCACAATGCAACTTGCAAGTGAACTTTGTTTTTTTATGACTAGTGGAATGTTTACACTGTCTTGGAATGGCAGAGATTGAGGAATGATTCACCTTTTTGTCAGTACGTGTTTGAATTATTCACAATTTAGTGTACTAGAACTCAAGGGAGAGCTTCCTCTTTGTTGGGTTCTGTCTAGATTTTGGTGTCCAACCAAATTTCTAAGTCTCCCCGTTTCTTTTACTGACTTATTCCCCTTAAACATTTTTTGACCAAACTTTACACAACGCCCTGTGTGCAAACAAACTGGGTTCCCCTGTTGCGAACCAAACTCAGTTAATTTGTCAAAATGGACTGAGAACACCTCTTTTGCTAAGTGAACTTTACTGTTTACACTACCCTCCAAACAAAACAAGCCAAAGTGTGGAATCAATCCCACCAACGTATGCAGTGTGAACACAGCCTAAATATAAAAACCTGGGGGTTTAATCCTGACATTTTCTATTGATCGATTAATCATCAAATCTACCTGTTTGCTAGTGAGATGAAATTACATTAAAAGACAATTACAAGTAATACAAAGTACTGCGTGAACGTCTGTTAAACGTCTTTATTAACGCATGTTAAAATAACACAAGACTTGAAGTACAAGACAGTTTGTCACACACTGCATGACAGAAAGGGCATCCTTATATTAACTCTAAACAAGCCACGGGAGGAGAAGTCAGAAGGGTAAACACAAACTGTGAATTCTGTATTCGCTATTTAAAAAATTTATTGCAGTGGTTTAATTACTTACCTTACTATTACTTCTACAACTCAAAAGCATTGAACGTGTTAATATAAAATTGAACAGACTACTATTGTACTGCTTCTGTAGGAAACCAACAATGATTTTTATTTTTAATCAATGGTGTTGATGGGTTAAAAAGTGTATAGTGCCCCGATGAACTAATGTTGCAAGTTGCAGTTTTTTCTGTCTTCATTCTGAGATATTGTGAAATATTGGGTATACCTTCCTGTCAGTACCCTCTGCCATTTTCAAGATAAAAAATAAAAACACTGCACGATCAAAGCCCAGAGGTGTGATTAATAAATTCATCATGTATCGATCAAAATGCCTAATCAAAAATTGTAGTGTGCTTGTACAGTACGGTGGGCGAATGGGGGACTTGGCACACTCCAGGGCTGTGCTGTACAGCACCCAGTAATACTGGAGAAAAGACTAAGCAACCTTTCAACAACAAATGTCTTTCATGAAAATGTTTAATTTTTTTCCCATAGTTACCAAGTTTTGTTTTAGTATGATTGGTTATCTGAATCAGGTTCTGTATGGTATGGTACAGTACCGGCTTTACTCACACATTGCCAGATTGGTCACATATTGTATGCTTTGAATCAACATTCTGCAGAGACAGGGAGGAAGTGGCTTGGCAGGACAGAGAAAGACAATTCTTGCAGAGTCACTATGCCAAAACTTCACCTTGAAGAAAAACATATTATTGCCATCACTATCACTTTCAAATAAACATAACAACCATCCGCCCAAACAGGGACACCAAACACCAAATTGACTTTCTCCTTGAGTGCAGTATTACTGCACTCACATGTACAGCTGCCAAGGTTCTAACAACAACAAAGACAAGTATGTTAGTAACAAACTGTCTATACAATTATTAATATTCGCATCGTAGATAGCAGAATACCATGACATACATTCACCGCATACAAATGTAACATTTTGCCAAGTTTCATCACAAATGAATATAGCAAGTGGTTCTTTGGAGTGTAATATATGAAAAGACATAGGACATACAGGTGGGCATGTGGACATACAGACAGATGCCTCCTGGGACATGCATCCCTAGCAGGTGGTCATTCCTACAGTAGCCTCAAGGTGTTGTTTCGAGCTTTGCCCATAAAAATGCCTAGAAGTTGAATTCTGTTTTGGAACAGCTACAGTACTGTAAGACAAGCAAGGCAAACCTGATAAACTACTTGAAAAAATTAATCATCTCAGTAAACACTAGTCCTGCTAGGAGAGATGACATCACTGTAGTTAGGCCAGCTCAATGAATGCCTGAATAGAGTGGCAAAGTTCACCCCACTCCTCCACTCACTTGCTACCTCACCTCACTGCTAAACCTCTTCTGTCTGAGTATTCAGTAAGGCTGCAGATCACTGAAATCCGCATGGTTTACAGCCACCAGAAAATGTGATTTCCTCCACATGCAGGAAAGTTTTTTTTTGTTGTTTTTTTTTTTTACCATCTTCATATAGTATCTCACCATATGGAAGATGTTACGCAGCTGCACACAACACCTAATATACTGCAGACAATACCATAATTGCAAAGCATATGACATGGTTTATTTAGATTTCCAGAAAGCTTTTAACAAAGTTCCGCACAAAAGATTAATTCTCAAACTGAACGCAGTTGGGATTCGAGGAAACACATGTACATGGATTAGGGAGTGGTTAACATGTAGAAAACAGAAAGTACTGATTAGAGGAAAAACCTCAGAATGGAGTGTGGTAACCAGTGGTGTACCACAGGGATCAGTATTAGGTCCTCTGCCATTCCTAATCTACATTAATGATTTAGATTCTGGTATAGTAAGCAAACTTGTTAAATTTGCAGAAGACACAAAAATAGGAGGAGTGGCAAACACTGTTGCAGCAGCAAATGTCATTCAAAATGATCTAGACAAGATTCAGAACTGGGCAGACACATGGCAAATGACATTTAATAGAGAAAAGTGTAAGGTACTGCATGCAGGAAATAAAAATGTACATTATAAATATCATATGGGAGATACTGAAATTGGAGAAGGAATCTATGAAAAAGACCTAGGAGTTTTTGTTGACTCAGAAATGTCTTCATCTAGACAATGTGGGGAAGCTATAAAAAAGGCTAACAAGATGCTCAGATACATTGTGAAAAGTGTTGAATTTAAATCAAGGGAAGTAATGTTAAAACTGTACAATGCACTAGTAAGACCTCATCTTGAATATTGTGTTCAGTTCTGGTCACCTCGCTATAAAAATGGATATTGCTACTCTAGAAAGAGTGCAAAGAAGAGACCAGAATTATTCCGGGCTTAAAAGGCATGTCATATGCAGACAGGCTAGAATAATTGAATCTGTTCAGTCTTGAACAAAGAAGACTATGCGGCGACCTAATTCAAGCATTCAACATTCTAAAAGGTATTGACAATGTTGACCCAAGGGGCTTTTTCGACCTGAAAAAAGAAACAAGGACCAGGGGTTACAAATGGAGATTAGACAAAGGGGCATTCAGAACAGAAAATAGGAGGCACTTTTTTTTACACAGAGAACTGTGAGGGTCTGGAATCAACTCCCCAGTAATGTTGTTGAAGTTGACACCCTGGGATCCTTCAAGAAGCTGCTTGATGAGATTCTGGGATCAATAAGCTACTAACAACCAAACGATCAAGATGGGCTGAATGGCCTCCTCTCGTTTGTAAACTTTCTTATGTTCTTACCCTGGATCCCTTTTCTTAATCACAGGCGATAATGCATCACAAACACTAGTGGAAATACCTCCCAAGATTCCATTAATAATCTAGGACTGAAAACAGATTGTATTTATCATAATGGAACATGCAAAAAATATATTTTTAAAAAAGCAAAACTACAACCTTTCTTTTTTCAATTGAATGAAAAAGAGCTATTACCTTTCTTTTGTGGTGAAAGGTTTCAGCCTTTGTGGTGTTGACTGGTGTCCACTACCGGCCAAGTAGAGACCCCCTAAATCCTATCATTTGGTATCTGAGCTGGACTGAAACTCTCCGAGTTGGATTCCCAAAGCACGGAAGGCGAGGGAATTAACCTCACTGTGACCCCCAGCCCCTAAGTGCAGATTATAAACAAAGAGTGCAAGCAGTACCTCCATAACAAAATCATTTTGAGCTGTCAAATGCTGCTGGAATAGGCTGCTTTTCTGTACAGTACAGGTAATACTAACGCTCACAATTGCAATTGTTCTCAATCATGCAGACAGACCGTTTTTATTCAAATTAATATTAAATTGAAAGCGTTTTTTGGTTCCCCTCTGGAAGGCTTAAAATACAGTGTGTGGGGGGGTCCTGTCTACCACTGAAATCGATGGTATAAAGGTAAGAGTATTGTAGTGTAGAGCTTCATTTGGTATCAGTTGTGAACAGTGGTGGGGGAGGATTCTATCAGATTTGTTTTAAATCATGTTTCACTGGTCATTAAAACACATGATCAGATCCCCCCTCAGAAAATCTTGCATATTAGAGTTTACCATATTTAAATGACATTAATAATGTTAGGATGCAATGATAATTACTAGTTTATTAAAAACAAACATTTTGAAACTTCAAATGGAAAAAAGAATGCAAGGGTCATCATCAGTTTTTGAACAGAATCAGGTTGAATTTATTTTCTACCTTTTTTTCTGCAGCAAGTACCCTCCAGGTAGGATCCTGTGTTTCAAAAACACAAAAACTTTGGCACTCACATTTTGAGACTTGAAGTACACTGTAATAACACTGTAAGGAATCCATTACATTTTTATGTGGAGTATAAGTATAAAAAATTGTAAACGAACCTTAAAATTAAAAACTACTGTAGAGTACACTATGGAACAGTGTACTACAGCAGCACATCACTCACCTTCCTTGAATAATGTTGGGGTCCACTCTACAAGTTTGTCCCAGAAAAAAGTTATGCAATTTTGACCAGACACCTTGCTGGATGTCTTACAGGAGAAAGCATCCACTAGCCCAGCAGTGTAAGGAAGAGAACTAGTTTATATACTGACAATACGACTGTACTGTACTGCAGCTATCAGTCCTTTTGCACTCTGCCCTGGACTGGCTCCTCAAATATTCACAAGCATGAAAGCAGACACTTAAAGAAATCCCTCAGCAAGAGCTGCCTGCACATACAGGCAACAAGCACGCAGCATGATATGTGTGTGCAGCAGAGATGCTGCATCTGACTGGCAGCACGCACTTAAATCAGCAGCCTGGGAGGAGGCAGGGTGCAGAAAGATTATCCCCATTTCAGGACTGCTAGAGCAGCCTGCTGATCAAGACTAACTTTCTCACCGCAGTGTTTACCACAAGACATTGGCTATTGGCTAGCAGGTTGCAAACAGTTTAGTAAGGGGAGTGTTAGACAGGCAGGGAAGTCATATGCCTTAGGAATGTGCGCACCCTTTGATTTAAGAGGACTTACAGCCATGTTTAAAACAATAAAGATGTAGTGCTCATTTCTGAGTTACATGTCTTAATACCAGCAATGTGGTAAACTTACTGTAAGTCAGCACTAGGGGAAAAAAAAAAGTGTTTCTGAGATATGACTGTTACAGATTTAAATGCCATCCACACAGTTTCAGTGAAATATCAACATTTAATTCAGCTTCCCATGTTTTGCAGGACAAACATAAAATATAATGGCCAGTGTATTTCATAGAAACAAATACAGAAAGACACGTTGCATGCCTAATTTTCACCGCGATGAAGCACATTTTCTCTGCTAAAATGACACAGATCTCAGAGAACATCAAGTTTAATATTTAACTGTGTCCTACTGCAAACTGAGTTGCACACACATTCTGTTTACCTGCCCCAGAACCAGTACCTCAGCAGAACATGGCGTTTCCTTACTGTACTGCGGCCAGTGAACTTGGGACAAGATATTTAACTACACTTCTACGCCTCAAAAAACACTGGAAAAAAACTACTTTGTGCACAGACAGAGTTGGTTGTCACTGTATTCTGTGTGGGCTTGGACAAGTTTTTGGTGTTCTGTTAGTAAGGCTGCAGAATTAAATACTTTTAAAGACAACACTCAATATACAAGCATAGCATAAAATCCTGTACAATACTTAAGCTGTTATACCGAATGTACTGTACAACATTATTATGAATTAAATTATGCAAAACAGTATATACACGGTTGCTGTGTCAGCATAGGAAGCAGAAATTCAAACTCACCCATAATAAGCAGACTGATGTTCAACTTAATGCTTAAAGAATACGTAAATCAATTCTGCTGCACAGCTTGAGTTCACATGTTATCAAGCTTGTTGTACTTAGTTGGTTCCCAGTGTTTCAATGGTCAATTGTGAATATACTGCATTCGCTAGCTAGAGAATGGACCATAAAAATACAGACAGCTAATTGTAGACTGCCTGGGAATTGCCAGAAACACATGTCCAATAACATCTGTTTTTCATTATTAATTTAAAAAAAAAATAATAAAATACAAAATAATGGTTGAATCCACTCACTTGCAATGCATGTTTTGTGACTGGTGAATAAGTGACTGGATTCTTGATCCTCAGAATTTCTATGTGTTTTAGTTCCCCCTCAAACTAACCGACCAATTTACCTATGTGTCAATTTTTGGAAGGTATCATCCACATAATAAATACAATATTCTGTGTCGGGATGCTTTATATTGATATAGCAAGGCAATCAATAATGAATACAATTTTATTGTCTCTTTTTCATTTTTTTTAAGTGCTATATCAGTACAGTTTTTTTTTTTTTAAATATTAAAATGATATACTATGAGCATGCAGGCCTTTTGTTAAGTATAGTCCATCAGCAACACTGGAATATATATATATATACACACATATATATATACACATATAATATATATATTATATATATATATATATATATATATATATATATATATATATATATATATATATATATATATATATATATATATATATATATATATATATATATATATATATATATATATATATATATATATATATATATATATATATAGACACACACACTGTGCTTATTTGCTTAACAGCCATATTGCTTGTGTTCAATAAAGCAAATAAGAACATGTTGTTTTTATTGTAAGATCAAGTTTTTGTACAGTTGCTCAAAGTAACATTTTCAGTATTTACTGAAAGTACTCATGACTTAAAGGTAATGTCTGCATTTTACTCAATGTTTAAATTGGACAGTAAATTACTCATTGACCCTTGAGATGTTTTTAACATAAGATCCAATCCTCCAAGGTTTGGCATACACCATTAACTCGAGTTCAACCACTAGAACTCGATTGAGATTACAGAATACAGATGTGTACCTGTGTGTTTCTTCTCTACACTCCAGAAACTAAAAAGCTCACATGGCAGATTTTTTTCTCTCTCTCTTTCAACATTACATAGCTGAAGTGCACATCAACTGAAGCAGTTCTCCTCAGGAAAGACCATAAAATCACTTCACAGCAGACAAGGCAGTTACAGGACTACAAGAGGTGCTGCGAGTTCTGAACTAACCTGGGATGTCATCACATTCCCCTCAGGATACACCATTCTGATTTCACTTTAGGGGTTCTGTTTTACATGACAATATTACAATTTCTAGGACACTTTCTAATTCTATTTAATACAATCAAACTACTTGGTTTTGAATAATTTTCACAGTCACCAAGGACTGACTACAAAGTCTTAAGCTGTATGGCATGGTTCCAGACCTCCATGCGACAGCCTGGCAACAATCTCCCTTCCAGGGATGAAGGCCTTTTAAACTAGAGCCGCACAAACTGATTACAGTACTCTATTATTTGGATAAGGTCTACAAGTGAAGGTCACTGGTATGGATTGGGCTAATTTACCATTCAAAGTGAAACTGAAGAGTCAGCTGCTTGGAGTTGTGATGATTATTGTTCTCTTTGTTATTCTCTGCATATATGACAAAACATGTTGGGAAACTAAACAGCATGTCATCATTTCTGCTGCACAGGAAAGACTTATTGCACCGATTGGTGCTGCACTTATAATGCACTAAAACTTTCTAAATGAAGGGGAAAGCACAGGAACAGGAACAGAGACAAGAGAGCGGACCCTAAATCTTTTAAATGCGCAACGCTTTTGTTTGCATGGATCCAGACACTTGAGGTGCAGCTGAGGCTTGTAGGACCTTGATTAACTCGAAATGACACTACAATGTCTCAGCAATCAATCTTGACTAATAGAATCAAATATAAAATTGATACAATTATCCACTTTGTTATGGGTATTGTTTTTGTAGTTTTCCTCAAAATGTGCTGTATGCTCATTCTCTCTCTCTCTCTCTCTCTGAGAGAGTATCACAAAGACAGCTGGAGTGGGGGGCATCAGACCAGAAACAGGAACCAAGAAATAAACAAAGAGAGGTGGAGTTTGGAGAAGCTGAGCGAATGGTCTCGCTCAGCATTTAAGAATGAACAGACGGACAGAAAATAAAAGCTTGTCAGACAAACAAAAACACAGGACACAGCACATTTGCCAAATTAAAGAGATAAACAAAACAGACTAACACTAAACACCGAACACACAACCCTGAGTGAGTGAAAACATGCGGCTTTTATGCAGCTGTACTGAGGCTCGATTGCTAATCAATCATTCAGTTGGAGTTGCGGAACAACTGCACGTGAATTAATAAAATGCAATTCCCAGTGCTCACATATTACTACATTTTACTTGCACGTGAAGTGCTGTGCAATCCTCGTGCCTAAATACAAATATACACTTTAAACACTCGTGTTACACAGACCCGTTTATATCCTGTGTACCAATGACTACACACCAAGATTAACACACAACATACAACACAAAATACACACAGGGACAGGCACTTTGCCACAGACAGAAAGAAAGAATATACATGGTTTAAATTCCATTGGAACACCCATTGAAACACTAACCATGACTACCAAGGAAGCTTGGCTTAAAATGGAAAGCACTTTGAACTGGGTTTGTGTGTAGCAAACAAACAAATACTGAAGTGCACTTCTGCAACAAGTATGCTAGTAACATAAATCACCTGCAACAGCTTTCAAGAACTTCTTTGTAAGTTTTATCATAATTGGATAAGCGGTTCTATAGTGATAAGAAAAAAAAAAAAATCATACAACCACAAACAATTTAAATAACACGTTAGAATGACCTTGACAAAATTCCAGATAGGTAACCAGGAAAGCAATTTTATCTTGAAGATACAGTTGGCATTCTTGATAACGAGGATGGATATTACTGTAGGTAGCAGCAATTGGCTTACAGTGCTTACCAAAGCTGCTTGGCATAAGGGGGAGTTGATAAAAACACAAGGACTAATGTGTCAGCCTAATCACCGCATGCTGTCCTTGGGACAACAGTCGGATATAGTAAAAAAACAAAAACAAAAAAAACCATAACATGTTAAAGAAATTGATTTCTGTGTGAAACTAGTGTGCCTTTGGTGTTTATCACACATTTTGTATTATTAGGATTTTATTTTAGTTCCAGAAAAAAATAATGAAAACTGCATTTTCGGACAAAAGACCTTGATCAAACTGTTCCATGGAGTCTGATTCAGCCAGTATCAAATGACCACAATGTGGCAGCACACCAGGCAGCTGGGTTCAGAGTTAACCCAGCAGACACACAGGCACTGTAGCAGCTGCACAAAAGGGAAGTTCTAATTCTAGGCACAATTAATTTTAGCTGCCATCAAAAACTAGGATGTTTTTTCGTTATTAAAAATAAATAATGTAGCTGGCACTGGGCTCCTGGAATGAACTACATTATTATTAGTATTAGTATTATTATTGTGGTTAAAGATCATGCATCAGGTTCTTGATAATATTAATAATCAGCCCTGCAATAGAAGATGACAGTTCTGCTGTACTGCGTACTGTAAGGCTTTTAATGTCTTAATTCATGTTTGAAAAAAACAAAAAAATCCTGTCAATATTATTTATATTCAAATCTACTGTATTGGCCAATTTGAATCTAAATAATATTAACAGGACTTGTTGTTTTGTTAGTTTTTTTGCACCTCCAATACTATAATGTCATGTCTGAACTGTAACCCAAAATTAAAACGTAAATCAATATTAAGCTATTAGTATGGAAAAGAAAATGACAGTGACACTGTACAGTATGTAATCCTGTACCTTCAAGGGCTGGGGTTATAACTGCAATGCAGGAAGAAAGTTTGACCATGGCCGGAGATATTGGCAGTCAACTGGACATTATCCATCCCTGGAAAGAACACACTGTGCATTTCAGAATAAATCAAAACTGCCACTCGGTCCTGCACAGCAGAAATTGCTGTATGACTCAGTGTATTTTTGAATAAGGGAATGGTTAATAACTAATACACTGCTAATAAGAAATAGATTCTGGTTACTATAAGTCAGGTTCGTGTTTCCTGCTTGATAATTGAGGTGCACCAAGGACACCATTAACAATGCATGACAATTGTTTTCATTCAGCTTGCAGCACACCTAACCCGGTGCCAAGATAACTTTGAGGGGTAAGGTGAAACACACGCACATTAATAACTGCGTTCCAAAGAAAACCGCAAAGACACCGAGATGAAATGCTCCCTGATTTCTGAACCCTGAGGTTCACCCGATTCTTGCTCTCTCGCTACATCGTACTACAGCAATTGCCAAAAGACCACACAACTGTTTCCTGGTGGAGAAGCAATTTCCCCTCTACAAGTGTTTCAGACACTTTTAATCATAGTGCTTGTTTACCAAGTTATGCTGTAGCTGTTGAGTCACTGGAACCTTTCAAGGACCAAATAGACAAAGTTGCTGGATCATTGAGTTATAGTACTGGAAATTGGATGAGCACCGATGGGCCCAAAAGACTTTCCTCTCGTTTTAACTTTTCTTTTACATCTCATCATACTTTCATGTTAACGCAACAAGTGAGTAATGTCCTTGTAGAACAGGTTAATTCACCTTATACTATCTCTCTGTCCATTTGGCTTCACGCTACCCTCGGTAAAGCACTACAGCAGTATAGTACTCCCCAAAGTTAGCTGTAGTACAGAAGCTCTCTGAACACTTACTCAAGTTTCTATTGTATCTCTCTCTCTGATACAATGTCAGTAAGACATGCTCTGGGATGCTGGTACCTTACTGTAACTTAAAACAAGCCTGTCAGGTTTTCCTAAGATTGGGTGCCTTTTCTTCTTATGGGCATTATCAGGATAAAGTAAAAACAATTTGTTTGAATTAAAGGTTCAATTAAAATGTAAAAAATAAATAAATAAATAAAATTGTTCCAAAGACCTGCAGAAACATAATATAAAAAATCTGCAAGCTTAAACCACAAACATTTCCTGCAGCTTTGTGGATTAGCGTGTTCTCCTTGAACACACTGTTCCTGTCTCCGCTCATCCTCAACTTTACTACACTGTACTGAATGAGCTTCTCTTCACTGACAGGGGGATTGTCAATCATCACCTTGGTTTCAAATCACCAGTACAAACTGCAATATTTGAATGCTTTGTTACAGATTGGATTGTAGACTGGAGATGAAACCGACAGTAGACAGCCCAAGTCACAGCACTTACGCACATATGTTGTTCATTTCATACATTTTAACAAAGTAGTAGCCCAGCCCGGTAAAGTTCTGTAACTGTTAACCAATACTGTATTTTAGAAAATAATTCCTTACCAAGGTTACGGCTTCCTGTAGTTTAGTTTTTCAGACTATCTTCATTTTGCCTGAGAGTGCTGTTTTTATCATTCATGAGGAAGTCTGCAAATAACCTACAATACTGCTTGGAGGTTGGCTACTCAAACAGTGGCCCTACCGGAAAACTACACGTGATATCCTCCATTTGTTCTCTTTTTTTTTTTTTTTTTTTTTGTTAAATGTGCCCACCTATTTGACCCCCTATTTTCTCCCCAATTTGGAATTTCCAATATTTTTTTTTCCCCCTCACTGCAGTAATTCTCCACACAGCTCAGGAGACTTGAAGATTCAGTGAGAATCCTCCGACCACGACCAAGCCAGTTTCCTCTTTTAAACCCAAGAACTCGAGAGGTGATGTCAGCGAGCTACCAGCCTCTGGAGGACAAAGGCCAACCCTGCAGGCGTCCGATTTTGAGCTCACTGGAAATTCGAATTAAAAAACATAAAAAGTATTCAAACTTTTTTTTTTTTCATATAGGCAACTGTGAGATCTATGAAATTACTTTACAAATAAATTGAGTAAAGTGCTGCTACTGGAAGTAACACATTCAAGATTATTATTTTTTTTTTTTGATAAACAAATATTTCGTACTTAATTATAATACTTCTTAAACTCACCCTTAATATGTAGTCTACACAAATGTAATTACATTGGTCACTACAGTATCTCAGGTATTCTGCGTTCGGTATGACTTACTTGCTTAACATTTTATTTAAAAAGGTAAAGCAAAAGTTGTTTTCAAAAACAAAAAAAACAACACAACATGTTGGCTAATCAGTACACCTTTCTGTAACAAAGACCAACCTTAACAGTATTTACATTCCAGTGGCAGCATGCGCCTGCCCTCTGAAAAATAATCCAGGTAATAGATGCTGGGTATGGCGGGGAACAGGGCACAGCTAACAATCCCGTGAAGGCCTGTGGTAAGTGTTGTATAATACCTGTGTCTGATACTTCTCTTGATTTAATTTCTTTAAACCTGGCTCCCTTAAAAGGTGTGATGTGCAATAGGTCTTTAAAAATCTATTTCCTTTCCATCCTATTTTGATAGACTGAAGACTTCATTGCTGTGATGAAGATCTATTTTACAAGGAAAGAATAAAATAATATTTACAGAGTCTCGGCTATCCCAAGAAGAATCTGCATGTGGAGAGCAGGGTTTTATGACAGGGTGATCATGTCATACTCTAATTGCTGTGCTGTAGTGAATTAGAGTGAATAGATTACACTATGTAACACAATTTTTGTTCTTGGGTAGTAAGTGTTATTTCCTAATTGCTTATGCCTCAAAAGTATAGAAAATGGCTATTATTCCCCAGAAACTTTGCTTTTGTGACCAGGACAGTGACATTTCAAAATATCACTATTTCCAATGGGAAAACGGGCAAATGTGTGTCTTTTCGTTCACATAAAGTCAGAAAAAAACAACATATGAATCCAAATTAACATGTATTTATACTAAAGTAATATAAAAATGACTACAAAAGATTTAGAAGTGAGCAGTTTTTCGAAATTTACGATTATACTGTATTTACATGTAAATGTAAAATACGTAAATGTAACTCAAATCAGTCAGCAACCTAAAACAGTAGCACGTTATAATAAGGTCCAATAGTAAACATTTTGTTAGCCCTTTATAGATGATGAATACATAATATATACACTATGAACAAACGGGGTGTAAATATTTAGAAAGCACTTATTAGTGTCATTGTTAATGCTTTATAAGACCTGCTTATAAACACTTTATTAACTATTTATTAGCGAGTAATAGATGCTACATAAATGTGAAATAGCAAGCTATAAATATCTATAAAGCCATTTATAAATGAGGGTTAACAAAATGTTTATTAGTAAACCTTATAAAACATTAATAATTACATTTATAATGTGCTTGAATAATCTCAGCTCCCTACGCTGATTTGTCCTTAATAACCTAATTTATAAATGGCTTTGTCATCAAATTTGTTAAGGAAACAGCTTAGTTTACTTAAAGGTCAACAGGAACCGATTCAGTGCAAACATTCTTGTGCTGGAATGAGTTCCTGAAGTCTTGCCAAGGCATTGATCCTCTTCATCGGCTCGCTTTATTGGGGGCTGTGGCTGAGCATGGTTCCAGATCTTTTTTGTTGCCCCAGCATGATTTTAGAGTACCACTATAGCGGGATTTCGTTAACAGCAAACAAGACAAATTAGCACTGAGATCCAGTGTTCTGCAAGCCTGCTTGGTGTTTCCATTGTGCTGCTTACAATGTTATTTTGTTTTTCACAGCACAGTTTTTTTTTTTTATTATTCCTTCAACTTTACAGTACATCAGTCAAGGATTGTGGCTAAAGATGCTACTTGAGACTTGTGCTAAAGAGAAATTACCTTAAACCTACATTTCAGCTCACCCCTGGAGCACACAATGCTTCCTTTGTTTTTTACTCTTTGATTGTTCACTAATTTGGTTAATTTACTTTTAGGCTTTCTATTTACAGTATAATCGTAAATCTCGAAAAACTACTCACTTCTAAATCTTTTGTAGTCATTTTTGTATTACTTTAGTATTTAATACATGTTAATTTGGATTCATATGTTGTTTTTTTCTGACTTTATGTGAACGAAGACACACATTTGCCCGTTTTCCCACTGGAAATAGTGATATTTTGAAATAGCAAGTTTGTGGGGAATAATAGCCATTTTCTATACTTTTGAGGCATAAGCAATTAGGAAATAACACTTACTACCCAGGAACAAAAAAAAAAAAAAAATTGTTACACGGTGTTATCAAAGTTGTGAGAAAATGAATAATGATATGAATCAAATATTCAAGTCAGAACTAATTTGTTTCCCAGTGTTTACATATGCTTACATTTGAATGAACTACAGGACTCACACTCCACCTAGAGTACTACAGCAACATCACATGTGCAAAAAAAATAAATTAATTAATTAAATAATTTTAAAAAAATATCCATTTAAATTTACTGTAAAAGGATAACGATATATAACTTGTCCTTAAGTTTCCATATGGTCTAGCAGTTAGGATTTCTGGTTCTCACTCACTCAGGCGGCCCGGGTTCTACTCGGTATGGGAACATCTATTTTATAGGAGGCAGTGTGGTCTGGTGGTTAAAGTCCAGGGCTTGTCCAGAAGGTCACCAGTTCAAATCACACAGTTCAAATCACACCTCTGCCACTTACTGTGTGACTGTGAAGTGCTTTGTGATGGTGGTATAAAAATAAAGATATATATTAAAATTGTCTTTCTGGGGCAAGCTAACTCAGAACAACTGATAAATTTAGAATACAGAAAAATCGATTGTAATTGCAGTAATACTAACTATAGACTGTACAGCATGTTTCCAGAAGTTAATGTTGTGAACATCACTTCTGGGAAAATATTAAAATATAAATGAATTATATGCTGTAAAAAGCACTCATAAGGGTCAGTCCGTACACGGATTTCCTACAAGACATCAGTTTTTAGGAATTAAAAAATGTTCTCTATATCTGAGTGCCTCATAGTTACTCTGTGTTTTAGAAGCAGTGTTAGCCCACTCAGTCCATCATTTTTGACATGCAGCACATTTTGTGTTGACATTGTAGCAGAATTCCTGAAAATTGCTTGCTGTAGAGTGGGTTTTTTTTTTTTTTTTTTTTTTGCATATACGGAATATGATCGCTTGTCGTGATGAATTCTACTTCCTCTGTTGGTACATGTGTGATCGAGGTAGTTTTTCTAAATGGAATGAGGTTTAAAAAACATTTGGAAGCAAACTTTCCTTTCATTCTGGGTGCTGGCACCTTCACAGATGCTGTCAGAACTGCCATAATTGATACAACACAACGGAAAATTTTAAAGCAAAATGGTAATGATTCGTCACACACACGTGACCTTTCCTTAGCCCAACCTTAAATTAACATAATATTCATTTCAGGATCCATTTACTCGCCAGCATCAGTGGTTTCATTTTGTTTAACTGTAAATCCACTTTTAAAATGACCACGAGCACCAAGGCGCTTTCAAAAGAACTCCAGGACAAAGTTCTTGAAAGGCACAGATAAGGGGATGGGTATAAAAAAAATATCAAAGGCCTTGAATATGCCTTGGAGCATGGTCAAGACGATTATTAAGAAGTCGAAGGTGTATGGCACCACCAAGACCCTGCCTAGATCAGGCCGTTCCTCCAAACTGGATGACCGAGCAAGAAGGAGACTGATCAGAGGCTACCAAGAGGCCAATGGCAACTTTGCAAGAGCTACAGGCTTTTATGGCCAAGACTGGTCAAAGTGTGCATGTGACACCAATATCCCAAGCACTCCACAAATCTGGCCTGTATGGTAGGGAGGCAAGAAGGAAGCCATTACTCAAGAAAGTCCACCTTGAATCCCATTAGAAGTATGCAAAAAAACACTCAGGAGATTCTGTAGCCATGTGGCAAAAAGTTTTGTGGTCTGACAAAACTAAAACGGTACTTTTTGGCCTAAATGCAAAGTGTTATGTTTGGCGCAAACCCAACAGAGTGCATCACCCAAAGAACACTATGCCTACTGTGAAGCATGGTGGTGGCAGCATCATGTTATGGGGATGTTTCTCATCGGCAGGGACTGGGGCACTTGTCAGGATAGAAGGGAAAATGAATGGAGCAAAGTAAAGAGAAATCCTTGAGGAAAACCTGCTGCCCTCTGCAAGAAAGCTAAAACTGGGACGGAAGTTCACCTTTCAGCATGACAACGACCCAAAGCACACAGGCAAAGCTACACTGCTAAAAAACAAAAAGGAAGATGTCCTTGAGTGGCCCAGTCACAGTCCCGACCGAAATCCAATCAAAAATTTGTGGCATGACTTGAAGATTGCTGTCCATCAACGCTCTCCAAGGAACTTGACAGAGCTTGAACAGTTTTGTAAAGAAGAATGGTCAAATACTGCCAAATCTAGGTGTGCAACGTTGGTAGAGACCTATCCCAACAGACTCACTTGGTGCTTCCACCAAGTATTAACTCAGGGGGGTGGAGAATTATCCAATTATGATCTTTCAGTTTTGTATTTTTAATATATAATTTTTTTCTCAATAAAAACTTTTTTCCCCCTTAACAGTGTGGAGTATGGTGTGTAGGTAAATGGGAAAAAAATTCTCATTTAAATGCATGAAACTCTGAGGCACTGACACAACATAATGTGAAAAAAGTTCAAGGGAGGGTGTAGACTTTCTATAGGCACTGCGTATATATAGGCACGTCTACCCTCTAATTAGTTGGAAAAAATAAGATCTGGCACGTCGCATTTGAAAAGTTGCTGACCCCTGCCCTAAACCATATGAAGCAATGCCATTTTCAGCTGCACTGACATACTTAAAAAAGAAAATCATAAACAAACTTTCATAATGTCATTTTCTTACCTGAAATTCTGGTTTTCAAGATGATTTTGTTTTCTCCCCAAAAAATATTCAATGTACCATAGTACATTAGGAACACACTTTAGCAACTTCATGCCATCTGTGCATATGATGAGGTAGTCTTGAGGGTTAGTGAGACAGTGAGAAGTAAACTATTTCACACTGTGTGTGTGTGTGTGTGTGTGTGTGTGTGTGTGTGTGTGTGTGTGTGTGTGTGTGTGTGTGTTGTAAGAAGAGAGGGCTATAAATAGTCCCAGGTTTTGTGAACCTGGGAAAATTTCCTACGTCATAATGCACCCTCAGTAGCATCCAGTACAGCAAAATAATTGTTTTCATTACTGACAATGACATTATAGGATAATCACACTAAAGAGAGTGGGTGACAGGACCCCTTTTCAACCCAAATTACAGGTTGACACCAGTCCATCTTCACCAGCACAGCAGTAAAAACATACAGAACTGTAGCATGACCTACTAAATTTGAAACTTAGTTGAAAGCTTGTCTACTAAATTCAGCCTAGATAAAGTCTGATTGAAAAAAGAAACAAAGTGGTAATTTAATTGCACAGACTCCTGCTGTTCATTAGGCTGTTGCTCACTATTAAACCAATTAAGGGTATTTTGTGGCATTTGTTAAATCTTGTCACATGGCAATGCACATACTATTTTAATACGTGTTTCAATGTTTGTGCCTTTGAAAGCCTGTGACTTGTTTTACTTGTGAAAGACTTGATAGATTGATTAAAAAATCTGTATACACCTAACTAGTGAGGGAACAAAACATAGATTAACAAAACTGTTCCCCCAAACCCCCAAACATATAATAGACATAAAATATTTTGTTTGTATTGTTCAATAGATCTGCAGTATACTGTAACGGGCCGGAGGTGCACTTTGCCAGCCGCTGGAACTCTGGCTGCGTGTTTATCTGGGCTTGCAATATGCTAGATATTGGGTGCAACTTTGCACCAGCGCCGACCCTGCCAACCGTGGTAGGGAATTCAGGGGAATGGGACAGACAGCGAGCACTGATTGGTGCAAAGGAAAGGGTGGTGGGGTGTAAAGGGAGGCAGTGCTCTTCTGAACTAGAAACCTGCGTCACGTTATAGCATTTTGCTTCAATACCATTTTTACTAAAATTAATTAATCATTTAATGCATTATTGTAAATACTGTAGCAGACTGTACATTAAGACGCTTTGGAATGAAAGTTCAAGTATTTATTAAAATTCCCTAACACATAGGCTACCTTGCATTTACAGTGTGCTGCAGTACAGACTACTGTATTTGCTCCCCACATTTTAAAATACTGCCTTAAAATCCCCTGCTCACTGTTTCATGTATTACAACTAAAGGTACAGGGGGCACAAAACAGTTGCATAAAAGAATGAGATCAAAATAGCAGGCATCAATTCAGCATCATGCTGTATATCAGTTGTTGAAGCCTGTATGGCACTTAGTCGCAGGCAATATTACTGGCACTGTACACGTAACATAAAATAATTCAAGAAAACACCTTAAATACAAGCATTTAGTAAACATTAGCCACTAAAAAGTGTACCAACCCAAAGCTTGAGAAGAAAAGAACTGCCAAGTAGTTTTTCAAGAACAATTCCACTCGTATTGAAGTAGTTCATTTACAGTACAACAGGCTTTTTATTGCAGTGATTTGTTATATTTATTCAATTTAGATTTAGTTCACAGCCAAAAAGGCTCAGCATGATTAGAGTACATTGTGTTTTCACTCAATAACACTGGTTAAGTTTTATAATGTATGTGTGGTTACACTACCTTAGATGAAATGAAACAAATATCAAATATTGTATAGTGGCTAATCAAAAAAGCCATTATGACATAGGGCAACGTTCATCGGACGATCGATCAAGTGGATGGTCATTTCACGTCCAGTTGTGACACCACAAATTTTACCATCTATTTTCCTGCGATATACTTCCCAAACTCAAATCTTGATCATGTTAATGAGGAACATCTCCATAAGCCTCTAAGCCTGCAGGCACCAGGTGTGGGTGATTTGAAGCGGATTGATCATAAGAGATTTTACACTGGAATGTTCATTCAGGTCAAAGGTTTGTTTTGACATGGCACAACGTCAAAGCCAACATTGAACTCTAGAGGAGCTGGCTCAGGGTATGGGAATGCTACAGACTGGTGCATCCCAACCTAAGAGTTGAGCTGTGAAATCACTAAAAAGGTCTGGTTTGTATAGCCATGTAGGCTCACGTTAATCTGAGTAGTAGTTACTGCTATTGGATCTCACTGGATATTTCATGTAAAAAAAAAAAAAAAAAAAAAAAATAAACACTAGATTACTAGACATACATATTTTCTGAGACTAGCTTAGACATTATGATGAGAATGGCTTAAAGCGAGTTGCACACAATTTCTACAAAGAACTGAAGACTAATGTGGGTGGCCTGATCATGAAAAGGTGAGGCTGGGAATCTGTTCCAGAAACTGTAAACTGTAATGAAAAAGAAGAACCCCCACAACCCGTTCCTCCACACCTACACAATATACCAAAGTACATACAACAATGGAAAACAAGGCACTTAAGTCACAATTTTTTCAATTTCCAGACATAATTTGCCATTCGGTTTTAGTTAATATTGACAACACTGCATTTCTTCAAATGACTCACTGCTGCACTGTACAGCAAGGATCCCACTCGTGACTGTCCTGTAATCTCGTGATTAAAAATCATGAATAAGAAATCTACTAAATCACAGATACAGATTTCAGTACATCTTATCACATTTACAGATGTCATGCATATAACATACTGAACAATTCTGAAGTTAAAAAAGAAACACTGCATTTGATGTTTAATAACAATTTCTGAATACTGTCATATTTTTGGTGATTAGTTAGGCCTAATATATGCTTACTGGCAAGGCGGCTTCAAGGCGGGAGGATGTCTGTGTGTCTCAAGGTAAAACGACCAGGACAGACGCTAAAGTTAAGTGCACAGAACAGGGATGGAAATAAGACTCCCTTTGCATAGTGTTTTTTTTTTTTTTTTTTTTAATAGTCATTGCTGATGATTTTTACCCCAGTTTTCTCCCCAATTTGGAATCGCCAGTTGTGTTATTATTAATACCAGGTTCACCGCTGCAACCCCCCGGCGACTCTGGAAACAGAGGCTGAAACACGCATCCTCCGAAACATGATCGTGCCAAGCCATCATTTTTGCCCTGCTGACCTAAGCCATCCCTACCCGGTTGGCCATCGGCCAATTGTGTGCCGCCCTGGGCACCCCAAGTCATTGTCGTCAATGACATACTCTGGATTCGAACCTGCAATCTCCAGGCTATAGGGTGCATCCTGCACTCCACGTGGAGCACCTTCACTGCATGCACCACTCTGGAGCCCCTGCATAGTGTTTTTGATCCATTCCTAGTTTTACTGTGGGTTTAATGAGACACACCTGAGCTGGTTAGTTATACACTGTGTCTAACCAAGCTTGACGTACAATCTGGAATCGGTGAAACTGCTAAGCAATGGGAGTCTTATTTCCATCCCTGTAGCACAGTTGAAAATTCACCAATACTACATTCACGCTAGCCGCTCGCCACGTCGCTACAAGCGAAATGTTTTCTCTTGTGGCTCAACTATTTTTCACGAAGTGGCCACGGTGGCGAAAGCTTTGAAAAATGTGCATGTGCAAGACTTGCCAGCACGATTACTTTTAACACGTGCTGCTAGATGAATCAATACAGACTGTTTAGTTTGATTTAATTTCGCCCGATGAATGTCCTTTAACTTGTTCCTGTAAAATCTATGCCACAAACGTTGTGTTTGTTGGAGGACACAGGGTCTAATTAGAAACAGTCAGCGGTTGGCACTGCTTGTAAAAAATAATTAAAAAAAATATGGCATCCAAATGGAATTTTTTTTTTGACATTTAAAAAATATAAAATAAAAAATTGTACAGACAAATTATCAAAATCGTTATGCAGTACATGAATATCTCTGCAAACCTATTCAGAATTTAGGAAATCTGTAATGACTAAGTTTGGCATTTATTAAATGGGAATCAGAGTTATAGTGCACTTTAAATATACTGTTTATGCGTATTGTAAAGGGTAGGGTCTGGCATTTAAATATCTACATGTTTTCAAATAAAATACATACATATCTTTTTGTCTTGTAAAAAAGTATGTTTAACTTGTTTACAGTACTGTTAAGTGGCTTAAGTTTTTCCAGTGTGGCTACAAAATGTTAACTAGCTTTAGCCACAGAGGCTAACTAAATCAAAGCCTTAGAAGGAACATAATAAGTCATATTTTTAATATACAACCACAGTATACAGGGTAGTGCTTTAAAAAAAACAGCTACAGCTGCCAAAACTATTACCCAACCAACATTTCCAGTTTCCTAGTCAAACAAAAGGTGTGTCAACCGAAGAGATATTTGAGAATCTAAAGTACTGAAGTTTTTGGTTTTAAATCGTCAATAACCGAAAAAAAAAACACCTGATGACCTATTTAGAAAATGCGTTTACTTTTTTAAAACAATAAACCTGGGTTTCGGCAATATATTTAATAATGCCAACCATTCACTACTATTTCTACATAAAGAAAACGTCTTTCATAAGACGGTCAGTATGCACTGCTACTGACCAATTAGCAATTTCGTTCGAGTGAGTGTTTTTATTTATGCAGAAATTACAATACAAATACAGGACAAAGTAGAAAGCAACATGTGAATAAAGAACAACAAACACAACAGGGGTTGTTATTTTACATATTGATTGCATTAATGACATTAGGGACCTGAGTGGGCTGAAAAAAATTTAAAAAAACTTAGCTGGGGAAAAAAAACAACAAAAAACCTAGTGTTGTAAGATTATTTTTGTCATTGTTTAGGATCAATAAATTCAGGACCAGCCATTATTTTAAGGTTAGGTTAACATTTATATTTACAAAATTAATAATGTGCACAATAATCAAAAAAAACAACATCAGTATTACAATTAATAAATAAAAATTATTTACTGTTAAAAGGCTAATAAGTGAATTGGTTAGACTCTCCTGTTAGCGTTAAGCTTGCTTTGCCGTATTGAGAGAAGGTGTAATGTTTATTTTTCTCCCCTCATGCTTTGTGGTTCAAACATTTGCAAACAGTACGAACTTTCTAGCCCAGAAATTGTATATTATGATAATAAAAAATAACCATGAAGTCATGCTTGAATATGTTGATTATTATAGCTCTATACAAAGATGGTCCTTAGTTTTCAGGGGTTTCTTCTGTTTAATACTTAACAGAAGGGCCCAAGTTAAATCAAAACATTGACTTGCTCATCAAATAATTACAAACTGTTAATGTAAGGAGATTCACATTTAGTGAAATCACCAAAACAAAAAAAAAAAACAAAAAAAAAACACATAGTACAAATCCATAACACTTTAGTTTTACCATTGTTTACCGTATACATTGAAAAGAGAAACTTAAACATATAAAATGAAAGGCAAAAGCAATAAGGTTACAGATGCAACAGTCAAGATGCATCATGACGAAAGTCAATAACCACACCCACGGCATGCTTCTGTTCTGAGCCAAATTCACATATGTTAATTAAGTTTCACGGTATGGGTCGGGTATATCGCCCGTCAGGGTACCAGGCCCTCATGGGTAGGGTGTGCCAGTGTAAAAGGGGTATTAGTGTTTGCATTCTAATTGTTTGTATAAAGTTATTGAAGGGTCTTTTATTCAATAAGATTTATTGACAAACCAGGAAGCGAGCTGAGCTGAGGAGTTGTACAATGTGAACAATGTGTGAGTTGCAGCAATACAACTGTAACATTGGACTCTGTCTGCATCCAGCTCAGTTAATCATATAAGAGAGTTATGTCTTCACCACATCTGAACCCCAACATTACTGTGTGTAGGTACACGGGCGGTAATGGGCGTAAAATTAAATACTTCACAATTCTCAGATTCAAAATGCATCCAGAGTTCTAAATTGCCTGAATCCTAAATGTGAACATACTCACTTCAACGCAGTAAGTTAACGTTTGTATATGTATTAGTAAAACGTATATGCAATTTATTAGCGTGTGAGTGTCGTATTTGTAATAACTGAAAATAACCAAAGTTGTCAAATAATAATAAAACCCGACCCCCCCCACCCCACGAGCTCAACAAAAAAATGCAATCCCTATACATTCGCTTACTATCTCAGTCCTCAATTGTGGAAAAAAAAAATCATGCCACCTTTCAACGTATGTTACAGTATGTAGAACCAGCTGTGTGTTCCTTTAAAGTGATAACGCTATGTAACACAATTTTTGTTCCTGGGTAGTAAGTGTTATTTCCCAATTGCTTATGCCTCAAAAGTATAGAAAATGGCTATTATTCCCCACAGACTTTGCTTTTGTGACCAGGACAGTGATATTTCAAAATATCACTATTTCCAATGGGAAAACGGGCAAATGTGTGTCTTTTCGTAGTGTCTTTTATACTGTAAATACAGTATAATTGTAAATCTCGAAAAACTACTCACTTCTAAATCTTTTTTTTAGTCATCTTTGTATTACTTTAGTATAAATACATGTTAATTTGGATTCATATGTTGTTTTTTTCTGACTTTATGTGAACGAAAAGACGCACATTTGCCCATTTTCCCATTGGAAATAGTGATATTTTGAAATATCACTGTCCTGGTCACAAAAGCAAAGTTTGTGGGGAATAATAGCCATTTTCTATACTTTTGAGGCATAAGCAATTAGGAAATAACACTTACTACCCAGGAACAAAAAAAAAAAATTTGTTATTATAAACAGTGTAATTTGAGACTGTGAGTGACATTCCCTCAACCCAGATTACAGATGTGGTCTGACTGGAAGTGCCTGTTGCAAATTCCAACACTCCTTACTTTGCTTCGCCTGCCCAAAACTGTACATACAAACTTTAACAACAAAAAAAAAAGTTTAATGAATGCACATTGCACAGGGCTCTCTTCATAGCATTTCAAAATGTCAAAACTTTGCTACTGCATGCCAAATGTCAAAATTGTTTCCTCTGTACTCCAAGCTTTACAAATGATCCAGTGACCCAGAGCTGTGTTAATATGTGAAAACAGTAGGGAATCTCCAAACTGCATATCCTAGAGACATTTTGACAGCAACTGCGCATGTTCATAGCTAATTGTACACAGTATGGTCTTCTGGATTTTATTTTTTTTAAACTCCTGTTTTAAATGTTATTTATAAACCCATTTCTACATATGTCAAGTTCTTAAAATTGCATTAGATTACTCATTGTTCCTCACAACCCACCTTCTTGAGTTACTGCTAGTTTTTCTTTTTATTATTTAAAACATCACTAAACATACATGCACAATTCATTCTCTCCTAAATTTGTAATGTCCAATTACATTACACTCAGGAACTCGAGAGTGGATGTCAGCAAGCTACCGGCCTGTGGAGGACAAAGGCCAACCCTGCAGGTGTCTGCCTGAGCTCACTAGGTGCCTGGCCAGCAGGGTTCGCTGTATCCCGATCAGGCTAAACAGTCCCTGTTTTTCCACCCTAACCCAAGGGAGCACCAGAGCTAATACAACACTCCCTTCAGCATCCCCAGCGAAGACCAGAAATTTCACACAGGCGGGACGCGAACCAGCGCTCCCCTGACTGTATGACTCACCCTGCATAACACACGCCTGTGCTTGTATCAGATGAGCCACTATGACTCAACATAAGTGTTAAATAATTGTATTCTTCATATCGAAAAAAATCGGTTTACTGTAGAACATTTTGAGCAGTGCACAGTATTAGGGCTTTTTTTGCTCAAGGTTAGAATTCCATTTCAAATGCTAAATTCTCCTATTGAAGGGGTCCTTTGTAACATTCTACTGATGAAATTAAGAGCATTCCTTTCATATTCGGCTCATACTTAGTGAATAACAGGTTTCAAAACATCTGAAATGGAAGCCAAAAAGTAGTCGTCTCCATACTGTAGAACACTAAAAAAAAATGTTGCAACCAGACAAACTGTATTGGACATGATCAGGTAAACAGATGAAGCAATTAATCAGTTTTTTTTAATGCTTCTCAAGTAGTCAACCTCAACTTAAACTTTCCAATCTAGTGATTATATTTTCAGACTAGATTGTATTTTGTTTACTGCATTCCAAGATGCTTATCTTAAAATAGGCCTATGTGCTTTTTTTTTTTTTTTTTTTTTTTTTTTTCCAATCCGATAAAGCACCAGTGCACCAAATAAACCTCCCATGTCTGCATGCAATCTCCCTCGAGGGACCAACTTTAAAATGCAGTCATCCGCTGCAATAAAGTTCTAGTAACTTCTCTGGATCAACTTTATACCAAAATTGGCAGTAACCAAATCAAAACCAACACAATGAGTTATATATCAACCTGGGTGGCAGTTTTACAAGCCACTGGATTGCCCATTTGAGTCTTGACACTATGCCCATGACAACATTTTAAATAAAGAGATTCAGAAGACCGATTTATCACTCTGGTGAAGTTCTGCAAAAATGAACAGAATTGCACAGCCTTCAACACCAGACTAGCTGCTAGTAATATACTGTACATACTGTAAGAGGTAAGAAAATGAAACGGATTTAAAGCCTTGTTTATCATTTGTTTAATTGTTAAGGACTCAAGTTGAAAAGGGTTCACTTGTTCGAATACGATCAATCCAATCACCTTTATTGAGTTGCGTTGTATACACTACTTCACGTAAGTTATTTATGCCAGTTTAATGCAATATAAAAATTATAAAACAGTTGGAATTAAAGATAGTGATGCTATAGCACCAGACTTTAACCTTACTAATTTAAATAAATTGTGCCTTATCGTACAGATCAGTGGAAAATAGGGCCCTCAGCTGTCCTTTGGATGAGACATAAAAGCGAGGTTCTATTGTAAGTGACTCTGCGGCAGTTGTTGATGAAAGACAGTTCACCCACTAGTCTCTGTAAGTCACTCTGGATAAAAGTGTCTGCTAAATGACTAATCCATGCCATTTTACTGCTTTGCTTGTCATGCCAGCTGTCACACACACACATATATATATATACATACATATATATTAGCTCAAAGAGCCATTTATTTAGCACTTTTTATACCAAAGTATTGCAAAGCACCGTACAGTACACAGCAGAAAAAAAGAATAACAGTATACATATAACACAAAAGCAGCAATTTTATGTAACTGCTTGTAAAACGATGTAAAAACCTCTAAGATAAGAAAGCCATGACTTCATCCGGTCTTATCTATATAGTTATGTGAACAGAGATTAGGCTAAAACATAAAGATTCAAGTTAGTGAAAAAGCTGTTAAGATCATTAGAGATCCAGTGGTGTGTAAGTCTCTACCTGACAGCTCTGAAACACAAAAGAGTGAGCTTCAACACAGAAAAAAAAAGTCAGCAGGCTTGTCTTTCCGATTTTAACAGCACTCCTACAGTAATAACTGCTTGAGTGAAAGGCTTTTGAACGGTAATCCAGATCTGTCTACAGTATTTATTTTGGAATAGGAGTGCTAACCATTTATTTGTTGATAGCAAAACATAAAAGCAAAATAAACCAGCCTGTGCTGAGAATGTCCAACGACGATGTAAACAGCAGGAGAATAACCCCATGTAGTAATTACAGTCAAGACTATGTTATTAAATTCGGTAATTCAATTTATGAGTGACAACGAAGTACATAAAAGCAGTATCCCCAGATGTAATGTCGAAAATAAGTTTTACTGCATTTAAATAAGCGGTTCTGTTATAGGGGCAGACAGACGTGCCTCCATATACGGCCCGGTTCTACCAAATATTTCGTATTTTTGTATTTACAAACATACGAAAAATGTCCTTAAAAGGTTTCATCACAGCTGGAAAGTGGTTCCCTGAATATATGGACAACAGTAGTGTGCGATACACAACTAGGAACTGACTCCGCTTTTAAGTCAAGAAAGACTAAAACCAGTTTGAGTGCACGCGCATGAGTGGTCTGCTGTTGTTTTAGTACTAATAATATTAGCATAGGTGGGCAATGCTGTCACATGACTGTACACAGTAAAATAGGATTAGAATAGTGTTAATTCAGTACACATGTAACACACCATCTAACATTTCTTGATATGGTAAGCCTTGGAAGCACAGAAAATCGTTTTTTAGACGAATAGTGCACAAAACATTTTTTTCCGAAACTACAAGTTGCTCTTGGTCCCCAGGAATTTTACATCAATGCATTCTCATCTTCACCGACTGCAAGAGAGGAAGGACGGCAATGTACTACATTTCCCAATATACAAGTTAACGATGAATCATAATTAATTGCCAGTATTATGAATCAACTAAAAACATCCTCAGACAACCTACAATAACTAGAAGTAACATGAATAAAACCCGAAAACGTATGACGGTTTGATAAAATGGCTAGGAAGAAAGGAAACGTGTTTGTAAAAGCTTAGATTAACTGGTTTCCTGTTTCTTGTACTTAAATTGGACACCTGGGCAGTCATCATAAATCACATTCCAAACCTATACAGTAATATCAGCAAAATAAAATACGCAAAGCACAAATTGTACAAATCATTTCTACATGATAAAGTTTAGTTACCGCACTTACGTCCACTTTCCTTTGCGCATCCCTTTTACTTTTGCTAGTCGCTTTTTGTTTCCCCACAGACTGTACTGCAGATGCTCAATCCAAATTTTCACACCACAACTACCACGTCACCAGACACGCAGTGGCACTGTAACAATTTTCAGAGTGGGGGTGCGAAAGCCATTGAACAAAACTGTAACCCCAGTATATATTAGGGAAGCCATGCAAAGCCTGAAGGCGCTACCGCACCCCTAGATCAAGCGCCCCCGCAGACACGTTGGACGATGACACCCTGTCAGATCTCCTTGCTTAACGCCTCCTTTAAAATCATTACAGTAAATACACATAATGTATCTCACCGTAAGTTTAAAATTCTTCTCTCTCCCGCTCTCTTTGGAACCGGTTCAGATAGCCCCCCCCCCCCCCCCCCCCCACAAAAAAAAACTCTGCGTGCGCGTACTCGACCACGTGTTTTGCTCGCGAGGTGCGGCACTGTGTCAAAAGAGCTGCCACGCAAGGCGCGGCTCCGCGTAGGCAGGGCGCGTTTGTTCACTGCAAGTCTGCACCCCTGAAGACAGACCAATCTATCTGACTGTTTCCTATACTACCACCTGCTGGAAGTTGCATTGCAAGACATCCATGTTCAACACACAGTAAAGGGGATTTGTGAGGGAAATTAGCTTAAAACTGGAGCTCCCAAGTGGTGCATCCATTAAAGCCACTCCACATGTCACTGCCAACCGTTGCTCCCAGTGGGCAGCAAAAAATTGGCCAAGGGCTGCTCAGGCAGGGAGGGTTAGGTTGGCTGGGGAATCCTTGGCTAGCGCATTAGTGACCCCTGTGGCTGGATGGGCGATAAAATTGGATGGCTGACAGCACACATTTTGCAGGACGTGAGTGCTCGTCTCTCCCAGGTTAGTGAGGTTATATAAAGTACCCTTTTAAATATAATCATGGGACTCATTTTAACCCTTTGTGGGCCAACTCAGACTTCCACTAGAGTAGTGAAATGTGACCTCTATTTTTTTTTTCTTGCTTCTGTTGTGTTTTTTTTTTGTTCCTAATCGTAAACTCTAACTATATTAAGCCTACACAAAAGCAAACAACTATCTTCTGTTGAGCAGCCTACCTGAGAAATGACAAGAATACCAGTGTTTTTGTTTTATTATTACCTAATTATTTTCCTACTGTTTTTCTCCTCAGTTAAGGTCACCAAGGTCAGGCAGTCCTTTGATCCCTCCACCAAGCCAATTGCCTATTCACATCCAAGTGCTCCCCCTTGGCGAGGTGACTCCTGGCGAGTTTTCCTCCATAACATGTGGGAGCATCAGAGCCAATACAGCTCTCCCTGTGGAATCTGCAGTGATGACCAGCAACTTCGCACAGCCAGGGTGCAAAACTGGGTTTCCTGATTTACCTTATACACCATGGGGTTGTAGTTTTGTTTTATTTTTTTTTTTTTTTTTTTTTTTTTTATAGGAAACATAATAAGCAAAAAACATAAAACAGTGAAAAACATTTTTCTCTTGAACAGCTCCAGGTCACTGGTAGCAGTTTGTGCATTGCAAGGAGACATCAGGCTACTTCACACTGAAAATAATTGAAACATCAGGCCTAATTCAAGAGGCAATTGCAGTCTAGAACAGTTTAAAAAACACCAAACTGTATTTCATTTATAAAAAACAGATACAGAAAAAAATCAATTCTCGTGGTAACTGTATAGGATTCAATGAGAGTTCACATATAATTTAAGTGTTCAAGTTCAATGAGTAAAAAGCACTCAGTGAAAGTTATTAAGAAATGATTACCCGAAAAAAAATGTTCCCGGCAGGAAGTCCTATCAAGAAAAAACTTTGCTTGATCTGACATTTTGTTAGGTGTATAAATGGCAGGTACAAAGAGAAAATACAGGAAACTGAATAGCAGCTCCTGGACTCTTGAAAGCGCCTAAACACAGACTTGAATGATAGCAAACATCCCAGAAAGGAAGGACAGGGGAAAATCCAGTGAGACTGTAAGCAACAGTACTTACTAAAAGTTTTGAGAATCTGTCTGTATAAATACAATATTTGCTTAATTAAAAAAAAGTAATCCTGTTGACAGGATTAAAGGTTCATCGCTCTCTCTTCACACCAAAATAAATAACTAAAATACTGAAAACTGATAAAGTGAAGGCCTGTGTCAGAGTGAGTGGTTCCTGTCACTTGTTGTGATGATATTGGCTGGGGAAAGCCTGTGCCAGGCTCTTCTCTCCTTATTTGTACAAAATAAGTACACTTCCCCCATGTAAAATTGTACATAATATCCATCCCTGAAGAATGTATTGCTGTTAATTCACAACAAAACATGTGAAGATGTTTGTATTTCAATGGAAGACCTGAACTAATTGGAGGGTGACAAAAAAACATGTGTCGAATGTGGTCAGCTTAGATTGGAAAGTCAACTGGCAACCTAACCCAGCCACGTGTATAAAATGCACAAGCACAAGTCAATTAGGGGCAGGAACTCAAAGGTAGAGAACAGCAACTGCTATCCTCAGCAGGCTTTGCCTCAAAGACTGTTTGGACCTGATATAAGGTTACTTTTGTATTTTGTTTATTTTCTTTTGTTATTGGTAAATAAAAAAAGTGCCACCTGGCGCTTAATGGCTATTGTTGTGTGTGACTCCTGTTTTGCCTGCATGACCATCGGTCACTCTGTCACAAGGCCCTTATACAAACCATAGCACATTCACAATTCACTGTCATTAAATAAAATTGACAATTACTGTATCATGAAATATCAAGGGAGCACTGTATATTCATGATTCCTATGTGGCGAGTACTGGATAACAACAATGAAATAACATTTTGAAATGCTCGTTGCATCACATACTCTTTCCATTAGAGTAAAAAAAACCTCATGGGATTGCTTTCCCATACTTCTGGATCTTAGTCAACAGTTTGATTCCTTACCACAGTGAATGTGTGGCGCTGTCTAGTGAGCTAATGAGAACAGAAAAAAAAGACTATTCATGAGGTTTCAATGAGGAATGTAATCCTGGAAAGAATAGGTGAGGCAACACCCACAGCCCTCCCTCAGAAATATTAGTAACCCTCCACAGGGGTGTGGCTGCTTAGCTGGGAATATTACATTTTGATAATAGAATAATTTGTGGTTGAATGTTAAAGAGAAAGTAGCTTCAAGTTTTCTTCACTTCGTTTTCCTTGCCTTTTATGGCTCTGTGGCAGAGCAAAGCTCTGCCCTTTTTAAATTGGCAGGGATGGGGTTAATTTCCCCTACCTGCCTGGGTTTATTATGTTCAGGTGGCTGGGGTTGATTAGTTGATTAGGTTAATTAACGATCAATAAGCACCCAGCCACCTGACATAAAAGGAGGCCTCTGCTTCTCATTTGGGAGGAGGGAGTTGAGGAAGTAGGTTGGTGGTTTGTTGTTTGTATTTTTGGAAGTTTGATTCCAGTGAAGGCATTGCCCAGCCTGGAAACCTTATTTTTTTGTAAGTTTTGTTGTCTTTCTATTTGTGTTTGAAGATTTTTTATTTTGCCCTTGTGCACTTTCATTTTTGTGTTTATTTATAATAAAAGTATATATTTTTTGAACTGCAGTCTGTCTCTGGGCCTCTATCCACTCGCTAGCCTGCCACAGGCTCGTATTGCAATTACTCATTTTTTTAATTGTATTTTCTGATAGGTCTGTGTTCAGCTGCTTTAATTATGAGGTCAGACCTGCCCTTCGGTTCCAGTTCCTGCCATAGACATCTGTAATACGACTAGATCAGTTAAACTGCGTCTTTATAAATTAGCAGCAAGCTGCCAAGGTGAATTGAGCTGATTAGATTAACAATGTACATTTTCCTTTCTGTTGCATGTTTCAACTTATGCGCCTGCATAGTGTATAGCATTAATTTACCTGGACAACACCCCCTGTGCATCGCCATTATTTTCCCTTATGTTTTGTAAATGCAGAATATCTCCCACACCTGAAGAACTGTGTCATGTGTATGGTTAAGTCTAGTTACCTGTGTAACCAGGATCTTTGTTTATTGAGCCAGTAAAATGGTAGGCGCTTGTAAAGAGACATAGTTAATTAAAAAGAACAATGTACTTTAAACAGCCTTTTCTTAATTTGGAGAAACAGTAAGAAAATGCAATCTTCAAACACAAGGGACCCAATTTGTTTGTCTATCATGTAGTTGCAAAACATGATAGAGGTTGTTAAAGAATGGCAAAACATGTAAAAACTTGCATCTCTTATACATTTCTGGAATGTTTGTGCTCTTCTCTTTCTGCCTTTATTGTTATTTACCTTAGCTTTTTTGGTCCTGCTCCAAATTCAGATGTTATCTGTTGCCAGCTTGAAAACATTTTTTTTTTTTGTACTGTAATACAACTGGGGCAGGGTAAAAGCCTTGCTGCTGTACATAGTGTGTGGGAATGTAAGGTAGGCTAATCTGCACTCTTGAATGATCTTTACAGTAGATTTTACACTTCAAGACAGTTTTTCAAACAATTATTTGAAACTGTGAAATGAGGAAAAATCAGGTTTATAAATATAATACATTTTAAGACAGCTAACCGTTGCATAGGTGATGCACAGCTCAAATAGAGCCTTCAAATGACTTGTCTCAATGGCCCTGCTGCGAACATGTCCTGTACACACAACAATGGTATAGAGTAGACTTGAATCCTAGTACAGCCTATAATAAATGTGGAGTACTCCAGTATCATTGCAGGATTAGCTCACCTAAGCTCAGATTTACAGGCAAACAAGTTGGGACTGCCCTATTAATAAGGGATAGTAATGCATGTCTTTGTATTGAGACCACACAGAGGATCTGTTTCAATTAACAGTAAAAAATGGTGAAACCCCACATTGAAATCACTTAAGAATGTGAAACAACAACAGGGTGTGTGATTTACTCCCAATAAATACAGTTTGGTACTAACTCTTCATTCTCCTGGGATTTTTCCTCCAGCTCCTAATAATATACACTGTGGGTAGAGCTGATTAACTCACCAAATACCTGCAATTTTAACCTGCAATTAGGGGTCGTAAAAGAGTGTAAGACTTTGTTTTAAACGTTTGGTGATATTACTAGTGTCGATGGCATTTACACTGTCTGCAGCTTATTTATTCTGCCAAAAAAGAAATGTGCCTGCAATGCTTACGTTTTTTTCCCCTAAAAGTATCTTCCCAACATTTGTAAGGGTATAGAATTATAACTTTATTACATTCATAAATTAAAAGTATTTAGAAGTATGTATGTTAACATTTGTATACAGTATCCCTTACAATTTTAATTTCTATGGTATATGCGTAAAATAATCAATTGCGAGATCAAATATCAGCTAGTTACTTGCCATTGAAAATACTGAGGTGAACATATCCTAGTAGAGTCTCAGAGATCTCCGGCATATGGGAAAGTTGCTACATCGTCAGAATGTGATACGTGTACCAAAACTTGACCAATGTAAAGTCAGAAAGTGATACGCTATGAGATATTGCTACAGGGGCTATAGTCATAAGATTTGTAGTAAAATGCAAAGCAAATGATAAAGTTTTTATACATTATGTTTTTGTAAACTTAAACTGGAAACAGACAAACAATTTCTCTTAAATGAAAAAACTATTCACGACGAAAATAAAATGAGAAGTCACCGCAAAGTTGCACAAGTAAACAGATTTACAAGACCCAATGTATAGCATAGTATAAATATTTGCATACTAATTTTTTTTGTTACATTAAAACGATGTATAAGACTGTAAAAGATGATGCTACATTAAAAAAAAAAGATGCGAAAGACCATAAACAGCATAATGTACCCGATTGGAGTGGGCGTGTCCCTGCTTTCTTACACGTTTCCATGAACACATAACCTTGGTCCATACTCGAGTCCCCACCTCCACCGCATCAGATCAATTAACCAGATTTTTTAAAAATCATTTGATGGAAATGTGCGGTACTTTTAATCACTGCCATTCTCATATAAACTTTGACAGCTGACACATTATTTCGCCTTGTCCTGCGCTTCTTTCCCTGTTCTGCATATCAGTCTGCCAGATTTATATGTCCTGCATGAAACAAATGCGAAAGAATATCACATCCCTCATTTAAAATTGGTATAGATATCAAGATATTAGAATGTTACTGTAACCCTAGTTCAACTGGGGCACTTGGTTTCTAATTTGCACTGTTTTCTTGCCCTGCAGCTAAAGTTAATTAGTAAAGTCCCCTGTAACTGAAACTGACACACTGTACCTTTAAGTTAGAGGGCGGTGCTTTTATTGTGATTGTCGTTATTTTGAGGCGTTATGTTTCGGGTTTTATCCCCTCCCACTCCGAATGTTTTTTTTTTTTTTTTTTTTTACCTTAAAGTGGAAGTATTGAAACAACAAACTGCTGACTGCTGCAGTGCTTACGCAGTGAACAGCGAATCGAAGGGGTGCAACAGGGGATACGAAAGCGACAAGCTTCACTCAGCCAGTCGCCACAACTATAACCTCCAGCCATGGATCCCTCTCTGGTAGGTGCAAGTAAGAATAATCAGACATTAGTAAAGGATCTGAGCAGCGGTTTGTTTGAAGGGACAGACATGTTTAGTCTGTACATAGGGTAGGGATCATTGCCTCGGACTCGTTGCGGCCTGAGACAAACTTCACAGTCCCCGACAAACATCGTAGGCGTCCGGACCGTCGGAATTTAAACGGTTTCTGTTTTGAAGTTAAGTGTTTCCAATATGAGTTCAACTCATAAATGTCGTTTTTTTTTTATTTTAATTTCTTAAATTTTTTCTTATATATATATATATATATATATAATATATATATATATATATATATATAATTAAATATTACATTAAATTTAACGTTTTTTGTTTTTGTTGAACGTCGTAGTTAAGAGAATACTTATTTTAACCTCGGCATAAATATTGGAATTTTGTTATAAAATATCAGTATATGCGTTCGGTTTCAGGTACATTTTACCATGTTGCGTTGATTTGAATTATTAACTGTTCATAATATATTATTAACTATATACTTGTTACTTATGTATTCTATTGCAACTGAAACTGAAAATAAACTGTAGGTACCGCAGCAGTATTGTTTTCGACTCATGCGTATGTATGGTTACTGCCATTACAACAGTGTACTTCGCTGGACGGCATAGGGACTTTATTACTGCTGCTTATTGGTCTAAAAAAAAACAAACAAACAAAAAAAACAACTTTTGATATTGTTGATCATGAAATCATGATTAGCAAACTGCAGAATAATGGCTTTGATTTTCGGACTCGAAGGGTGACTATTGATAGTATTAAATCTGACCTGATAATGATCAAAAAGTGGGTTCCTCAAAGTTAAATTTTTGGTACATTTTTTTTTTTTTTTTTTGCATCAATATAAATGACATGTGTAATGGTCATATACATCACATTTGATTTATACGTGGATGGTATAGCCCTCTGTCAGTGGACTTTGAGTGAAATCCAACATAACCTTCAAAAAGACCACGGTGCCTTACAAAATGAACTGGTAAATTGCACGTTGGTGATAAATACAGCTAAAATTAAATTGCGCAATGTTTGAAGTAATCATTTTTATTATTTGTCAATGACGTTTTTATCGAAAGCGACTTGCAGACACTACTGCTGCAAAGTCACTTACATTAGGACCTCGCTTTTATGTCTCATCTGAAAAATCTTGCTCTTATATCAATATGATGACACTAGACATTAAACTGTACTACGATATAAATACCTTGGTTTATGGCTTGATTCAGTGCTAAATTTTGAGTACCATTTTGAACGTATGTTACGCAAATGCAGAGTTTGGTTTTATATACCTACAGGCAGTGTTATTCTCAGAAAGGCAATTTTCGATTGGCAACCCAAAAGATATGACCTTTTAACAGACTTTGCTGATTCACTACACAGAGCACATCCCATACAGTTCTGACAAAGGTGGTTCCTGTCTATAATAGTGCTGCAAGATTTGTACTGAATGTAGATTACAAACTGCACCACTGTTCTCTTTAGGATGACTCAGACAAGAACAGAAGACTGTCATTGTTTGTGTTTAGTTGAAATGCTCTGTTGTCTTGCAGAGTTGTTAGAGACATGTAACTGTACCTGTGCACTAAGATCAAGATGTGCCTACTTTTAAAATCAAATCGCCAAATTGAGGTCTAATATGGACCAATGTGCCTTTGTATGTCAGCCGCTTTCCCTCTAAGCTTTTTAGATACAGTATTTAGAAACTTGCTGTTTTGAGTGCGAGAGGGTACATTATCAGTGAGAAACCTTTGCTCACGCATTAACCCTTTTAATATATTTTTGTTGTATTATACAATTTTGAAACAATTTTACAATTTACTTTAAACAAGATATATATTGTGCCTCTGCCTCTGATTTTGAATCATCCCGATCCTATGCAGCGCTTTCGGTTGTTGTCATAGATACAGACTGCATGCTTAACTGGTGGCCTGAATAAAATTGCTTAATACTACTGCATAAAACAATGGCATCTGCACTGCCTTCAACTGTAACCATCTCTAGGGCTACTAATTGTTCCATTCTTGGGAATACCAAATTCCGTTTTACAAAAAATGCCAATTCCATTAGTTCCCACTTTATATCAATGAATTAATAAGTAAATGTGGCATTTGAACATAAATATAACGTTGGTAGTTTAAAATAAGTACATTTAATAAATATTACCACAATTTTTTTTTTTTTTCAATCCGAAAAATCCTTGTTGCTGTACTAAATAGTAAAGCACATGCAGACACGTCAAACCTGTCATAATGTTTGTAGAGATCACTTGGCTCATTGCTGGTATTAAAATAAGGAAAACCTAAGAATTATATTACAACAGTTCAGAAAACCAAATGTCCAGCACAGTTGTGAGTGTCTTCCACTAACACAGTAGTTCAGTCTACAAATAAGTGTTTTGAAAAGACCTGTTTAGTTTATTGCTGTCATTTACAATAACAAGAAGAATATGAAACAGTTTAGTACCATTCCAGTAATATCATGTGCGAGTAATCCTATGTACAGTACTCCACAAATTAAGTTTAGTGTTTTACTGGCATTATAATAATAACCAGGATAAAATATGAAACACTGATAAAGGAGTGTTGGCTGACTCACTGCTTTAAAACAGGTTCACTGCTCTGTATTACCTGATTGTAATTTAAATAGCGCCCCTTTTAATGTAAATGCATAATTAATCCTCTCAATTGTTTCTTTCCTAATTCTGCAGTGTTATTTGCAAGATTTTTCTGAAACCAACGGTGTGTAGTGTAGTGACTACATCCTTTACACAGTAAAGTGATCAATTTCCTTTAAGGATTGTATAGCTAGAAAAATAGCTTTGAGGTCATTACTTCGTTGTCAGAAAATATAATTAAATTAAGAAACGGCCATGGTTTAAAATTGCTAATTATAGCTTCATTAAAGGCAGGTGGCGTGGAAAGAAATAAACTAAACAATAATGAATACGCAATTCATTTAGCTTACTTACTTCAGGAAAGCTCTGCCTTGAGCGCAGTACCTTAGGTCTTAGTTTTTCAGCACAGAATGCAGTGCTTTGTCATTGTTGCTGTCTTTTCTGCTTTCTTATTCTTTACATGTTTACGACTGGCATTATGATATTTAATGGTATTGACTCGTACATGATCACATGAATTACAGCAAAACTTTAAGAATACAATCGCACAATCATAGATAATCCGATTTATTTTAGCTCTGTCTTGCTGCTTTTTTTTCTTCATTGGTGAAGCCGCCATGTTTCAGCAGACATGGAGTGAAGTCATATGATGAATAAACTTGCAAAAAAACAAAAATGCACATGGTATGTCGTCTTCAATTACTATACACTTAAATGTGTATTTTCAACTAATGTGCCGATTTACATTTTTACCAGTTTCAAAACGCTTGAGATGATTTCTGAAATTGACTTTTCTAAAAGAGAAATAAAACAAAAAACATCAAAGTGTGAGTATTGTGATTTTTATTTATGATTACAGGAGTATGTATACTTCTAAATAATGCAGGAAGATTGTGCTTCACTGATTTTTGTATTCAGTTACACGACTAGTTAAAAACTGTAAAGTTCATGAGCAGCACTGAGCAGCACGGGAGAATGGCGAGGTACCTGCTTTGCCCACCCTGTACCAGCATCGCTGGTGCCTGAGCGAGCTCTGCACTAATGTGACGTGCATTTTTACAGGGGGAAACCAGAGAATCAGCTGCAAGACAGACACAAATATGCTTATGTTAGTGCATTGTAAAAATGGTCTCAAAATGATAGATTTACCTCGAGAGGCTGGAGTCTCGATTTGAGGTTGACATGTATGGTAGCTTGTGAAAGTTAGTAAACTGAGTGCGAAGGTTGGTGCCAGTTACTGTGCCCATGCAGCATTGGAGAGGCTGCACAAAATGTCAGTTTTCTAGCCGATGATTATTGGTTGTTAGTTGCATTAGAAATTAATTATATCCTGTGGTTACTTAATAAAGCCCTGCATTTGATAGGCTGTACAAAATGTGATAATAAGCAGGTTTGTGAGATGATATTAAGAGAAGTCATTTCTCAAAGAACCTGTGGAGCATGGCTAGGTTTTTGAAAAATCGTGATACTAACGAGGTATGATATTAAACAAGGTGATATAAAATGGGTTTTTGGTGTTTTGTGTGTGTGTGTGTGTATATATATATATATATATATATATATATATATATATATATATATATATATACATACATATATAGTACTGTGCAAAAGTTTTAGGCAGGTGTGAAAAAATGCTGTAAAGTAAGAATGCTTTAAAAAATGGACGTGTTAATAGTTTATATTTATCAATTAACAAAATGAAAGTGAGTGAACAGAAGAAAAATGTACATCAAATCAATATTTGGTGTGACCACCCTTTGCCTTCAAAACAGCATCAGTTCTTCTAGGTACACTTGCACAAAGTCAGGGATTTTGTAGGCGTATAGTCAGGTGTATGATTAAGCAGTTATACCAAACAGGTGCTAATGATCATCAATTCAATATGTAGGTTGAAACACAATCATTAACTGAAACAGAAACAGCTGTGTAGGAGGAATAAAACTGGGTGAGGAACAGCCAAACTCAGCTAACAAGATGAGGTTGCTGAAGACAGTTTACTGTCAAAAGTCATACACCATGGAAAGACACAAGGTTGTTATACTGCATCAGCAAGGTTTCTCCCAGGCAGAAATTTCAAGGCAGACAGGGGTTTCCAGTTGTGCTGTCCAAGCTCTTTTGAAGAAGCACAAAGAAACGGGCAACGTTGAGGACTGTAGATGCAGTGGTCGGCCAAGGAAACTTACTGCAGCAGATGAAAGACACATCATGCTTACTTCCCTTTGCAATCGGAAGATGTCCAGCAGTGCCATCAGCTCAGAATTGGCAGAAAACAGTGGGACCCTGGTACACCCATCTACTGTCTGGAGAAGTCTGGGCAGAAGTGGCCTTCATGGAAGACTTGCGGCCAAAAAGCCATACCTCCGAGGTGGAAACAAGGCCAAGCGACTCAACTATGCTTGAAAACACAGGAACTGGGGTGCAGAAAAATGGCAGCAGGTGCTCTAGACTGATGAGTCAAAATTTGAAATATTTGGCTGTAGCAGAAGGCAGTTTGTTCGCTGAAGGGCTGGAGAGCGGTACACGAATGAGTGTCTGCAGGCAACAGTGAAGCATGGTGGAGGTTCCTTGCAAGTTTGGGGCTGCATTTCTGCAAATGGAGTTGGGGATTTGGTCAGAATTAATGGTCTCCTCAATGCTGAGAAGTACAGGCAGATACTTATCCATCATGCAGTACCACCGGGGAGGCATCTGATTGGCCCAAAATGTATTCTGCAGCAAGAGAACGACCCCAAACATACAGCGAAAGTCATTAAGAACTATCTTCAGCGTAAAGAAGAACAAGGAGTCCTGGAAGTGATGGTATGGCCCCCACAGAGCCCTGATCTCAACATCATCGAGTCTGTCTGGGATTACATGAAGAGAGAGAAGCAACTGAGGCTGCCTAAATCCACAGAAGAACTGTGGTTAGTTCTCCAAGATGTTTGGGCCAACCTACCTGCCGAGTTCCTTCAAAAACTGTGTGCAAGTGTGCCTAGAAGAATTGATGCTGTTTTGAAGGCAAAGGGTGGTCACACCAAATATTGATTTGATGTAGATTTTTCTTCTGTTCACTCACTTTGCATTTTGTTGATTGATAAATATAAACTATTAACATGTCTATTTTTGAAAGCATTCTTACTTTACAGCATTTTTTCACACCTGCCTAAAACTTTTGCACAGTACTATATATATATATATATATATATATATATGTATATATATATATATATGTATATATATATATATACAGTGCCTTGCAAAAGTATTCAGACCCCTGACCAATTCTCTCATATTACTGAATTACAAATGGTACATTGAAATTTTGTTCTGTTTGATATTTTATTTTTAAACACTGAAACTCTGAATCAATTATTGTAAGGTGACATTGGTTTTATGTTGGGAAATATTTTTAAGAAAAATAAAAAACTGAAATATCTTGCTTGCATAAGTATTCAACCCCCACACATTAATATTTGGTAGAGCCACCTTTCGCTGTAAGTATGTACCAGCTTTGCACACAGTGTTGGAGTGATTTTGGCCCATTCTTCTTGACAGATTTGCTCCAGGTTGTTCAGGTTGGTTGGACGACGCTTGTGGACCGCATTTTTCAAATAGTGCCACAGATTCTCAATGGGATTAAGATCAGGACTTTGACTGGGCCACTGTAGGACATTCACCTTTTTGTTCTTGAGCCACTCCAATGTTGCTTTGGCCTTGTGCTTGGGATCATTGTCCTGCTGAAAGGTGAATTTCCTCCCAAGCTTCAGTTTTTTAGCGGATTGAAGCAGATTCTCTTGCAGTATTTTCCTGTATTTTGCTCCATCCATCTTCCTTCAATTGTAACAAGATGCCCATTCCCTGCTGATGAGAAGCATCTCCCACAGCATGATGCTGCCACCACCATACTTCACTGTAGGGATGGTGTGTCTTGAGGCATGGACAGTGTTAGGTTTGCGCCACACATAGAGCTTTGAGTTTTGGCCAAAAAGCACTATCTTGGTCTCATCTGACCACAAAACCTTTTCCCACATCGCAGCTGGGTCGCTCTCATGCTTTCTGGCAAACTCCAGAAGTGCTTTCAGATGGTACTTTTTGAGTAACGGCTTCTTTCTTGCCACCCTCCCATACAGGCCAGTGTTATGCAGAGCTCTTGATATGGTTGACTGGTGCACCATTACTCCACTCCTAGCCACTGAACTCTGTAGCTCCTTCAAAGTGATTGTTGGCCTCTCTGTGGCTTCTCTCACAAGTCTCCTTCTTGTTTGAGCGTTGAGTTTTGAGGGACGGCCTTTTCTTGGCAGTGCCTGGGTGGTGTGATGCAGCTTCCACTTCCTGATTATTGATCCAACTGTGCTCACTGGGATATCCAAACACTTGGATATTATTTTGTACCCTTTCCCTAATCTATGCGTTTGTATTACTTTATCTCTAACTTTTGTAGAATGCGCTTTGGTCTTCATTTTCTTCACAGCCTTACCAATGATCCTTCAACAGTGGGGTTTTTATCCAGAAAATGTGACAGCAACTTTAATGGTTCACAGGTGGAGGCCAATGGTAAGGTAACTGTGTCCTCGTTTGGGCAATTTCTTTCATTGGTGCAAACTAGGAGCTTCCACAGCACAGGGGTTGAATACTTATGCAAGCAAGATATTTCAGTTTTTTTATTTTTCTTAAAAATATTTCCCAACATAAAACCAGTGTCACCTTACAATAATTGATTGAGTTTCAGTGTTTAAAAATAAAACATCAAACAGAACGAAATTTCAGTGTACCATTTGTAATTTGGTAATATGAGAGAATTATACACACACACACACACAGATACTGTGCCTATAGAAAGTCTACACCCCCCGTTCAAAATGTTCACCTTTTGTTGCCTTGTAGCCTGGAATTAAAATGCATTCAAATATATATTTTTTTCATTTATCTACACATCCTACCCCACAACTTCCAAGTGGAAAAAATATTCTAGAAATTTGTAGAAAATTAATTAAAAAAATAAAACTGAAATAGTTGGATAAGTGTCCTCCCCCCTTGTAATAGCAATCCTAAATTAGCACAGGTGTAACCAATCACCTTTAAAATCGCACAACAACTTAAGTGGCCTCCACCTGTGTTAAATTATAGTGATTCACATTATTTCAGCATAAATTCAGCAGTTCCTTTAGGTTCCCCTTGCGGTGTAGTGCATTTCAAAGCAAAGACTCAACCATGAGCACCAAGGTGCTTTCAAAAGAAATCTGGGACAAAGTTGTTGAAAGGCACAGATCAGGGGATGGGTATAAACAAATGCCAAAGGCATTTTGAATATCCCTTGGAGCACGGTCAAGATGATTATTAAGAAGTGGAAGGTGTATGGCACCACCAAGACCCTGCCTAGATCATGCCGTCCCTCCAAACTGGATGACCGAGCAAGAAGTTGACTGATCAGAGAGCCTGCCAAGAGGCCAATGGCAACTTTGCAAGAGCTATAGGCTTTTATGGCCAAAACGTCAAAGTGTGCATGTGACACCAATATCCCAAGCACTCCACAAATCTGGCCTGTATGATAGGGTGGCAAGAAGGAAGCCAATACTCAAAAAAACCCACCTTGAATCCTGTTTGAAGTATGCAAAAACTCACAGCACGCCATCCCTACTGTGGAGCATGGTGGTGGCTGCACCATGTTATGGGGATGTTTCTCAATGACAGAGACTGGGGCACTTGTCAGAATAGAAGGGAAAATGAATGGAGCAAAGTACAGAGAAGTCCTTGAGGGGAAAACCTGCTGGCCTCTGCAAGAAAGCAGAAACTGGGATGGAAGTTCACCTTTCAGCATGACAACGACCCAAAGCACACAGGCATAGCTTCACTCGAGTGGCTAAGGAACAAAAAGGTAAGTGTCCTTGAGTGGCCCAGTCGGAGCCCCGATCTAAATCCAATTGAAAATTTGTGGCATGACTTGAAGATTGCTGTCCATCAACTCTCCCCAAGGAACTTGACATAGCTTGAACAGTTTAGTAAAGAAGAATGGTCAAATATTGCCAAATCTAGGTGTGCAGAGTTGGTAGAGACCTATCCCAACAGACCCGCAGCTGTAATTGCTGCCAAAGGTGCTTCCACCAAGTATTAACTCAGGGGGGTGGAGACTTATCCAGTTATGATCTTTTAGTTTTGTATTTTTAACATATAATTTTTTATTCAATAAAAACTTTTTTTCCCCTTAACAGTGTGGAGTATGCTGTGTAGATAAGTGGAATAAAAATCCTCGTCTAAATGCATGAAACGCTGAGGCACTGACACAGCAAAATGTGAGAAAAGTTCAAAGGGGTGTAGACTTTATGTAGGCATTGTGTGTGTGTGTGTGTGTGTTATATATAATATTGCATGGGTGAAAGTTTTCAGCCTGTAGATGGAATTCTGTCAGAATGGCCTCTCCTAAGTCCATTCCTATGGTTCGTGTAGAAGTGCTCAAAAAATCGGGGGGGGGGAAGGGGGGCGTACGGTGTCCGACTCATAGTATATGCAAAGTGCCAACGTGGAGCGAATCCTCGTACGTTCGAAGCTGCATCACTGATGTAAAAATAGAACTATTTTTAGATCAGTGAGTTCCATCTATCAAAATGCGGCCGGTTTATTAAACGGACGAGCTGCCATTTACGACATCTGATGAAAAGACTGGGCAGACAGTTCCGAAGTTAGTGTAGAAAGACTGAGGAAGCTGGAGCATGTTGTTGCATCGTTTGCAGCAAGACGTTCTTGTGTGGAGGGAACGGAAAGAAAGTGTTAGTAGGATTAGTAGCCAAATGCTTAAGCTGGAAACATCGAGATGACAACCCCCCCCCCCCCCCCCAAAAAAAAAAAAAAAAACCCTGTTTGTGATGAAAATAAAATGAAAGTGACTAAAACATTTTATTCTGGGGTCTGTTGCACTAAAAAGCTCTTGACTGAAGTCTGAGACTAGAGTTAAATTGGTCTAAGTTAAGACCTTGTTATAAGACTGTGGCACAAAGCAAAGCCTTGAAGGTCTTATGTAAGGCTAGTCTTAACCTTCTGTTGCTAAGCACCGAAGACTGGTCATGCTTTGTAGAGCCTGTTAGAAAAAAAGAAAGTGGCTGCCAGTGAATCATAAAGAAATAATAAGAACATCATTATGAGTACTGTTCACAAAAAAATATGGAGTATCTGATTCAAAAACAGAATTTCAAAATGACACATTAATAGAATTGGTATTTAAATGTGGGCTGGAAATAGGCATGCGCTGACTGGACTTCTAACTGAGCGGACTGAATTTGTTCACATTTGTGGTTTGTTCGGTTTTGTGATACAAGCTGAATAGAAAGTTCAAATTTGCTTCTGAAAGTAGTCTAAAATGGCTCAGAATGCATCTAATGTCAGAAATGACAAATAATAAACACAAACTGAAAATGCGTTGTGTTTGTAAAACATGACTGGAATAGGAGTACTTCCTCTGCCTTTGATTCACAGCATGGTTGATTCAGTTCTGCAGGTACCCATTCTGTAGATGTTAAACAGAAAAACATTATGACAATAGGGAAAAATGCCTGAGTCAGTCATCCCATCTGACTCATTACTCACTTAACAACTCATTACCTGGCTGGTACTTAAAGCTACAGTGTCCCAGAATTGTTTTCAAGCATATATGATTATGGGTTTTAGTTTTAAGGAGCGCCCAAAAATCACTTCATTTTAGAGTAACATATTTGTTGTGAGCCAACTCATTAAATTACCCTGAAACCTAATAAGTGTGCACCAGGTTGTGGAGGGAGTTTGGTACTTCATGCAGTAACTCCCAGTTTGTTTTAGATAACTTTACTGCAGCTCTAGAAGAGCCTGCATAGTGATTAATGCACATGTTTGTGGTGTGCGTGGTTGCCAGTTTGCGCTCTGCCGTTACTTCTGCGTTTGCGTCTTATTTGCACGATTAAATTATACAAAATTGAGATGCATTATTTCAACCAAACGCGAGAGAGGATGCATTTTATCTCAAAGCATTACAACATTCCATACTTTAGACCTCTGTGCGCTCGTATTTCTTCAGAAGTGCCGTGATTTCTAGTTTGTTTACATTCCGCAAAGGTAGTTCTAGCTACAAGGACACAGTGCACGTCTTGCACTTAAACATGCTTCTTTTACCACTGCACCCACAGAAGCTTAATGAAAGATAAGCTCTGTCCTAGCTCAGGAAATATAATTAAAAGGGGGATTCTTTTTTTTCCATGTGATGTTTTTGGTTTGCTATTAACATTTACCAGGTTTACCAGCTGTTGCGTTTCACTCTTGTTAACATCTGTTGAAGTTAATTTAATGGGCAGGTGTGTAGTCTGATTTCAGAGACTCTTCAAGAAGATTAAGAGTTCAACCTCTTAATAATAAAGGTAACTTCAAATAATGTTGCTACTAAATTTCGTGAGGGGTAGGACATGGATTTTAAAACCTCAGTAAGAAAAGCTTTTATGTAATATGAAAGATGGCTAACTAACTGTATATGTGTGTTTCAGACAATCGGGGGTTTCTTCAACACACTGTATGAGATGGGCTTCACAGAGACTCAGATACAGGCTGCTGTGAAGGCCGGTCACTTCAGCGTTCCCGCGGCAGCCGAGTGGTGAGCAGCTAACTCCGAGTGATTCTTGACAGTCCAGTACAGTGCAGTAGTTAAATCAGTGACACTTCCCGTTCAGAATGTTATTCCAACCTTAACCTTATTTATTCAAGTAAAGCATTCAGAGCCTTGTTCCAATGCAGTCTTTAAGAGTTTAATTGAACCAAGGGACCTTGTTGGGTTGCACTGCTCCTAGATTGGAATGAACAGTGCCGGGGAACCCCCCTGGCTTGCGTCAGCCAATTATATTTAAGGTTATCCAGGGTTACCCATGTAAAATGCTATTAAAAATCACCAGCCTGTGAAATATTGTGGCAGGGCATTGGTCGATCTAATCAACCCAATACTTTCATTTAATAATTTGATTAGGTGTATTTGAAACAGTGGATGAACCATTTATTAATAAATGCCCAGCAAAATGCATTGCTACTGTAGGTAACACATGGATAATACAGTAGTGTGCAAATGTATTATAACACCAAAATCTGTCATTACATCCTTGCATGAAAACTTTGGTGTGTTACAATTTTCGGTCAGTAATCGATCATTTAGAAACAAAAGACATCTTAAACAACTTCTAAAAAGTTTCACGCATTTTATCATTTGTGGCTTATGTTCCTTTTCTCTTACCATTTTAGGTGAATTGCATGTGTGGTCTATTAAAGTCAACAATTAAATTAGACAATAAAACAATGGGCCCAATTTCGAAAATTTTTCAGTTACAGTGGTTTGATTTCATATGCACAACAGATAAAAACAGAAGTAATGGGGAGTTCTAATAAACTTGCACACTACTGTACCTCCTTGAGATTGCACATTTAGAGATGTCAGTTCATCTTAACAGTGTTATCCAGCCCTTCAAACACAGAGGCATTCAGGCAACTGTTTGGGCTTCAGGGACAAGTGGAATTTTACAATTTAAATTTATATTATACAGGGTTGCAAGCATGGTCCAGATAAATGCATTGTGTGGCTGGAATTAAATAAGTTTATTTTTTATTTTACCTGCTAAAATTGAGTAATGTTCTTCAGAGATTTCTATGTAGCCCAGTAATTCAGTTTCAGATTACAATTTCGCCCCGTGACGGGGTGCCCCGCCCCTGTGCGTATTTTTATGTTTTAGGTTGAGGACCAGCACGAGTAGCAATTGTTTTGGGTTTGTCCATCGTTTGTTTGTCTATTTTGTTTTGGCCACCGCGCCATTTTGTTTATGAAAGTGTTTGTGTTTTGTTAAAACCTTTTATTTTGTTCATTCATTTATAAAAAAAATGCTCAAGCAGCGCATTTCACTGACCTCGCCGTCCTGTGTGTTGTGTATTTACTTCCTGATCTGACGTCACCACGGAGCTATCTGTGACAGGCATCATCACATTTAGAGTTTCACAGAAAATACCAAATGTTTTGTGATAGAAAAAGTTTCTGTTTGATGTCATGTGTATATAGCCTTACTTTTTTTTTTTTTTTATCCTCGTCTTCCAGGTTGCTACAGGGCAGAGATCAAAGATGCAAACTTGGGACGCAGCCCTTCCAGCCACTCGGGACAGCAATCTCAGCATTTAACCCTCCGAAAAAACAAGAAATACATAGCAGTGCAAGCATGTCCCAACAGGCAGGCACGGCCAGGGAGGGAGCATCGAACACAGAAAACCAAGGTAAACAAGTATGTCAGTAATGTGAATCCCCAGCCATGGCTGCAATTCAAAGATGATCACCATGACTTACAGGGTTCCAAAAAATATAGCGTTGCACGTCCTCATGTGTTGCTACAAGTGTTTAAATAACGTACCTGTAATTTTTCTTTTCATTGTTAACATCCTGACAACTTTTTACACTTAAAACTTTAAAGTCTGTTTCAAAGCTCTTTTCAGAATGGCTGCTGTAGTGCACTGGGTTTGAGATCAGTCTAAATCGGTGGTTCTCAGACTTTTTAGAGTGCGTCCCACTACTTCCTGTCTGTGCACTGATAGCGTAAGGAGTATTGCCCACACTGATTTAGAGCAATGGTTCTCAAACTGGGTGCCTGAAAAGGTTCAGGAAAAACTTTACCGCACACATCTTTATCCATATACAGCACTGTATAACATAATGCCTCCAGACATATCAGCGCCTCGTAGATGGCGCTGCGCATTGCACTGGTCTTTTAATTATGCATAGCATTGTACAAAGTCAGAGATTGTGTATAAGTCCACTGCGTTTTGCATGCAAATCAGCTTAACACATGGATTGCATATAGTTAGCGTCGGTTGGTTTGTGCTGAAGAAAAAACACAACAGAAGTGAGAGCCAGACAAGCCAGTGAAACTGATTCAACTGAAGTGTTGGTTGGAGATATTGAGACACGAGCCGCACAAACAATGAAGCACAAAGAAAAGGCTGCAACACAACATAAAGTTAAGCGGAGGAAATATCAAGAGGAGTGCATACAATATTGCTTTCACCTATTCAGTGATTGAAAATCAGCAGTGCCCACAGTGTGTTTTCTGTTTAGAAATGCTTGCACAAGATAGCGTGAAACCGGTAAAACTGAAGCGGCATCTGCACACCAAACACGGCGATAAGCCAGCAGAGTATTTTCAGCCATGTGCCCCATTATGCATGGGGAAAAATGTGCTGTTCCACTTCAAGCCATTCTATTGTCACGTTAATGATATTGCCAAAGACATAAAGGTTCAGCTGATCAATCGGGTTAAACAGAGCCCCAAATACGCCTTGCAACTCTGAGTCTACAGACATATCTAATCCAATTCAGCTCAGCTCAGCTGTGAGATACTGCCATGATGGGAAGGTGCAAGAAGATTTATTATTTTGCAATTCACTTCAAGGAAAGGCAACAGGACAAATAAATATTTTGCAATCTTGACAACTTGTGCACGAAGGGCTGCAGTGGTCGTGCTGTGTTGGTGTATTTACAGATGGGGCCGGTGATATGATGATAAAAAACATTAGACTGAAAGCAAAAGTTCTGAAAGTTGCACCGCATGTTGTTTTCACACATTGTGTTATATATAGGCAAGCTAGAACCGGAACTTAATTGCGACCTGCAAACTGTAATAAAAAGAGTGAACTTTAAGTCTCGCCCCCTGAATTCAAGATTGTTTTCAATCTTGTGTAGGGCAATGAGATCAGAATATAAGCTGCATTTGCATACCAGAGTCCAGTGGGTATCTCGAGGAAAAATCCTGATGCGTTTCTTTGAGTTGAAAGATGAAGTGCCCTTGTTCCTTCTTGACACTGGATCGCCTTATGCAGAACACCTGCACGATTCAAAGAGGCTTTCAAACCTAGCGTATTTAGCAGATGTTTTTGAGGAACTGAATGTGCTGAGTGTTTCACTCCAAAGTCCCAACGGCAATATTCTGTTATTGAACGACTAAATTGATGACTTCTGGAAGAAGCATAAGCGCTGGAAGGAACGACTGGAAGAGGGTAATGTGGAAATATCTCCCAGGGTTGTCAGAGTTTCTTGAGGATAACGAGTTTGAACTTGAAACAGTGAAGCCAATAATTACTCATCTCACAGGCCTCAAGATCCACTTTTAAAACATATTTTGAAGATTTGACTCTTGATTTAAATAGGACAGATGAAGCCCTCTTAGACTTGTCAAGTGACCGGTCACTGAAGACAGTATCTGCTTCGACCCCACTGAGTGAGTTCTCACTGTCAGTCACTGGGTAGTTTCCAGTATGCCCTAGTTTGCATCAAAAGCAAACAATGATCTCGCCTTCAGGTAGAAGGGGATCTCCGAGTAACTGTCTCAAGCATCCAGTCCAGTGGATTTAGTGAGAGTGGTATGTTGGATTTTTTATTTTTTTTTACTGGATAAATGTACTTGTGTGGGCTGTGGGGTGTTGGGTGTAAACTACTACAGACAGGAAGTAGGGGGACCACTGATTTAGAGGACTTATCTCAAACCCCAGTGCACTAGAGCAGCCATTTTGAAAAGAGCTTTAAAACAGACTTTAAAGTTTTAAGTGTAAAAATTTGTCAGGATGTTAACAATGAAAAGATATGTTACTAGTGTTTTATTTAAACAGTTGTAGCAGCACGTGGGATCATATAACGCTATAATGTTTGGAACCTCGCTGAGTAACCGCGTTACTCTTTATTTTGACCTCAGACCTGAAGTGGTTGCCATATTGAGGTAATGTGACTTTAGATGCCTAAACATGGCAAATTCTGCATTATTAATTGCATAGTTTGTTCTTCTACTCCCCAGCTTTGATTCGCCAAACCATTGTCTTAATTGGAATTTAGACTGGTTTCACTGCACTGTTGTATTTACAATATGCCAGAATAAAATATGTTGTAACCCCAGAATCCTTTGCACTTTGGTCTTGCGTCAAAGTAAATTATAGAGAACATGGAGGAATCAATAATGGCTACTTGTTGCTGCAAGCGACTCCATTGTTAATTAAAACACAGCCATGCAGTCCAAGGAGGATTCCAAATTGTATTTGATTTATGTTTTTATTGCATGAATGTTACTGTGAAGCTAAGCTGCTTTGTTTTATAAGCACTTTTCCCCCCTCCATTCATGGCAGCTTAATGATTAGCAGGAGGTTTTACATAATGAAGAAAACTCAGACTTTTCTTTGTTCTGGACAATGCCTATGCTGTAGAATCTTTCTAATAAGATATTTAGTCATTCAGTTGTTGGCTAGCCAAGAGTGCTATGCAGTTGTGATTGGCAAAGATGCAGGTAGTCTCAGAGAGGCAGTTATATGTAACCCCTCGCTCTGTGGTTCCCAGGCACTGATCAGCCCTCTTCTTCCTCCTCTGAGCCTCCACCACTGGGATCCAGGATCAAGCAGGATAAGAAAGGCTTTGAAGACCAGCTGAGGGACCAAGTGGCCCAGGAGGTGCAGGCTGAGAAGAGGATGAAAAAGAAGGTATGCCTGGTAGAAATGAGAAGCTATTGATACATGCTTTCTTTCATAATTGCAATAAATTAAACACAGGTTGGTGTGCTAGGGCTTTTCACTGCAGAGTTCTGATTTAAATATGCCTTTTATCCACATGGTTTTTATTAGCCAAGAAAGCTGTGTTTCTGAGTTTGATGGTCAGTGATTGGAATTAAAGGAGTGATAAGCATCCATGTTCTTATTACCTCTTAGAATTACTGTAGTAACATTTATAAATAATCCCATAACACTAGAACGACTGCATTTTATAGGCATACCTAAAACAACCATGAGTGGTCAATTTGACCAGCATATTAAAACAACATGAATATTATAATGAAAGGACAAACAATTGAACATAAGTTTTATTCATATAAAACATCGACACAACCGAAACATTGTAAATAAAACAGACATTTGAACAGAAATGTATTTATATACAGACATTACATAAAGCACAACCTCAAAAAACAGTAATAAATGAAATAAACAAATATTTGACAACGAATGTGTATGTATATACAAGTATCATGCACATACAAAACTGTACAACTGAAACAATGTAAATAATTAAAGAATGTAAAATAGATGGGTTTATATTGCTTACATAACAAAGTGCATATGCACAGCCGAAGCTATGAGTTTATCTGCAGACATGCTATAATCAAAATGACATGAATTAAAAAAAAAAAACAAAAAAAACAGAATGGGCTTCATTTACAGTTGTTTACAAAGTCTGTGTGCTGTCACAAATCACACAGATCCAGCACTTTTCAAAATAGGCAGTGCACTTACCACAGACTGTCTTTGCGGATTTGGCACAGCTATCAACAGTAACCCAGGCTTCTGCACCAAATGCTCCACAGGCATATACTAGTGCAATGAAAGGGCTGCCACAGGATTGCTTCTTCTCCCACGGGATCTCCTGCGCTCTCGGTGTCACTGCTGCTGGAAGATTCGTCTTTGCAAACCCAGTCTACTTCAGAGCCAGATTCGTCATTGTCCGTCTCTGCTGCATCAGAATCATTGTTTGGTAAAATTTGCAGTAATTCCAAACACTGCTTTGCTGTCCTGCGTTTTCAGCGATGCATTTTCAATGTCTACTGGGGTAACAGTGAATTTCTTAGAAAAATGAGTGACTTCTAGTAACCAGAGTGTAGACAGACAGACAGCCTGGCACCATGAGCTGTCAAGGGTGATTGATGGGCTATCGGGAGGCTCATTGAAACAATAGAAATGTCAACAGAATGCTCACTTGAGGAATGCAGACTGATATAATCAAACTTCAATACATGGCTGCAAGTCCCAACTGATAAATACAAATAATTCCACAACACTCCATTGTGTTAATATGTTTTATATGTATCGGTCAATTTGACCGCTCCTGGTCGGAATAGGTATGACAGTGCTTTATCTTGTTAATTTTTGCAGCTACGTGGTTCTTTCTTGGGAGGGTAATTAGTATGTGTATTTAGGAAAAGTCAGGAAAGCTCGGCTCCGTATCTTAAAACACACGCACCACAATTAAAATTTCAGTTCCAAAAGCGGTCAAAATGACCGCCTTGGTCGTTCTAGTGTTAATTTGTTTGTTGGAAATATTCTGGCTCTTATTTGCTTTTTAGTTATTTATTTTTAACTTTAATTAGAGATACTCAGTTATTTCAAATAAGAAAACCTGAGGAAGGTTTATAGCACCTCCCACTGTCTGTGCTATAGTACAAACTCACTTCAGTGACCTTGCTGCAGGTACCAGGAAGCAGCAGACTAGTGTTGAGGTAAATTAACCTTCTGTTCTAGAGCTCCTTCTAAAACAAAGAGCTGTACATTTTACTGGGTTGCATAGCCGTGTTCTGGATTGCGGTGTTCTCTTGTTTCCTCCAGGAGCACGAGCTTGTCCTAAAGAGAATCGCAGATGATCGTAGGAGCTTGCAGGAGAAATCTCAGCCCAGCGGGCATTCTGATACATCTGCTCAGCAGGGGCAGAGGTTAGGGGGCAAGGTCCAGACTTCCATGGACAACCACTGCATCCTCATGGTGAGTCTCATAGGGCATGTTGTGATACAGGGCCCTGTGCTGCCTAGCTGCACACAGTGAGGCTGGTTAAAACTACAATGGGGTTTGGTTTTAGACATTTCACACACACAGTAAAGAACCCCAGATTGTTTGGCATTTGTAATGTAGAGGGTCTTATTAAAGGGGATGCTTAAAAATGTAACCTAAAACAAGTAGCTTCATAGGTTGCCAATCTAGAATCTTGGTGTATGAAGAATTTTCATAGTTCTGTTACTTTCTTCCCCTCCATAGCTCCGCCTGCCGTCAGGAGAGTCAATGCGGGAGCGCTTCCCAGCTGAGGCCTCGCTGCGGAGTGTGATGCAGCACATCTCTGAGCGCTACCCGTCACTGTCCAGCTTCTCCCTGGTCCAGGGCTTCCCAAGGAAGAGATTCGGAGAGGCCGAGCTGGCCTGCTCTCTGCGGGCCCTAGGCCTGACCCCCAACGCTGCCCTGTGCATCCAGAACACCCCCCTGGAACCTGCAGAGACACCCGCAGAGACCCCTGAAGCGAGTAGCCCAGACAAGCCTGAAGATCGCCCCAGACTCCCCCGTCCCCCTGCCATGAGCCACAGTTGGGGGCCAGGGGAGTTTCTGAGGGGCATGGGGGCAGGAAGCGAGCAAGAAGGGGGGATAAATCGGGAGGCAGAGGAGCCGCCACCCTCACCACCCCAGCCCCCTACGCTCCCATCCCCCCTTCTGGAGGCGGCCATAGTGAATGCTGGAATACACAGTGGCTGGCAGCCACTTTCGATGCAGTCTCACCGCTGGGGTAAGCATGAAGACCTCTACCACTAGAAGTACTGTACAACTAAAGGAATCCTTTGTTTCAATATTGTTTGATATGCACATGTTTTGGTTACTGAATAAATATAAAAGGCTAAAACTAGAGACCTCTCTTCAGTGATGTTTTGGAATTTCCATTTCCTTTTCTGTCCGCACAGGAAAAGGTCAGAAGTTGGTCCCGGGGGATGTGGAGGAGAGCTCAAGCTCTGAAGATGAAGAGGAGCACTCGGAGGAAGACAGTGGAGACGAAGAACTATTCATGCCCGGTAAAAAATAAATAAATAACTGTATAATTAACCTCTACAGTTTTTTTTACTCTTGTCAGGGCTTTGGGATTTATAGTGTCAAGCTGGCACCATGACAAGCCAACCACTGTAAGCTGTTGTAAGAAAGCTAGTTTCTTACCTGGTTAAACAAAAATAAAATGTAGTACAATTTTTGTGTGTTTCATTTGTGTCTATTTTCCGCAGGTTTGCCACAGCTGCCGTTCATTCCAGGGAACAGACAGGGTGCAGTGTTTGTACCTCAGTACCACTGGCCAGACCAAGGAAACCGACTGAGGTGTGCTTCAGTTAGTCTCTGGGGTGGGGGAGCTGCGGTAATTGTGGTAATAGGAAATAAAATACTCGTATCATGAGGCCAGCTTTGGTGACAAAATCTTGATCCAGTGTGCAGTACAGAGGGCCTCGATCAGGTACTTTTGTCATGGTTAGAAACAAGGAATCAGACATTAAACCCATGTGATACCTACTTTTTGAACATTAAACCTGGGGTGCCGTCGCTGATTGTCAGACAAGTCATCTATTCCCCTGTTCCCATTTTAGAAAGTATCGACTGCTGGAATTGGTGCAAGTACATGTCATGTTGAGTTAGCAAAGACTGTTTGTGTATCCAAACCATCCAAGGAGCTATTTTGTTAGACCAAGAACCTGTTACATCTTTTTACAATCACAACTAGCAGAAACTTCAAGTATGTTTTGTTTTTTCTAAAAGTTGAATCACTCAGTACAAAAACATAAGAAACTAAATCAGGTAGACAGATGCTTCAGCTTGTCTCTTTGTCATTAAAGCCAAACCGTGTTTTCGTTTAACTGCTTTACCTTCAACAGTAACAGCTCAGTTGTATCTTGGTGGCAGTGCTCATGATGTATAGGCACTAACAGCAGGCTGCTTGTATCCTCTTATAGGGAAGGTGCGGAGGGGGGTGCAGGGCAGGGGCGGGAGCTGCCAGTGGCGGCAGCTCAGGCGGCTGTGGAGCGCCTCCAGCGGGCGGAACTGCAGGAAGACCCCCAGAGCAGCTCAGGCCAGCCCTCCCCACCGAAGAGACCCTTTAGAACACCCAGCGTGCCTTCACTCTGCTGCATGTCCACCCGCGCCACTGCCGCCCTCATGACCAGTAACACTGCTTTACTGTTGCATCCACTCTACTGGAAAAAAATCTGATCAGCGAAAAAAAAAAAAAAATCTGTGGCTTTTATATAAAAAAAAAAGCATTATTATACATTTGATACATATTATTTATTCAGAAAAATAATATTGAATACATTGCTTAGCAGCAATTAAATTAAAGTAATTTGTAAATCAATTGGCAGAATGCAGTGGCTACAACCAAGAAATGCTTAATGCAGGTATATCTTGAGGGCCAGGTTGAGATCACCATGCCAATCTTCCTGTCTTTTTTTGTTACTTTAGCCTTGGTATGTGTTTTGAGTATGTCAATGTATTGCAGACTTATTCATGCCAATATAACAAAAGGACCGTTTGATAACCCACAAGTTTTACTCTGCCTGTCGTTGAACTGGCATTTGAGTTAATGCAATAGAAAAAGAATAAATAAATAAATAATAACATACCGTGTTCAGATGTTGCTCAAATAATTACAGCCATTTGCAGACGTTCTCTTTATTCTCTTTCCAATATTGCCCGTGTAGCCCCCAGTATGCAGTACACCAGCAGCCTGGCCTGCCTCACCCCTGAGCTGGCTGAGCACATGCTGGCCCACATGGCGAGGGAGAGGCTGCTCCGCCCACGCACCCTCGAACTCTTTTTCGGTTGCCAAGTCCAGAAGTTTGTCCTTAACTGCTACCCGTACACCACCAACGAGCTGCTCAGACAACTGCGTGCCTTCCAGACCCTGAAACATCTCAGCCTTGTCTCCTCCTCACTAATAACAGGTACCACCACATCTTGTATATCTGCTACAATGTTGTGTCCCACAGTGCTTTTACCACTCCTGTCACTGTGCCCTCTCTTTACAGATTCAGGTCTGACGGTCTTGGCCAGCCTCCAGAAACTGCAGCACCTCAACCTGGCAGCCTGCTCTAAGCTCACTGATAACTGCCTGCAGTACATCAAAGGTGAGGCTGAAGTTGCAACACCTCCATAGGGAATCGCTCTCTAATGACCAACACAGGGTTAAAAAAGAGTGAAACAGGAGGCCATTCAGTCAGAGCTCTTCAGAAACTACACACACACATCTGTCAGTGCTATGGGTATCTTCATCATTATTTTTTTTATGGGTTTATTGTGCAGTGCCTTGGGATAATTTATGATAAAAACAACAAAGTATTATTTTTTTTTATTTATTATTATTATTATTATTATTATTATTATTATTATTATTAGTATTAGTAGTAGTATTAACCCTTAGAGGTCCATTTATTCAGCACCTGTCAGGCACATCAGGCCCAGTTTATTTTCAAACAAGCTATTTATTTTACACGTGCTGTTTAAAAGTATTTTTCTTCACAGTAAAACAGGTTTAAAAGGCACTGCGTATCAACAGGACACTCAGTACTGCATCTCCAACCCTGCTGATAAATCCTCTCCTGATCACTCGTTTTATCACCAAACTCCTCAATAATGCGGTCCAAGTTATTTTATTACTGTAACAACTCAAAAAGCTCTGCAAATGTCTGTGATATTGTTTGAGCGCTGGATGCGGAAGCAGCTATCTTGTTTTTTTATGTCTGTGTTAGTTCTGTGGTGCAGGGTCTCTGTATTGTTCAGATCTGCTTCGGCTTCTCTCGGCTCCTATTGGTCTCACTCGGCCATTGAAAGGTTTTTGCTGCTTTTTCCGGAGAAAAAACGTCTAGAGACCTGTGGTTAACGTCTTTTTGATGATGTTGGACGGGGTCCGACATCGGACCGGAAAGGAAAAATTGTAATGTCAGACCGCAAAGGGTTAATATTATAACAGGACCAAGATTATGGTAATGACTTTTGTCCCCTTTCACGCAATTTTGAACTAATTGCTGTTCTCTCATTTATTGTTTTGAAAATGACAAAGTATGACTTGAGCTATTATTGGCTGAAGAATTTAAATTAAGCACAGTCTTGTGAACCAGAAGTAGTGGAGTGCTGTTCTCATGTTAGACTTTGGCTTTGTACACTGCAATTGCTCCTACTGATCATGGATGTCTTCATTTTTTTTTTTCAGGTCTAAAAAGTCTCTCCTTCTTGTCGCTGGACCAGACCAAAGTAAGCGACGCGGGGATGGTGATATTCCTGGAATCTGCCCCCTCGTCACTCATTCAACTCAGTTTGAATCAGACAGGCATTACTGAGAAGACCCTGGCCATGCTGCCCTCCAGTGTTCCTCAACTCAAACTGCTCAGTATCAAACAGACCAAGGTAACCCCATGGACTGCACTGCAATAGCGCAATGAAACAAATAGCATTCAGGAGCTGGGCAGTGATAGTGACAGGGTAGGTCTGTTCGAGATGACAGACAATGTTAACTAGTGATACTTTGTATTCAGGAAAAAAAAAATGCATGGGCCCCTCAAACCACAATTCCAGTACCTGCAAACCAAACAGTAAAATTAAAAAAAAAATAATGTAATACTGTCCAAAGAAATATAGTTTCCTGTGTAAGACGGGAAATAGAAATCATGTGGAGTCGAAATGCCACAAGCAATTTGCCCAAGTAGTTTCAGAGCCTGAGTATAATGTGCTGTAATGGCCCTCCTTTGTTTGCTGGAACATTGTTAGATCTGTGAAATCTAAGCTGGGAGCACAATGCAAAGGGTTCACTGTGACTTTCTGCCCTGCAGATTTGTGATGTGTCTACCCTGAAGGAGCTGAGGTGTCTGCACACGCTGCACCTCGACAGCACCTGCGTGTCTGAGAACTCACTGCAGCACCTGGCGGCCCATCCTGCACTGTCCTCGCTCAGCCTAGCAGGGATCCCTGTCGCCAACGGCAACAAAGTTCTCCAGATCATCTCGGGTGAGAAATCTGGGGTGAAGGAATTTTTAAATAATGGCTGCAGATCCAAATGCAGAATATTTAAGCAAACAATTGTTTTCAATGTATTTTAAACTTGCTGCCACCAGCAGGGATTCCTTGGGAACACAAGAACAATGTGATTGTGTTCTCTGAAGTGTGTCTCTTCCTTTCCTGTCAGGTTTACGGCTGAATCACCTGACCCTCCCCGGGCGACAGTCTGTGACGGACAGCGGTCTGGAGTTCCTGTCACAGCTGGTGCTACTCACAGAGCTGGATCTGACAGACTACACACAGGTCACCAACCAGGGCGTCTGTCACCTCGCTGGCATGAGCAGGTCAGACAGTGAGCCCTTGCATGACCCATAAATGTCCCCTAGTGTTCCCTAAAAAAAACAAAAAAACAATCCCAACTTTTTCAGCACAAACGTTAAATATATTTCTTAATCTCGGAAAACATGTATGCTTTTATTAATTAAAGGTTTGTTTTAATACTGTAATATATGCATATAAACGTAAATAAAAATGTGTCTGTGTGTGTGCTGGTCAGGTTGAAGAAGCTGTCACTCAGTAACACTCTGGTGACGGATGAAGGCCTGGTATCCCTGCAGAGTCTCCAGGAGCTGGTGGAGCTGTGCCTGGACCGGACCACTGTCACCAGCAAAGGGGTGGCCCGCTGCGTCACCTGCCTGCCACACCTCCAGGTACTGCCTGCCTGTCTCTGTCAACTGCAGTACTACTAACTGGCTGTGGAGGGGCTGATTGCAAATTTGAGCTTTTTCCATCTACATAGCCATCTAGTGGATGCATGCATGAAAAACAAAATGTAAACACAGAGGGGTGAAGAAAATTGGCTGCCCAAACTGCTATGCAGTGGCAGTCTTACCTCCAATTGTTCTCATTCTCAACATTTCTTATGTTTGTATGAGACCGACTGACTGTCCTTGTTAGGTGCTGGGGCTGGCCAGTACGCAGGTGGGAGATAATGTGGTTCGGCTGGGGCTGGTCCACTGTAAACAGCTGCTGAAGATCAACTTGAGCCGCACCCGTATCACTGACAAAGGTGAGTTACGGGGATTGAGGAGAAGTGTGGGAATAACATGGAAAACATAGATTTTTTCTATGTTGTCTGAGAATTCTTTGATTTGCACTTGGGGTGGGGCAAAAAACATGCAAGACTTTTTTTTTTTTTTTTGTCTCTTTGGTAATCAATACACTTTATCATATATAATCATCAACACTGACAATTTAGATTTATATTTACGTGTGGAGGTCGAAGTTGAACAAGGCGCATTGTGACATTCATGTTGAAATGTGGCTGCAGTTTACTTCAGTATCCAGTGCGTTGTTACTACTGAACAAGCTGTTTAAAGATGCCGAGAACGATAAAAATCGGGTCAGTTAGTTTGGCAATAACTATCCGGTTGACAGACAAATTTTTTCGTTTTTTATTATTGCTACACAGAAATATTTGTAATGTTTAAAGTAAAAAGGTAAGTTTTGTTTTATATTATTGATTTATGGCATGGGTGAGCTTGTAACTTCCTTAACATTTTGTTTGTGTTTTGCATTATGTGACGGGGACGACGACGAAGACACACTCAATTTTAGCCTTTTATTTTAATTGTGGAATAGCGCAGATTTAAAAAACTAGGATCCCTGGAATGAATAGACAGTTGTTCGGTATCTGTCTGTTTCTTTGTAATGTTTTTCAGGTCTGAAGTACCTCCGTCCAATGAGACTGAATCAGGTGAACCTGGACAACACTGGTGTTACCCTCTCAGGAATAGCCAATCTGATTTCTTCCTGCCCTGACATCATCAATATCCGGGCGAGCAATTTACGGGCCCTTCCACATGACGAGGTCTCCGATGAGGAAGCCGCTTCCTGAGGGGTCAGGGTCACAGGAAGTGGACTGGCAGCAGGCCCTCAGACATCCATGTGTGATGTTGCCTGTCTGGGACGAGCGGCTGATCCTGCTCTAACAATTAACTTGTAAAATGGACACCTTTTGAAAGGGCCGGCACATGGAGACTTGCAGTGCACTAAACTGGTCTGGTTGTGAATGGCAAGCAGGAGTATCCAGTGTCCAGAATCTGGGTAGGCACAGTAGTGCACCAACTAACTAGTTCTACTGGTGGAAACATTTTTCAGCTTAAGCAGTTTAACTATGGGAACAAGCCACTAATGCCAGCCCCTTGTGTTTTTTGGTTTTCATGATCTTTGCCTGTCCTCAAGAGCTTGTCTTACAGCATTTGTATGGGCTCACAATTTGAAAGAGCCATGCTGGTATGGTGCAGCATCTATAGAGAACCCTGCTTGCTCACAATCATAACTACAGAGCCCAGGAGAGGACATGAGAGAAAAAATATTTATCTCGTGGCCACTGAGTTTTCTTACTGTAAGCCATGCACACGAGTCATGGGTATGTGGAAGCCAAGGTATATATATATTTTTCTCATGTCCCCTCTCGGGGCAGCATTCATAACTGCAACCTTTTCATGCTTTCTTAAGTACAGTATGTAGGCAGAGGGAAATCCATCAGTTCATTCATATTTACGGCTTAAATCTTAAAGCTGGACATTTTGTACAGCAGAACAACATTCGTCATCTGTTTTAGTAACCAAGGTTTTGTTTTTACTATTGATAGTCAAACAGGATGTGGTTTATGCCGATTCTTAAGCCAGATCTTTGACAGAGCAGGACCAGTAGGGATTGCTAGCATTGTTGTCAAAGGTCCAGTTACATTGCATACAAACCAGCCACCATTGCAGAGACAGCTTGTGTATATACTGTTTGAAAATGCACTATACAGTAGTGTTATACTTGTACCACTTAATTCTGATTCTAATAACTGTAGTATATTTGAATGGGATTGTTTGCCTGGCATAGTTGACATCCAATAGTCAAATGCTGGAATTGTTTATTCTTATTTAAAAAAAAAACCAAACAATTCTGACATTTATGGACACCCCTACATTTATATATATATATATATATATATATATATATATATATATATATATATATATATATATTTCTATATATATTACAAACTTTCAATGATCAGTTTACACAGCTATGTTTGAATGTCATTGTTAAAAATTTATAACATATATTCTGTTTTAACGTAATTAACTGAAAAAAATACAGTATTTGTTAATGATTATAATGGAGTTTCTATATAATGTTTTCCTTTTGTGATATATTCTCCATATATTGTAAAAAGGGGAAGTTTAAATGGGCCGGTAAAGTAAACCTCAGAAACAAGCATCTCTAAACACACAAGAAGTGACCTGGCTCAGTCAAATACCTTGTCTCCACATTTTGTTTTTTAGTCCAAGTTAAGGCATTAAACGGTAGAAAGTTGATTAAATTGGTGACCACACCAGAAATATCTGTGGAAATCAAAGCTTTAGCAAACTATTGAGAAACACAAAAGAGTGTTTTAATAAAACAATTTTGAATTAACGGTTGAGAAAAGGATTTGTATTTGGAAGTATGACTGATATTTAGCTTTAATTTTATTACCATGGTAGCCAATTTGCATCCCAATTACTTTGACAATTTTGCAGCTAGGAGTTAGGCACTCTACTGCATTTGTAAAAGTTGTACCATTAGTGGATCAGTTTAAATTTCACAGTAGCTGCACATTTCCCTCCCTGGAAGAACAAATAGTTTTTGTCTCGACCGAATTGAGCACAAAATAAATTTGAGCTTAAATCTGTTCCTATTGAATGTTCTGTTAAAACATGGGAGTTACATGGAGATTTTCTGTTAACAAAAGTTACTATTATGCTTTAGAATGTATGGCAATGTGTTAGGGTAATGTTGTAGTTAATTTGGTTAGGATGTAGTATTTAGCTGAATTATTTGTTTTTAAAAGAATGACAACCCAGGGTTTTTGAAACTTGCACTACAATCAGAGAAATCTCTATTTCAGGGCTTGGATGGTTATTTCAGTGGGGGAGTGGGTCAGAATCAATGGCTCAAAAGCTGTAAACCAAGATTAATGCTTAATTTTCAAAGTACATAGACTAATGTTTGTATTTGTTTAAAGGAGTAGTATATAATACTGTGTCCATTTTTTTTAAGTGTTTTTTGTTTAAACGATAGTGTGTGGTAGTGAAAAGAACACACTGGAACTATAGAAATAAAAAGGCTGCATTTTTCAGTTCCATCAACTCTTTCTGCAGTCAGCTGTGAAGAGATGCCCATTAGAAATGCCAGCTGGTAGCAAAATGGTCAAAGCAAGAGCGATTTATTTTAATAAATATTTAACCTTTGAGAATTCAAACTAAACTGTCTTGTTTTCATGTGTGTTTACAGATATTAGTGATCCCTTACATTTTGATGATACATACTATCATTTCAAGTGCTTCTTACTGTAAATTATTCCAATATTTTAATATTTGTATAAAAAACCTGGACTGATCAGTTTAACCACCACTTTTACTTCACTAGCTGAAATGACATAAAAAAAATTCAATACAACTTGCTGTAGTTTTTATTATTTATTTTTTTAACAAAAAAGGTTACCTGTTTTAATTCCCTTTATCTGGATTTCATTATTACACTATACACTATTTTTTTAAATGATGTTGCCTTACAGTAAATGTGTCCATTCATGCAGGATGTAAATCTACTGCAGGTTGCCCGTAGTTGGGTATAGAGGTGCAGGAAAAATAACAATTCAAAACATCTGGTCCCAGATATTGTTGTTAGATCAATTAAACAGACCACAGAAAATGTAAATATAATGCAAGCACCCTGTTAACTCATGTTCCATATGAAACTTGGTAAGCCTTATCCACCCCTACCCCTATGAGGACCAATGCCTGGCGGACCCAGTCCGTAACGTACCCTCCCTGTGTGTGTCCCGGACACTCTGGTCTCTGCCTCTCCCTGTGCCTCATGATGCCCTGCTTGTCGTCTTGCTCAGCTCCTGCAGGCCCTTCTTGATCTGCTCCACCACCTCCCCATCTCCTTTTGACTCGGCCAGCTTCAGGGCCTCCTTGTACAGGCGTCCAGCCTCGTCCAGGTGCCCTGAGTAGAAACAAGAGAGTGGCTTGCTGTGTACAATTGTGCCAGAGACACTGAAGAAGGCATTGTTCCAAACATCTGTCTGCGACTTCAATTCTTACAGTTTTACCTGCAAATATGTGTGAGAAACATCCCTCAAAATATATAGATCTGAATTAAATCAAAATGATGGGTCATCAAAATACAGTGTTTGTACACAGACCTTAGTCTCGTTATCATACAACACCATCATCACCGTTACGAACGTGAGAAGAATCGCACTTAAATTTCTAACCTTTTATTTTTTAGTAATAGTTCATAGTGCCGTTGCTCTAATACTGAAGTTTATTGTATGACCTGCGACAGTCTGTAACCAGGACCTATGGGGGTACCTTGGTGCATTAGAATCCCTGCAAAGTTGCAGAGAATTGTATGCTGGTCCGGGTGGTCAGTCTCCCTTGCCAGTTCCAGAGCCCTCTTCACATGGCCGTACGCGTTGTCATAGTGACCCTGCATGTCCAGCACTGTTGCCATGTCATTCATGAGCACAATGGTCTGCACAAAAATACACAGGTTTGGGTACACAAAACTAAACAGCAGGCTTTTATAAACACTCCTACTCTGCACTAGAGGAAACAAGATATTCTAGTTTTATACTATAACCCTGCCCTAAAGAATATAAAAGTCCTATAACTTTTTTTTTTTTTTTTTAATAGCTGTAGACAAGCATTTAGTAGCTCATGTTAAGTACAAAAAACAAATGTCTCAACAAAAAAGTTGTATATTATTGTATAAATAAAATACAATACAAACTAACATTTTAGGCATCTCAGAGCGCTTTGTTAAAAATAACAGGTCTACAGTTGTTTATGATAAAATGTTACCTGTGTATTGGGGAAAAAAAGTAAATGTATGGAGGTATTACCAAGAGCAAGCCTGTACCTGGGGGTGGCTATCCCCCTGCACCTCTCTGGAGATCTGCAGCGCTCTCTGATAGGAGGAGAGAGCCTGATCCAGCTGCCGGTTGGTCAGGAGATACCGAGCGTACGAGTCCAGACACAAGCCCAGCAGGAGCTGTGTGTTCGCCCTCTCCTCTGCTGTGGGGCCGATAAAAAGGGAAAAAGAATTGAGCATTCAAAATGATAAAACAAGAAGATACTAACATTCATCCCCCACCACTGCTGTAGGAACACAATTAGAGCTAGCACCACAAAAAGGAAATCACCATGCCTTGCATCTACTGTATGTACAGAAAATGTGAGTTTGACAAACAGACGGACTGATGCCAGAATATAACTTATATATATATATTAACTATAGCTTTTGCTAAAGAAAACTTTAGCAAGTTTCCGCACAACTAGGTGAGCCCTTACCTGACATAGCCTCCTCAGGAAGGTCCTTCTGTTTCTGTATCTTTTCTTCTAGCGTTTCAGTGCAGAACTGAAACCCGTGGATAGCGAGCTGGTGTCTGCATGTGGAAGAGAGACATGAAGGAAAACACTCACGGTCTTCCTGAAATGCAATACTATTAATACATTGAAATGATCTATCTATATATCTATATACACATTTTATATTGATAGATTATCATCTGATCTATTAAATCGATTAATAACAACTGTTTGCCAGCGAGATGAAATTGTATTAAAAGACAATTACAAGTACCAGTAATACAAAGTATTAATGCTATTGCTGTCGGCCGATGGGTGAAAGAAAACCACTTCCAGAGAGATGTTTATGAAACCAATCCAGGTCATGTTTATACAGCAACTTGATTGCATTTTCCGATTTATACAAGCTCTGCGGCACATAACATCACTCTCTCAAAACTTCAGAAGCTCAATTATAAAATCATAAACCAACTATAACACAAACTGTGTTTTAATGATTGCATTTTTTATTTAGCTTTTAGATTATATGTAACTTAGATCATTTACTGCAACTGATTCAGTAAATGTTTAATATACATATATTTTAGGGCTGTAAAATGGTTAAAAAAAATTAATCTTAGTTAATCTTGGTTTTAATCGACTACTACATCCATCTAATTTAAAATTTGTTTTATTACTTATTATTATTATTATTATTATTATTATTATGTAAATAAAACTGTTTAAAATGTATTTATTTAACCAGGAAATGTACCCACTAAGACCATCACCAAAATGTAATCAGGGCAATAATTTAAAATTGAGAGGAATGGTAGTTCCTTGCGCCAAGTTATCAGGAAGAACTGCCAGAGACTCTCTATAAAACAAGGACAGTTTATGTGTTTTCAGGGTATTGGCGCAGCAAAAGTAATCAGCCAAAAGCACCATTTCACTTTGAATTTATAGTTCCCAACACTCTTGGGTGAAATGTAGAAAAAAAAATTCAGTACCTTAAGAGAAATAAGTAGCCAAAGTAAAGTAAAACTGTCCTCCTTTGCAATTTTTTGCAGACCCCAGGCACTTTAATGTATTAAAGTGTATTACAGGACACTTGAGTTTAATGACAATTAACTTGTTTTGTCAACATGGAAATATACTGGGGAGCACACTTATTGTGATGTCCATATCATTTATATTAAATGATCTATTTCTGTTTTAAAATAGAACATTTGCCTGCAAAAAATATATATTTTTTTTATAACACAAAAATATTTCTATTTTATTCGCAGTCTGGAGCTCTGCATTATAACTTCTTATTTCTCTGGTACAAACAGACTGATATACGATGGTGCGTATGATAGAGCATTGTGTTATGAGGAATCATATCGTCATAAAGAACTGTCGGCACATACCAGTGGCAAGCCTGTTGCATACCAGTAAACGCGTACCACAGGTTGAAAATCATTGGTCTAGCCGGTCAAGTTGAGTGGCTCAGAAACAACAAGTCACGTGGAAAACAGACGTTCGATTTTGGCAAAAAGGGATTCGAAGGGGAATCAAATGCTGAAAATCGATTTGGTTAACATCGAGAACCAGGTAACCCAGATACCAGAGTACCCTATGTCATTCCCAATCAATTAATTCACTATGTAACACAATTTTTGTTCCTGGGTAGTAAGTGTTATTTCCTAATTGCTTATGCCTCAAAAGTATAGAAAATGGCTATTATTCCCCACAAACTTTGCTTTTGTGACCAGGACAGTGATATTTCAAAATATCACTATTTCCAATGGGAAAACGGGCAAATGTGTGTCTTTTTGTTCACATAAAGTCAGTAAAAAACAACATATGAATCCAAATTAACATGTATTTATACTAAAGTAATACTAAAATGACTACAAAAGATTTAGAAGTGAGTAGTTTTTCGAGATTTATGATTATACTGTAAATACCCTGTAAGTAAATATACTGTAAGTAACCCAGGAACAAAAAAAAAAAAAAAAATTGTTACACAGTGCATATATATCTTTTTTGCATGTTTAACAACTGATTAATTGTGTTTTTGACCGAGTATAATAAAGTAACACTAACTATATACACTGTAGTTAAATCACTAAGCCAGATAGTTTTTCAGATTATATGATAAAGTAGGGTTAGGGTTAATATAGTAGTACTGCCGTGAAAGGAAAGCACAGATGAGCAAATGTTGGAAGTTGCAGTCTTTTTGTATTCATTCTGAGATATTGTAAAATATTGGGCATAGCTTACAGTAAGTACCTTCTGCCATTTTAAGATTTTTTCTGCACTCAGGTAGACAAGATTAATCAATCAATTATTTTTTAATTGAAAAAAGCCCACATATGTGATTAATGATATGAAACTGGTTCTCCAAAACTAAACCAACTGCCATCCCGACTAAATTAGTGTATTTAATTCTCTATCGCAAGCAATACTGAGCAATCACCATATTGGATGCTGGCAGTATGGGAATTAGGTCAGTCGATGACGCAGCCCGAAACAAGAATAAAAAAAACAGGAAGCAGAATTATCAGCTTTTGAATCTGCTTTTCCCCACCTGATAAAACAACTTGCACAATGGTGAGAATACATTGCGATAAATAGAACCATAAAACATACTCACTGGTTCTGAGCAGCATATATGCTGGCCAATTTGAGAGACATCTCAATCACGGCATTGTCATCCTGTTTGAGACAGAGACAAACTAAGTACCCTGGAGGGCTACATACTGTACACAAACGCGTGTTTGACCTTACTGACTGCTGGTCATAAACAATATGAATCAAAAAAATACCTCAGCAGAGCTAGACTGCTGAGTAAAAGCGTCAAAGGTAAAACTTTGATGCTGTACTGTTACAAGTGTGGATCCTTGTGAATAACTATCCAGAACAACACTCACATTACATCAGATGTGTGTTTACATAGCCTGCTGCTACCTTTTGGTGGCGTCAGAGTCCTTTACAAGCCATACACTTTAAAAACTACCGCATCAATAACATGCAATATTCAATTTTAGCATGATAATATACTACTGGCTATGCTATACTTGATACTTTTCTCTGTTACTACTTTTAGTGCATTGGTACTTGATTCTTTTGTTAATCAGAACAGATGTGCATCTCACAGCGCTCCATCCTGTGAAAGTATTTATTTTTTATTTTTTTATTTTTTTAATTTAGTAGTCGACAATTGATTTTACCCCATTTCTCTCCCAATTTTGAAATATCCAATTGTATTTTAGGCTCAGCTCACCGCTACCATACCTGCGTTGACTCGGGAGCAGCGAAGACAAACACACGCTGTCCTCCAAAACGTGTGCCGTCAGCCGACCGCTTCTTTTCACTCTGCAGGCCCACCATGCAGCCAAACCAGAGCTACAGTTTCAGAGGACAACGCAGCTCTGGGCAGCTTACAGACAAGCCAGCAGGCACTCTGCCAGTCTACAGCGGTCGCTGATGCACAGCGAGCCGAGGATACCCTGTCCAACCTAAGCCCAACCAGCGCTCGGCCAATTGTGCACCGCCCACTGGGAGCTTCCGTCCATAGTCAGCAGTGGAATAGCCTCAGAAAGGTCAGAAACACCTGACATATGGGCACTACCACTTTTTCAGGTGAAACAGTTCATCTGTATATTGCGACACCCACTCTTTCAGGTGTGCAGTAGGACTGAATTAATACAGAAGTAAACTTGCCACAGATATTCAATAACCCCTTTAACCACAATCCAGCAAATATTGCTTCTGAAAAGACTTTGATTGTGGGGAAGCATATTAGCATTGCACTGTGCATTGAAGCCCATAGGTGAATCACTGTGTACTGCAGCCTGTGCAATACTAATATACTTCCCCACGTCACTCTCTCACAATAAATCTTGAGGAGTCTTTTCAGAAGCAATACTTGCTGGACTAGTTAGTAAGCAAGAAAAAATGATGACCTAAGCAAAAAAAACACAAAAACAATACAGAATGATGCAGAACCCACACAATGGTTTATTAAACAGTTAACTAATTAGCATACATGCATGGGTCTCAGTCCTCATTTCACCTCTTCACTTGTTTATCCTGTGTGCAATGGTGTTTTGCATACTAACCTCTTTTGCGCCATGTGCTAGAAGAAAACTCATGGATGCTTTAAACAGTTTCTCAGCCTAGAAAAATAAATCAAAATGAAAACAAATAAAAGCTGTACTGCTGAGTGAGGTTTCAATGAAACTGTACAGAAAGCATTTCATAGCTTACTAATGCGATGCTCTACTCACATTGGAAAGCTGCCCTCGAAGGAAAGCTACGTTGGCCATCTATACAGAAAAAACAAATAGAAATGTAAGCCATGTCATAGGCTTTAGGGCCAGAACGTAAACCTGCGCTCCCTAGGTTGTATGACTCCCTGTAGTAAAAGCATACCAAGGTGTAATAAAACACTGAAGCAGTTAGTGTAATAAAGCACAGTGAAAGCACTGTAAAGCCCAGAGGTATGGTAAAGCATCTTAATAAACATGGCAAACCATGGTAAATGCATAGCCAAAGGAAGACTACTTTGGTAAGGGTCTCCTGTACACAATAATTTTACCCTTTGTGTGTGTCTTTGCTTAATGGTTCTTAAGAAATCATGTGATATTGTGACATTTGAATTCTGCTGGCTCAGACAACTTTGATCTATAGCCAGGATGCCAAAACTATTTCATTGAACTATATGTTCTTTAAAACCTTAGTTACTACAACACTACCTAAAACTAGTAATAATACAAGAGCCACATAAGTATTATGACAAAACGGTTTTGTTGAGACTTTTGTTTACTGCTTCACATTTAAGACATTATTTTCCTGTAAGGGGCTTTACCATGTCGTAGGTGTATATGATAGCCTGTGTGTTGTGGGACTGGTGGGCCAGTCGGATGGCCTGGTGCAGAATCTGGTCTGCTGCCACCAGCTCCCCCCTCATGACACTCAGCTGAAATCACAAAACACACACACAGGCATCGAGAATCAGAGTGGTTTATGTGATGTTCACAGTAGTCGGTTAGGTAGCATTGGATCCGCAAACTCATGCAAGCTTCCGTCACAAGGATGCTTTATATTACCACTATAATGCGTACCTTTGCTCTCTTAAGAAGCAGAATAATGTCATCTTCTTTATCCTTCTTCTCCTCTTCCTCCAGCTCTGCGGATTTAGTGAAAAATGAAAAAGCTGGAAAGAAAACGGAAAACGTTATCTCCTTTGCCTCCTCGTCTGATATTTATTCCAGGGGCTCAGCTGCTTGTCATATTCCGGAGTTTCTAAACGCTTTCCACAGCGATCCCTGCCGGCATAAACGGGTCACATTTTAAACTTCCTGCGTCACTGGCTAGAATAAACTCCACTAAACTATAGTCGTTGCATTATTCTCTGTACAGTTTACAAGTAATACTTAGCGTTTCACAAATACATATAGTATTAATATTGTAACATGTTACCAAAGTTTATAAATACCTTCGTTTACAAAAATGTCTAACAACCTGCTGGAAATTTGTAAAGCAATGACAGATTTGTATTTTGAAGATTTTTTATATTTATTTATTTATTTATTTATTTTTTTAACAGATACAGGCAATTGTTATCTGAGTTTTGTGTTTTTAACTGGTTAGACTTTTTTTGGTTTTAAAGCTGAACGGTACTGTACACTAAAATACAATCATATTGTTCCATATTATTAAAAAACACATTAGTAAATAGTAAAGAATGTAGTACGTTATCATAATCAGAGGAGCTGAAACTCCATGTAACCAGAAATTATCAGAATGTACCCAAAAAACCGAGCAATTTCAAACCAAGACTGTCACCGAGTCCAGATGACCTTGCGTGCTGGGTCCAAGGCTGTGGTGTTAAGACCGTAGCCTTCTGACAGACTCCTCGGCGCCTCTGGGAGCTCGACAGGTTTCGGAGATACTGGGTTCTGCAAAATCCAGACCCAGCCTGCCGACCGACATTGGTCAGCAGGCGAGTCAAACACCAAAATAACATACCGCTGTCCTACAACCAAAATGTATCTTTGATTAAACAGTCCGCAGCAGGAAATGAGTAGCCACGTGACGAGCCAGGAAGCGATGAACCTGTTACTGCTGCACCACTGTCATGTGACAAGTATACAGCTCAGAGCGGTTTTACAAATCCTCACAACGTACTCTGTCCAGCAGCACTAAAACATCTGCTTTTTTCAAGTCTTTAATCCAGTAAATTATTCCCATCAGTCAGATAAATGATATGTGTAAACACTCAATAACACATTTTGTTATGATACAGAAATATAACCACCTGAAATGCATTGGTTTCATATTTTGCAAAAATAGGCACCAAATCCAATACTGAGAGCTTTGGATGTAGTCAAGTAATTATTAATTTAAATAATATATAAAATACATATGTGTATATGAAGTGTTAAAAATGCTATGTACATCAAGTGGACGTATTTAAGTCAGTATTAAAAGTGTAATTGAAGCCCCAAGTTATGCTGTCAATAAAAAAAAGATGTACATTGTTTCTACAGTAACCAACATATACTAGCAATACTACAGTAACAATGCCATGAGTTTAGTTGTGGTCTACAAACCCATGGGCTAAACCTCTAGCCACAGCATAGCTGATGTTAAGCACCCAGGAAACTGCACTCTAGTAGTACTAAGCACTGCTTATATCTTCTAAAATAACTTAAAATGTGTTTCTTTAAATCTAGAACTTATTTCTGTTTTATGAAGTGACTATCCTCACATCTAACTTTACAATAGTTGAACATGTTCAAACCACATTTAACAGCAGGCAGTCACTTTCTGTGCTATTTAAAGGGAACTCCCCTTCACACATTTACTTTATTCTTCCACCAGTTAATAGAATCACAGGTTATCTTCCTGACCTTTTACTTCCCTTGATTGTAATACTGTATCAAATCCTCCAGCAGATCTCGAACTTCCCCATACAGCTGCAGCCATTTGAATGAACGCTGCTCAGTGGACAAGTGTCTTTTGCCGAATAATGAAGACACTTTAGAAATCTTACCTGTCTTTCGTTGCTAGAAGCACAAAGATTAAACCTTGTTTAAAACCCTTTGTGTGACATTATAATAGAGTATGTTGTGTACATGATGCAAGCGTTATCTCAATTTGTGCATTTTGGAAAACTGCTCTTCAATCAAGCTCTGTGTCTGCTGATGAATGAGGTGTGATTTTGAACATTGAGATTTGCTCAGTCATTCTATTATGTTTTTACAATTAAATAAATGCAAGTATTAACAGTCCCTGTTAATATCATACTATTAACATAACGCCGCCTCTATCAACTTTCTTAGTAGAAAATCTGGATTAGGTTTATTAAATACATACAGTATATAGTCCCAATAATAGGATTTACAAGATAATCTAATTGATACTGATAAATAATAGTTTTATAAATGTGAACATTTTCCACACCATCAAATATTAATCGTTCACTAATTTAGGCCAATTCAAATAAAAGTCAAATAGGGACATAAAGGGCATTTCTTGTATTCCATATATATGTTGCATAAAATATATTTTGGAAATGTCCAGTAGTTTAACTTAAATGTTTTAATTGCTTCTCTTTCCATAATAAGACATTTAAGTGTATGTAGATAGTTAAATATCTTACAAACACATTAAAAATGAGAATGTGTTGCCAGAGCATTATATAAATACTAATATATATATAACCTATCCCCAACCTAATACAAATACAGCACTGGAAACAAATTTCTTATACGCACATAGACACACGGTTTCATGAAAATGACTTTGAGAAGGGTTCTCCTGTTTCCAGAGTTGGAAAAGGATGTGCTTGGCATCACAAGAAAGGTAAGCAATTCAAGTATAATCACATGTAAAAGTATCCCGGGATCTTCAAAGAGTTATGAGATATGTTCATTTAAACATACTGGGGTGCATCTGCATGTTTAAAATGAAAGGAGGGTGACAATACTTTTGGGCACCACTGTATAGGATTAAATAGTATTTAAAAATATATGCAATATAATTTTGTATGAATAACTTAGTGCTCAGCCCATTTGAATCATGCTAATAGGTTGGCATTATTTTTCACAATTTAGTAATTCCTACATTTAATGTATGTTTATGTGGGTTAGGTGCCTGCTTCTAATCAAGCTGAGAGCATATGTCTTCATGTGCTGCTCAGTAATACACACAATACACAAGGTGAGAATTAGAACCGAAAGCAGGCAGGATTAGTGTGTCCATTATATCTAAAACTTGTAGTTTTTATTACTGCTTTTATTATCCATGCTACAGGCAACCTGTTACTAAAAATATATTTCACCAATGCAACGAATACAACCACACAAATGCATTTTACACCACACTGCTTGAGCATGATTAAAGGTGTTTTGATGTCTCATTAATAGGTAGCAAGAAGAGTAAACAATGAAGATCCAGCATGTGCTCCTTTTTGATGTGATTATGAATTGGGTGTAACTAACTAAATGTTGCTCATGAATGTAAAAATATTTTTCTGTCTATCGTATACAGACAGATGTATAGATTTGTATAGCCCTCAGTATTGCTTTTGCGATTTGTACATTTGCAGTCTAGATCTCTACCGCCCTGGCAGCACTCTGAAATCCCTGGTGTAGCACCTGACTGAACCTATAAGATACAGTACGTTCATTCCTAATTTTTCTAAATGATGTGAATGGGATACTTTATATAATATACATTTCCCTCACACACTTGTCTGTTATTGTGCTGACCTGTCATCACACGCTTGCACCCAAGCTGAGATCACTCTGGCATTGCTTAGTATTGTCAGATTTGGATCACGCACAGCGGCGTGGAAAAGAATGGCATTTAACTTAGTGATGGGTGACTGGCTGCTTCCCAGGGGGATGGACATTCATGAGCCCTTCAGCTTTACACTGTCGAAAGAGAAGGCCTGGGAGCTGACACACAAGCAGCCATGGAAGGGTATTTTTGTTCTATTAATTTCCCACACATGCAAAATAAGCCTAATATTTCATACTGTCTACATAATGCACAGATTGTTACACCAGCACAGACCATGGCTACACCCCAGGCCTCCTACATAACACTTCCAGGCAGCTTCTGTGACATCCACTCATTTAGACATGACTTGCAACACTAACCAGGCTGGGAGTAGCCTCTCCCACAGGCATATTTCTGGCAAATAACATGCATAAAGCTAATTAACTTAGTGTGCAAATACAGTAGCTACATACAGTAGTTACATACTGTCAAGAGAACAAGGAGAAATTGTGCATTACCTAGTTTATAATATTGAATTACAACTTAGGAGGCAGAAGTGAATTCTGTGTGGAAATTGATGTAAGCCATTAAAATATCTGCTGAAACTTTGCAGATATTGTTAAAAACATGCTGTAGATGTAAACCACGGTGACCCACATGTCAGCACTGACACGTATTATTGATATCCTAACCTTTTGTAATGATACATATAGGTATCCTTTCTTCATCCAAACTAAATTACTGTAATGAATGTATTCCAGACTCAGCTCTTTATATTCTATAAGCAGAAGATACAAAGCCATTATTCAGGTTCTGTCTCAATTTTTCTGGCTTCTCAGTAGGGAAAAGACTTAGTCAAAATCCTGCTTTAGCAACAAATGAATCATGCCAATCTCAAGCCCCCATCTATCCTTTAGATCTTTTGCAGTCATGCACTCCATGGTGAGTTTAATATTCATAGACGGTAACCTCTTAGTTTAGAACAAATTCATAGCTACACCATGAGGGACCAAACTTTTTTCTTGATGCTTTCACACTGAAGTTCACTTCCAGAGCATCTTCAGTGATTACTCTCCTTGGTAGCTGTTAATGAGTCATCAAAGCACTGGTTTTAGCTGTGCTTTTATTTGCTCTGCATGTTCAAGTGTGCGTGCATCTTTGTGTGAGTAAAATGTTTCAAAAACTGCAAAGAAGCAAATATGCACATGAGGAGAATTGATACAAATGAGTCGTGTCCTTTCCAACTATACTGCATATTACTTATAAAACTGGGTGATTTAGAGCTGGGTTTCCCAAACTTGGTCCTCGGGGACCCCCGTGTCTACTTTTTTTCATTCCAACTAAGTTCTCAATTACTTAATCAAACCCTTAATTGAACTAACAAGGTGCTTAATTAAACCTTTGTAATTGTTCTCAGCTCCTAAAATGTTACCGATTACAAGTTATTTATAAAATTAGGGGGCTCTTGAGTGGCGCATCCGGTAAAGGGGAGGGCTTAGGTCATGCAGGGTGTCCTTGGCTTACCCTTGCACCGGTGCCCCCTGTAGACGGGCTGGGCATCTGCTGGCTTGCCTGTAAGCTGCCCAGAGCTGTGTTGTCCTCTGACGCTGTAGCTCTTGGTTGGCTGCATGATTTGCCTGCAGAGTGAAAAGAAGCGGTCGGCTGACAACACACGTTTTGGAGGACAGCGTGTGTTCATCTTCGCCACTCCCAAGTCAGCGCAGGGGTGGTAGCAGTGAGCTGATCCTAAAATAATACAATTGGCTGTTTCAAACTGGGAGAAAAACGGGGCAAATTCCATTGGCGACTACTTAGAAAAAAAAATGGTATAGTTAACTTGAAATCTCCAACTGTTTAAAAGCTGAAAACAATTAAATAGGTTTAATTAAGCTAATGAATAGTTCAATTAAGGGTTCAATTAAGTAATTAAGAACTCAGTTTGAGTGAAAACCAGCAGACACAGGGGTGCCCCAGGGCCAGGATTGGGAAACCTTGCTTTATATCCAGAGCTTAAATCCTAGAAATATGGATATAAACTGGTTGGGATCTCAAGTTACCAATTAAGTAACAAAACAAAATACGATGACTGATTGAGTAAGCCATGAATCCATTATTCCAGGAGGACAAATTAATCTGTGATCTATTGAGAAACATATTTTTTTAAAGGTGTTATTTTCAAGTTGTACTGTGGTACTTTGCTTTGTTAATGTCTAGATATTTTTATTAAATGACATTCCAACTGAAATCATGTCCTTTCCACAGCTATGGCCAAAGGTTTTAAGAATTAACTCATTTTGCTTCGTAAAGTCAAATAAAACCTGCAGAATAATATTATGTTAACATAATTAATTAAATACCGCTTTGTAGTTTTCCATATAGAAAAATAAAAAAATGTGACATTTCAAAATCTAACATAAAATACTGTAGTACGGTTATGGCTTCCGGTAATTTTGTGATCTCATTTTGTAGTTTCTTTGATTACATGATGTTAAATAAAAGATCTAACTTATGTTCATATAATTTTTTTTTTTTTTTAATTATGTCTCAATCCTAAAATTCTAGGTGATGCAAAATTGTTGGCTGTAGCTGTATGTATTACCTCACCGAACTCCAAAACTTAAAGCAGTTGTAGCTGACAAAATAATTTAATGAATCTTATCTGTCATGCTCTTTTGTTCACCATATAGGTTTTTTATGTGCACTTTTGGATTTTTACTTTGGAAAGTAGTCTGTGTCTGTACAGTGATAATAATAATAAAAAAAAAAAAATACTGTAAAAATAAATAATAAATATCGTTTCCCTTCCAGGTCGATGATTTAGTGTACAGTAGCTCTGCACACTTTCTAGATGGCCGACTTCCACCTAACCCTGGGAATGAACTGTCTAGCCATCCAATCCAGGGCACTCTGTTCCCTTTTCACAGAGCCCTCACAGGTTGGGAGGGAGATTTAGCACCAAGAATCATTCTGTCTCTGTCACAATACTGTATGTTTATATATGATTCATACAATATATTATGTCATAATTCATGTAATTGAACAAAGAAAAATGGAAGCCGCACACTCAAACATACTCGTAAAATTTTCAAAATGTATTGAGAAAGAAACCAACTTTTCGGCTGCAAAGCCTTCATCAGATAAATGTTTAAGTCAATATTACAAACTAAATTTTTGTATTTTGTACTGTATATAAATCACTCTCTTTAAAGTAAAATATGTGCTAGAAAGCACAAACAGCCCACAGGAAAAAAAAAACTGTCCTAGTTGATCATCAATTAGTAAAAACAAGCATATTTTATGATTTGTATACAGCGATACATTGTTGTTGTTTTTACTTTATATACATTCATTATAGTGCAAGTGAGTACATGATTGCTATGGTGGCAAATAGTACATACTCTACTTTGACCCCCATTCCAGTGGAAGAATAATGGCAATGAGATGATGGGCACTGGTGGCTTAGGAAATGATTAAAGAATTTGAATATCTTCCCAATGAGGTGCTCTTATTACAATAATCAGTAGTCTGGACCCCTTAGCTTTATTTTACCGATTTAAATGTAATGCTAGTCCTTAAACGTTAATACCAAGGTGGTTTGTACCATAAAAGCTTGTATTGTTTAGGTCCACATTGTTTAACCCTCTTTTTCAGTATACAAGCCCTATACAGAACATACAAACTGGTCACCAAAGGGACTGAACATTTGTGGATGCCTAAGAAAGGGGGCTGCTTATCCAAAGCACCTCTCCCACCTAGGGATAGGGGTTGATATGATAGCCTTTACTCTTCTTGGTTTAAACACAGCTGGATTTTTTTAGAGCATTGTACAGTTAACCTGGCAACAAAAGCAATATATCGCAGAAGATATAGTGCTGATATGGCACATATACTCACTATGGAATTTGAAATATAGTACAACATATTATTTACAGTAGTATTCATTAATAATGTATTTTCAATAAGCACAGTCTACTGTACATGCAGCGACCAGTGCACCATTCTATGTCTATTGTCCTGTTTGTTTGTCTTGTCTGCCTTGTCCTGTGTATGTGTTTCATGTATTGTAAGAGTGCCACCACTCCACTTAGAATGAGAGAAGGAAGAGAGTTGAATGAGAGAGGGAGAGAGTGTGTGTGTGTGTGTGTGTGTGTGTGTGTGTGTGGGTGGGTGGGTGGGGTGGTGGTGGTGGGGGGGGGGTGCCGAACCGTCAGAGCTCTGGTGAGAGACGGAGAAAGTGAGAGTGGGGGTCAGTGAGGAAAGGGTTAGGGACGTTTATTGTTTTTGTGGTGGGGACCGTGTTAATTCTACCAATAAATTGATTATTTATTGCACATGGTAACATGCTCAGTCTTCTGCTTGATGATGATGATGATGATGATGATGATGATGATGATGATATATACTATATACATAAGAAGGTTGTTCTGTATGCTTTATAATGTCAGGAACTAACTTACATGAAAACTTTCTAAAGTGATATTGAGTGAAAATCCTTTGAATTGATTACTATAAACCGGAGTGTGATAATAACCAAAGTAATATTATTAGTAACTTGTCCCCATTGACTCCATTATAGTATGTACTGGATAGTTCAATGCGTCATAACAGGCCACTAGGTGGCTCCATTCTATTGCACAGCTCAGTCATTACACATATTTTTGACATAGTTTGGATCACAATCATTAATTGTAAACATTTTTTTTATGAATTTTAGTTTTACTTGATATTTACTTACGGGAAATGTAATATCAAAATGAATATAGATATATATTAAACCTTTTTTTTTTATTTGTGAAAACATAGACCACAGATTTAAATCTGGGGATCGTGCTGGCACAGCATGATGACTGAAGTCTGTCTCCTGAGACTTGAACCTAGACAATACCAGTGGCAAGTGAGGTTGTGTCCGAATACCTGAAATGATGTCGCTTCTGAATGCATATGAACTGGATTGTCAAAACAAGTCTTTCTGATAAACTACAGAAAATGTACAAAGGAAGCATGTAGGAATGTTATATTTTAACTGTAATACTGAACATTTGGGACACTACAACTAGAATAAATTGTTCATGTAATCAAAGTTCCTCGGTGTGGCTGCATGCTTCTTGTTTCAGTCCACTCTGGTGCTCCTGTAGTTAGAGTAGCTCAGACTTGCCAAACTGCTGCCGTTCCAGCTTAACTTTATTGTTTTAAATGTCTACACTTTGAGGCTGAAGAGTTGGCTCATAATACCAAGCATATCTTTGTGATCCTAATGAAAACCACATGTAGTAAAAAGCTTCTGTTTGGAAAGCACAAGGTTCTGTAAGCGTGCAGCACACATTCCAAGATATTTAGTTCACACATTCACAAAGCCAACTAAAACAGCCAAGCAAAAAATTTCAGAAGGCACATCAGATGAACTGATGCCTGCAGTTTAAATATGTTACAGAGTTTGTGCACTATTGACAGGCTTTCAACACACATAACAACAAGCACTCTTAATAAGGAAAGTGCGGGCTGTTTCATCAGTGTTTCTTATCACATTTGATTTTCGTATACCCCTGATGGAAGTCTTTATAGGTGTGAGTTAGCAAAGCAAAAAGGAGGTTTAAAAGCGAATCCAACTTATGGTAAAAAATGTGTGTGTCTAGAAAGTGCACGTGTCTGTTTATGTGTAAGGGGATTGTTGGAATGTTGTTATTGATTAACTGAGAACCCCAGTTCCTCAAACAATGTTTATATCAATAAGTTAAGATTGAATGAACTGCAGCCAAGTATGAGCTACCCTAAATAGACAAAAGCTATTTAGTTTGTATTGCAAGCCAGGTTCCTGGAGAGTTGGGAACTGTCTTCAGTAATGACAGACATGGCACAGTCTTGCTGACACAGTCACAGATGTGCAGAGAGAGATGCTCGCTCTTAACACACTACAGCCTTTGCTGGCAAAACTACAACCAATCGTTTTCGGCATACTTAGGATAATATACTTAAATTACTGACTGCTATTAAATGATCCCTATCTACACACAGTATCATCTTACCTATGGTCTGGTTAAAGCTGTCATGGCCTCAGGGGGATCACAGGGGTGGGTAAAGCACCAGGTCCCAGCGAAGGCAGCAATGATATCTGTGACCTGTCACATGGTCCCCTGGGATAGGTGTTAATTACTGTCATCTTTAAGAACCCAACTGTGATCAATTAGGAGAGAAGTCCTGGAAGTCTCTATGTCAGTTTGACTCTGGGGGACCTGAGAAGGGGGAGGGTAGGTTCAGTTTGTTTTTCAACAGTTTGATAAAATGCTACTAAGCCCCATATTGTTGTATTTTCTTTAGCTTTAATCTCTCACTTATACACTAAGCTCTCACTACAAGTATCAGCCCGTTAACCCTCATAGGAAAGTCCGTGTTGCCACCCACTGATTATTTTATAGTGAACTCCATCACTTTCCCATGAATTTGGCACAGGCCTTTGTACTGTATTTTATGTATTTCTGTTGGGGGCAAAAACCTACAGAATACATTTACAGTAAAAAAGCAACTACATTTAGATTTGAATAGACCCTTATGACCATTAACTACATGTGTTTGTATTCACCACCGTTGCATTTGGCAGGTTTTGTTTTTTGATCCAGTCACTGGTGGATGTTGAACATAAATATTCAGTCACTATTATATAAGAAACTAACCTCATATCTCATGTGTTTTGTAATTACAATGAGGTTGTGATTACTAAAACATAGGTACAGCATCAAGACCAATGATAAATACTACTAACCCCCCCCCCCCCCTGGAATTATGGTTAATTATCAAGGGCTATTCTCACCACCTAGGGTGAAAGGGTTAACATGAAACAGTACACTAGACAGTAGAATGTTACTCTGTAACAATTTCAACACCTGGAAGATTACATTTTATGTCAAATCAGTGTAACCCTGGCTGCCCAGGGAGGCCTAATTAATGCCTTATTGACTCAATTATGCCAATGCTATGACTGGATTTTATTATAATCGTTGCAAACCTCAGTTTACCACAAATCTGATAAGACAACTGAATGTAGTAAGAACAGAGAAGCCCTTACTATCTGTTCTATATGTTTATTAAATAGAACCAATAGCAGTTTAGAGCAGTTTCAATATCTATATACATGTGAAAAATAAATTCAACAAAAACATCCAATAGAAAAATACTTTGTGAATAGGGCCTAATGCGACTAAACTGCATAATTCTCCTCATATCAGGATATTAATATTGACTGCAGTGGCAGTAGCTGTTTAGTGCAGACCCTGACTTCCCCCCCTTTCCCAGCTTCTAGCTTTCAATCCTACAGAAACATGAGAGGTTGCCCATCCCCCTCTACTCCTCTCTCCCAAGAGAAAAAACAAAAGGAAAGAAAAAGAAAAAAGAAAGGGGGGAAGAAGGGATAATAAAAAAAAAAAACAAGGAAAAAGAGGAAAAGGGGGGAGAAAAACAAGAAAAAGTAAAGAACAAAGAACGAACACGGAAAAAAGAAAAAGGGAAAAAGAAAACTGGGGGAAGAGAAAGGAAAAAAGAAGAAGGTTTTTTTTTTTTCCATCATTTATTGACTGTCTGGAAATACTAATGAAAGAAGACAGATTCATCTTATTTCCACTCTGTAATAGTCATTGATAGATGTGTTAAGTCATTTACACTTCTGAATGATAGGAAGATACAGTATATGAAGTGTACAGGTTCTTCTGTGTCTGAGTATAGTTTTGTTTTGGAGCTTGCAGGAGTTTGTACACTCATAAAGCTCAGCTGGCAGGTAAGGTTAGGGGTCATATCATTCCTGACCCTGCTTGACTCTGACAGGCTCTGACCTACTTCAGACCTTTAATTTGCTTCACAGCTGAAAAATCTTTGTATTTGGATGTATGCAAGGCTTGTCAAAGTATATGTTGTTGGTTTTGTTTTTATTTGACTGTTGTTGCATACCCATGATATTGCACACAATTGAATAAGTTTTAATGTTTGTTTTTCGCTCGATGTTTACCTAAAAAAGTACGTCACAGTGGAATCATCTTACAAAAATGAATAATGCACCACATAACTAAACTGTACTGTTTCACAGTAACATTTAAAAAAAAAAAAAAACAGACCACGTGTTCATTCAGACCTGTTTACTATATTTCTTTTAAAGATTCCTGGACAGTATACTACATTCTTCCATAGTTTACTCTTCAATACACATTTGGTTTTCCAGTTTGTTTTCAAGCTCAGAAGGTAGTTTTAACTGCAGGCTAGGCTATTTATTAAAAATGCCACCAGGAAGCATCCCCATATCTCGGAAGAGAAAAATATATATAGAAAAAGTCTCTGCTATATTGATAGTGTTTTAATATGTGTCGATACATAAAGCAGGGCACACAAGATGACAACAGTTCAATGAGTGAATTTATTGTAATTTTGGAAGCTGGTGAACTAAAACTGACCTCTCATCTTAGTTTTTTTTTTTTTTTTTTTTTTTTTTTAATGAAAGCTACTGCACATCATTACAAACTGCTAAATCACTGGTAATCTGTACATAAATAAATAAATAAATAATAGGAAGATACAGTTATTTAACTGCCCATTTAGCAGTTCCTGACTCCTCCACAGGGTGGCACTCCACTCTGTGATAGAAAACAGACAGAAGATTAGATTGTAGCTCATCACAAGCATACTCACAATACCCTGCTGCTGTCTGTGGCTTAGCAGGCGCTTGACAGTTCAACCCATGAAAAGACACTGCTTTACAAGAGACTCACGTCGCCAAACATAACTTAGCTATTTACAAAATACCTCCAATTGCCTACTGGATAGCAGCGTTTTAATATCACACATATTGTAACGCCTTCGTGACCCCTTTTAACACATCATTAACACAACTTTAGGGCTAGCTGGAGAGGAGTAAGACACTATTGCCCTGCTTTATAAGACATCCTGACCACTTGTATTTGAAGTTTCACTTCTGATACGTTAGTATAATATGCAGGATTGAAGACTTGGACAATAGCCCACTGAAATATCTACAGTAATTCTCCTGGGGAGAAGCCTGAACAGAGTATGGTAAAATGAAATCCAGCATTGAGGAAATACAGGTTTCACAGCAGCTTCACATCCATTGAAGATACAAATAAAAACAGACATAAAAACACCAGCTCATTCAACATTAAGAAAGGCAAACATACTAGAAATTTGCTGAAGAAATGCAGGGTCCACTCTTCAATTTATATTTTACCCAGTATATCTCATAGTTCATGGGTCTTGGCAAATAATACCTGCAAAATACTATAAGACATGCTAGGAGGTTAGAGCTGGGAACAAGGCGATGTCAGGGTCAGATTTCATTCCAACCATTGGTTTACTGTGTGATCTGGGGTCAGTCACCTGAGCTCCCTCAGCCACAGTCCCAGTAGGCTATAAAATGTGTACATGCAGGCGGTGATGTAATGTGTTTCTAGATGTCAGGCATGATAATATATGTGAGTGTGTGTGTGTGTATGCGAGAGAGAGTGCGATTGTGTATGTGTGTGTATGTGTGTATGTGTGTAAGTGTGTGTGTGAAATGGGAGAATGGCAAGGACCTTTCAGGAGTACCCCTGCTTGTTAATCTACAGGGATCACTGGCAGCACAGCTCATAGCCACCCTATCCCACCCCTCACAGCCTGGAGTGGGGGATGGGTGTGCAAGACATAATGAGTTCCTGGAAGGACAAGGAGAACAGTTATCCACAGGGAGCAGCTGTGTGAGTGTGTGTGTGTGTGTGTGTATGTGTGTGTGTGTGTGTGTGTGTGTGCGTGCTGCTGTCTGGTTGCAGTTTGTGATTTGCTGTTCACTGCCATCAATGTTGTATTACATTCAGGCCCAACAGCCACATCTCACAAAATGGTTTTAATTTTTATAGTACAGTTCCTGATAAATAACATACTGGAAATTATTGCATCATTCTGGTTAGCTCATGTTGCCATTTCAATGAATTATTCAGTGATTCAGCTAACTCGTATGGCCACATCTCCATTTTGTGAAATTGCAGTTTGACTCTGGGGTGCAGTATGTGTAGCTCTTCTGTTATTATGTGGGAATTGTATTTTGGTGTTTATCAATTTGTCTTGACAGAATTAGTCAAATTGACCATTTGTTGTGCTGAACTACCTGTGTTGTAGGTCAATTAGACCAATGGAGAAAATCTGACAAAGTACATTAATGTATTAGGTGAATTAAATAAGGTAATTATCAATATATATTCAGCAAATTATAATGGAACCCAGTGAGTGTAGTGCAACTAATGGACTTAAAAAAATGCTATCACAAAAATAAAACTTGAGTATGAATGTATATTTTACAGCCATTTGTGCAATATAGTTATGACTGAATGGCGGTACAATGGCCTTCTGAAATCCAGGTGATATTAATAAGAAATGTGTCTAAGTCATCCATCAAATACAGTATAAAAGCAGTTAAGAATACAATGCATAAGATTCAATGAAAAATCTACTCAATCAATCTACTCATTAGTGGCTCTTAAAGTGTATGTGTAATACCGGTACTAAGAAATGGACATTTTTACAAGGTTATGATACTGTAGATATGCAACCCTTATCTTAAATTTTGTTTTAAATTATCACTGTCTAGGGTTCCATTTTACCTGAATCTATTGACAGAAAATGCATTTTTTTCATTTTTTTATATATATCTGGCATGCCATTTCATCCCTAAAATAATTCATGCTCCAAATTCTGACACTTTGAAGTCACTGGAAAAGGATCCTGTTACATCCTCCGGAAAGACAAATAGTCACAAATATTGATTAAAGCTGGAAAATAACAAATATCTTGAGGTCATTAATTGTTGTAAATCCCATATTTGCTCAACAACATATTTGACACTCTGCATTGTGGTGGGGCTGTGTTTTAGCTGAGGATTTTTATTGTGGCTTAAAAAGCATAGATGTCCTATCCCTAGGTGGCGCTAAATCAAGCTGTCCCAAATAGAACAATTGGTGGCATGAACAGGTTTTAGATATCGCCCCATGATAGGTATCAGCAGTGTAGAGATAATATTACTCCAATCATGTCCCTGCATCTTGCTGGTCTCAAAGGTCTAGTTCCATATGGGCAGTTTTGTTACCTAGCAGCAAAGGATATGAAATCAATTGCAGGGACAAGATAAACAAATACTTTTTGAAGTGTATGTTCTAGAGACTTGGTCTCAAAAACTGCGTGGTTGTAAGTTGAAGAGTAAAAAGTAAGTTGAAGAGTAAAAAAAAAGATGGACTAGTCCCCTCATAAGGTGTCAGCTGATCTTAGAGAACTTGAAAAAGAAATTGCTCAGTTGAAGAACTCTGATTTGGTGCAGTAGTAAACCATTTTGTAAGGTAGCTGTCCCTTAAGTCCTTGGACCCACAGACGAAGACCTTCATAAAACATCATGTTCATCTGCATGAGCAAACGTTGTTGGGAAATGTAGTTAGAATGAAGTGTACTAGGAAGTGGAAGAGCTTCCCTGCCATCTCAACGAGTCTGAGATGGGATTAAGCTGTGGATATACTACCTCTGAAACTGGTTTCTTCTGGAAGAAACAGGAACAGGAAAGAGAAACCTAAATCACTACCCCCCCTTACATTTCAAGTACAGGTAGTTCATTTTAAAAGATGCAGATGAACAGAAGCCAAGGAAGCAAGTGCGTCAACTATCGGGTTAAAAAAAAAAAATGATAGTCTCATCTTAGGGTGCCAAGCCGAGACAAAATCTCCTTTCAGATAAGGCCTCTGCCATCAACATCCTCTGTATCTGTTTTGATGGATGCTGAATGGAAGCTGTTTCAGTATGGAGCCTAATGCCATTCCTTTAAGGCATGGGAAATGGGATAAGCCCCCACAGAATTGTTGTCCAGCTTTATTTTTTTATTTTTTTTGCTGCAATGAGAATGTCTCTCAGGAGCCCAATGATGACCATCTGCATTTTCCAAGTGTAAATCAATAAACGATTTTAGGGAAAGCATCTGCCCTGTTCAAAACAGCTACTATTCTGCTATTTTCTGTTATCAATAGATTTTTTTTTTCACAGTAAGATCAGCACAGATTTTGCAGGAAGATTAGTCAGGAAGTATAATATGACAGAAAAGGTAATTGAACAATTGGCTAATTATGAACAAAGATAACAAAAAGGGTATGAATCTGTCCTTGGTTCTGTATAGCACAAAAATATGGCCAAGTATAGTTTCCCTAAAGATTTCAAGAATGCAAGCTTGGGGACTAGGGATATCAATGCAAGGTGAAGAACCAGAGTTGGATTCAGAATTAAAAGCAACAACAACGAATGTGCAATTCCTCACACTAAAATGACTTTGCAGTTCCAGAGTTTGACGCTGCATCTACACAACACAACAGCGATTAAAAAAAATATTGCGATTAATCTCGCAATTCCAGATTTTAATCTTGGTTTTAATCGCATATTTAATTGATACAATAACTTCATCCATCTCATTCAAGTTTGTTTTATTACTGATGCTATTATTATTTTTTTAAGTTCTTGTTGCTTCATATCTCCCTGGTCATTCCCTGAGATCGGAAAATGCTAATCTACTGACAGTCCCTAAAATATGTTTGAGCTCTAGCGGAGTCAACATTCATATCAGGAATGCTAGCACAACTGAATCTTTTAAATCCTGTTTGAAAATGTATTTGTTTGGGTCTGTTTATTTGGAGCTGGATTATATATTAGATTATATTTCTTTTGTAAAGTGCCCTGGAATGCTTGCATGTAGAGCGCTATGTAAGTGAAATTATATTGTTTTGCCATTGCGTTATTATTATTATTATTATTATTATTATTATTATTATTATTATTATTATTATTATTATTATCCAAAAAACAACCCCGCATAAAAACAAACAAACTGTTGTCCCATTTCTGGATTAATAGTGTTGTCCCATCTTTATAGTTGTATCTTTGTTTACACAGAATTATACAGAAAAACTTTGCTGTTAAATTATTTGAGCCAACTGCTAAATCATAATGGAGTCAGTTTATTGCTCACATTAATGCATTTCAAGTTAAACTGTACATTTTCTTATCAGTTTCCTTTCAAAGGGAATAATTTACTAATGTTTTTCATTGCTGTTTTTTTTTTTTTTTTTTTTTTAAGTATTCTCTTATTAATAAATAAACGTTTTGGGTTTCATTTGTTGTTGTTGTGTTGCTAGAAAGTGCGAGATGTGAAAGCTTGATTAGCACGCAGGTGGTACTTCAGATTAATTTATGTTTGTGACACTGAAACTCAATTTGATAGCAGATGCGTCAGAACGTTGTTTTTTTAATTTTTGTTTTTAAATAAACTTTCCGCTCACAAGAAGTTCTTCACTTTTAGTACTTTGCTCCATAATGCAGTTATAAGATTAACTTTCTATTGAAACGCCGACTGCATTGATTGCATTTCATGTGCTCGAGTATATTATTACATTGGTAAAGCAGGGAATAATTTACGCATGCTAACAGGGTCAAGACATCGGAGTGCGATTAACGTGAGTAAGTTAAAAAAAAAAAAATAAAAAATCTCTCTCTCTCTCTCTCTCTCTCTCTCTCTCTCTCTCTCTCTCTCTCTCTCTCTCTCTCTCTCTCTCTATATATATATATATATATATATATATATATATACAGTGCCTTGCAAAAATATTCAAACCCCTGACCAATTCTCTCATATTACTGAATTACAAATGGTACATTGAAATTTCGTTCTGTTCGATATTTTTTTTTTTTTTTAAAACACTTAAACTAAAAATCAATTATTGTAAGGTGACATTGGTTTTATGTTGGGAACTATTTTTAAGAAAAATAAAAAACTGAAATATCTTGCTTGCATAAGTATTCAACCCCCACACATTAATATTTAGTAGAGCCACCTTTTGCTGCAATAACAGCTTTAAGTCTTTTGGGGTAAGTATGTACCAGCTTTGCACACAGTGTCGGAGTGATTTTGGCCCATTCTTCTTGGCAGATTTGCTCCAGGTTGTTCAGGTTGGTTGGACGACCCTTGTGGACTGCAATTTTCAAATAGTGCCACAGATTCTCAATGGGATTGAGATCAGGACTTTGACTGGGCCACTGTAGGACATTCACCTTTTTGTTCTTGAGCCATTCCAATGTTGCTTTGGCCTTGTGCTTGGGATCATTGTCCCGCTGAAAGGTGAATTTCCTCCCAAGCTTCAGTTTTTTAGCGGACTGCATCTCCATCCATTCTTCCTTCTATTGTAACAAGATGCCCAGTTCCTTCTGATGAGAAGCATCCCCACAGCATGATGCTGCCACCACCATACTTCACTGTAGGGATGGTGTGTCTTGAGGCATGGGCAGTGTTAGGTTTGCACCACACATAGCGCTTTATGTTTTGGCCAAAAAGCTATATCTTGGTCTCATCTGACCACAAAACCTTTTCCCACATCGCAGCTGGGTCACTCTCATGCTTTCTGGCAAACTCCAGACGTGCTTTCATATGGTACTTTTTGAGTAACGGTTTCTTTATTGCCACCCTCCCATACAGGCCAGTGTTATGCAGAGCTCTTGATATGGTTGACTGGTGCACCATTACTCCACTCCTAGCCACTGAACTTTGTAGCTCCTTCAAAGTGATTGTTGGCCTCTCTGTGGCTTCTCTCACAAGTCTCCTTCTTGTTTGAGTGCTGAGTTTTGAGGGACGGCCTTTTCTTGGCAGTGCCTGGGTTCTGTGATGCAGCTTCCACTTCCTGACTATTGATCCAACTGTGCTCGCTGGGATATCCAAACACTTGGATATTATTTTGTACCCTTTCCCTAATCTATGCATTTGTATTACTTTATCTCTAACTTTTGTAGAATGCTCTTTGGTCTTCATTTTCCTTTAGATTCACAGCCTTACCAATGATCCTTCAACAGTGGGGTTTATCCAGAAAATGTGACAGCAACTTTGGTTATGGTTCAGCGAGTTACAGGAAAATAATTCCATCTAGGTTTTATGTGACGTCATAAACTACGAGACTGTTGAGTAGGTCGAGTAGTTTATAAACTGTCGCAGAAACCCATGATGAATTATTTTCCTTTATCTCACTGAAGCCTATCTTTTTTTAAAAAAATTTATAATACATGGATATTAGTATCTGTAATAAAAAAGAACAGTGAATTAAATTTGGTAGATAATGAACTGCAGAAAAAAATAGATTTTTAGGGAAAATGTGTTTCAATGGGGTATGCCTTTTTTTTTATTAGTCTCTGTCAGTTGAAGATTTGAGTTGGGGCTCCCGTTGGTGAAGGGTGATTGTAAAACTTCACAGAGACAGATTTGTTAAAAGTGCTTAAAAAAAACACGAACTGTGGGTGTTGTCGAGTGATTGAAATTTTGAAAGTCATTGACAGGAATGTCTTTAATTTCCCGTTCCTCTCCAGTTTCTCTGAATTACGAACGTACCAGCTTGACATAATATTTTTTAATGTATTCTCATTTTGTTGATCATTAATGTACATTTCTGTACCGTGGGTGTTGTCGAGTGATTGAAAATGAGACATTTTGTGTTTGAATTGAAAGTGGTATCGGGGAGTGGAATGAGTCAAAGTTCAAGAATATTTTCCTCTAGAGGAATTATCACTTTTTTTTTTAATGGCTCAGGATGCAAATATAGCCTTCACCCATGAATATGTATGTATGTGTGTGTGTGTGTGTGTGTGTGTATATGTTCTTATAGCCTCTTTTTTGACAAACAAGATAACATTGAAAAAGACATCTTGTTGAATTACTACAAATTCTACCATTAAGAGTTTGTATAGTTGTGGATAAGGGCCTCTTTTGAAGCCATGTATGGCCTCTGTTTTAATTCCACTAATGCCTATGCAAGCACATCAAATCCAATGGGCACATGTCAGCATTACATAGATTAAAAATAGAGCCATGTTTGACAACAGCTTAAAGTATCTGAACACTGAACTACTGCCTAATCAAATCCCATTGTGAAAATGTATGTATAGAATTATTAGGTGAGCTACAAATAGGTGATAAATACAAGTATTTATAAACTAAATTAGATTTTCTTTGATTGACACATCTAGTATAATAAATCACTATGGTGATGTCAGAACTATACAGTTATGACTTTTTCCTATGGGCCAGGCACTCCACAAAAATGATCTGGTTCCAAATGAGATAATAATGTCATGCGACAGCAAATGCCCATGTATGAGGGAATATCTCAACAAGCAGAAGTGAACAAACCAAGGCTGAAAGCAAAAGTCTCTTTATTCATTATGAGTGTCGACATACACAGACACTCACAGTCCTATTACACTTTTAACACTGTTACCTGCTTTATTATTATAAACAACATTATTTGTTTTCTTTTCATGATTAACCTTTTCAGTTACCGGTAAGTGGCTGAGATAGGTGGCCAAGTGTGATGTCACCGTTTTTTAATTGGCTTTGCACTTGAATGACATTCTGAGAGGTGCCTCAGATTCGATAAAACTGGTGATGTCAGCTGTACCAATTATGAGAATAAAGCACTGTAGAAACATGGTATGGTTACTGTCAGGAATTGTGTTTGTGTCGTGACATAGAGCAGTCAGAACATGCCCTCTGATTGGCTAAAAGAGCCTCAGCAGTATAATATTTAGTAATCTAAAACATATATTTATTATTATCAGACATGTATTAATTTTACGTAATTTGAATGTTTAAATTATTTATAATATATATATATATATATATTATATAATATATATATATATATATATATATATATATATATATATATTTGAGAGAGGGTTAGGTCCAGATTTTGCTGTACTCCATTTAAAAGTTCATTTTTTATGATGTTATCTAGGCACACTACCAACCTCGTCAGAGAAAGCCACTGAAACTATAATATATAGAGTGCCAACTCTTGGGCATTGCTGTGACTATCAATAAAACAGCTTCAGAGATTTTTGTACAGGCCTTATCAATATAACATCTCATGCAAAAAAAACCCCCCAAAAAACCCCAAAAAACCAACACATTATGATTATTATTATCTGTACTTGTTTTATAGAAATAACTTCTAAAAGGTGAACCAAGAAATGCATAACACAAGCAAACAGGAAGGTTTAGAAAAACCATCTACTGCTTACATGTTCGCTCAGCTGTGTTTCAGGAATGTGCGATTCTTTACAGGACAACAGGTTTTCATTATTTCAGATTTCCTGTAGAAGCAGGTTACAATTCGACAAATGTCAGTCAGCATGCTGACGTGCTCACTGTGACACATGCAGTGCTCTTTTCCTGACATTCATCAGACAGGCCCTGGATTGATGCTGTGTCGTTAACCCTCAATGTCACACACAATGCAGCAGTCTCTCGGGGAATATGAGGCAAGGTAGCATTTGACAGTTTTACATTCCTGCCGGTAGGAAAGGAGATCAGGGCTGCGACTGCTGATGTCTGAAAGGCTTTTCTCTTTGTTAAAAACATCCATGATTATTCATGGCTTAGCCTAGTAAACCACAGAAAATGCCCCATGAGAATGCCCAAAAGCATTTGGGTTTCACCTAACTACATCCAAACAGTGCAAGATATGGATCTGAACCGCGGAATACTATATTAGGAGAATTATTTTGACTAGGTCCCCTTTTTGGTCTAAAAAAGTTTTAATTGTGCTGTTTATTTTTAAAAAATTTTAAATCAGGATACACAGATTTAAGTACAACACTGTAGATAAAACATCTAAATATTTCTTCCCTGGTGTGCCATATTGTAGACCATTGGAGTGAAACTGAGATACAACACACATTGATGTACAAAATAACCAAAGAAGTGATACATATTGCTAGCGCTTATAAGAGGAATGAAAGTTTGTTTTAAGCACTATGCATTGTAATAGATGTGAGGCCCTCCTTCTTGTTATTCCCAAACCAAACTTATTTTGTCTTCAGGAGGGTGGCCTAGAAATGTGTTGATAATACTGAAATTATAATGAAACAACTTGTTCAACAGCAGCAGCTCCATACTGCAGAGCACACACAAACAAATAAGCTGGTGAAACTAAACAGGCACATAGCCAGCTGCTTTCACAGTGTTACATCATGCACCCAGGCAGCTCCCGATGAGCGGTCTCACCAGGACTCGTCCCTTATCACTGCACAACCCTACTACCATTAAGAACAAGTTCCCCAAGGAGAAATGTGTTTTTTTAACATTGTGGTATAATTAAAAAAACAAGCCTTATTATCAAAGATTTGGTGAGATCATCTGATCCAGCTGTTTATTTGCATAGGTCATCCATTATCATGTATTGGGAGACAATTAAAAAAAAATATTAAGAAATTGGAACGCTTTTTGTTATCCAGGCAACAATTACCAGATATTGCAATTGTTAAAGGATATGCACTTTTACATTATTTCAATTTCCCATTATTAACCTTTATTCTTAATCTTAATCTAAGATATGAATCCATGGCTAAATGGATACAAATAAGGATGTATCCCTATTACTTCACTTTGTGGCAACTACTAATTGTACTTATTTGGCCCTTAATAACAATGCTATTGGGGGATCAATACGTTTGAATCCCAGAGATAAAAATAGAGCAGAAATGATGAGAATGTACACTCCGTGTGAGTCCTGACGTGTTGTGACACCCTGCCTTCTAAGGAGGAAATTGACATACCCCACAAGTGAAACAATTCTTCAGCGCTTGGCATACAGAACATACGTCTCAAGATTAGATTAATAAAGCAGCAAATTAGGCCACTGCCTTATGGCTGAAACACTTAGCTTCTCACTATTTTAACCCTAGAAAGTGTGTTGTATACAGATAGCATTTTATAATGAGGACCATGTATGAATTAGCTACCATTTAACCCCCACTATCACTTCTGATAAATCAACAGAATAGGCTGCTATAAATGTCATTTGATGAGCCTTTGCTATTAATACACAGTAAGTAGCTGTAACTTCCATGTGAGTGCCTCTCTGTTACAGCAGCTTTTTTTTGGGGAGGCTAGGTCAAATACTGCTACAAACAGCTGTGTCATTAGCTCCACCAACAGCAGCTCCACCTGGAGCCAAAATTAAGGTATTAATGGGATGACAGAGTTACCTTAGCAACCTTTTTTCAGTGGAGTGAAAACAAACACATTTAAGTTTGGTTGTGTCCTAAGGGTAACGTGACTTACTGGTTCTGGTTTCTTCCACAGGTGCAAAATGTTTAAAAGGTTACAGTGCACATATTATTATTTTTTTTTTATTTAAATCAAAATAGTGTATTTTCAAAACACCCTAAACTGCATATAAAAGATAGAGACATATGGCAGGACTAATAATTATTAAAATGACAGAGAGCCCTCTCTTATCCTATGATGCAGTTTTTCTCTTATTGTATTCGCAATCCCTATTAATATTCTTCTCATTACCACGGTAACAATACTGTACATATATGACGACAACAACACTATCTAAGATGCTAATCTTGTTATATTTGATCCAAATTAACAATGCAACAGAGCTCGTTTGTCAGGGTGACTCTGCTTTGCTTTTGCCCCTGATCTAACCCTGCTGAAAATGCTGTGCACTATTTGCTGTAAATCTCATTAGCTTTGCATATTTGCTACTGTCAATAAACTCTACCCTGGTAGCTTAGCATTCTGCATGTCTTACCAAGGTACAGGTTGGAATTGAGCAGCTAGTTAATTAAAATAGTTGTGAGGCAAAGTGGAGCAGGGTTACGTCAAGAAACCTCTCAATGAAGTGGTCTATATCTTTCAGCTAGAATGTTTTCAAGGCAATTTGCAGCTGTCTGCTATAGCAGGTCACATGGATTTATGAATATAAGTCAAGATTGAACCAAGGAAAAACAGTTCTGGGAGGCGATCACATTTTCAACATTCAAATCGACATTAAAAGACATAAATAAATAAATAAACATAGTGTATGTATTTAGGCTAGCATTGGGGTTTTAGAAGGTTGTCTAAGGATGCCACACTACTAAAATGAATTACAAGCCTCAGAACACATCCCGGTGTAGGTCGTGTGGGGTCTTCAGAACGCATTACTGAAAATAATATTTTTTTTTGAAAAAAAAAAAGTTTAATAATGAAAATCAAGTACAGATTCAGTCTGGCTAGTGGAAATTCTGACAGCAATATACATGTACCAAGAAAGATTAGTCTCAGTGCTCCATCACTGTAACATTTTCATCCTGTAACGCACACTGTGGTGTTGTAAATACTTTGTAATTACAATTCAGCCTCAGTAAACAACACAATACATGCTGCCAGCCAGGTCTTTCTTTTAGTGTTTGGTAAGGGAATGGCGTTCACCATACAATACAATATACAGGTAGATAATATATTTTGCACTTTACATAGACAGATGCACAGCACAACATTACGTTCACCAAGCTGGATACTGACGCAAGAGGTATCATCAAAAATGGAAATGTTAATATCCAAGGAACTGCAGCTCTTATTATGCAAGGTAATAAATCAAAAAGCCTAGAGGTTAAACTTCTACTGTGACCCAAGATGTAATGACAGTATAAGAGCTGCATAGGAAATTAGTTTGAAGGGCTTTTGGAAAAAAAAATGATGTATAGCAGATAGGCAGATTAAAGACTTGGCTGTGGTTCTTAAAGCAAAAGCACCACTAACCAGCATGTGTCATTTCATCTTGTATGAATACAGTAATCTTACTTGCCTCCTTTTTATTGTGTTTGATTATTTGTTCAGTTTTTTTGGATCTACAGCTATGGCCAAAAGTTTTGCATCACCTACAACTTCAGAATAGAGACATATAAAATATATATATATATATATATATATATGAACATAATTTAGATCTTTTATTTAACATCATGTAATCAAAGAAACTAGAAAATTATATCAACAACGTCTACCTAGAAACCATAACAGTAGTACAGTATTTAATGTTAGATTTCGAAATGTTACATTTTTCAAATGTTGTCATTTTTTCGTTCATTTATATGGAAAACTGCATTAGAAAGGGTTTGCTCTTTTCTTTGTGTTTTTTATTTATTTATTTATTTTTAGCAATTATACCCCCTACCCAATTTGCAATGCCTACTTTGAATGTGTACTCTACTGTAGCCATCCACTTCCCGATCAGGAGGACTAAAGACCTAACCTAAGAAATGGGTATTACTATGCTGTTAGGAGATCTCTGCCTGGACTTGTAGAGTGCCTGACCAGTAGGGCTGGTGAAGTGCTGAGGTGGAGGAAGCCCTTCTGATTTCCCTCGTCAACCAACACCAGCGCCTTTCTGATCACTTGACATCGTTCATGAATGCTGTATAGTGGATGAGCCACAGGGGACGAATCAGAAGACTGCTGCAGTGTCATTAGATTACATAGTACAAAACAACCATATTTCAAATAGAAAATGTGCATCATCCACCACAAGAGGGTAACTTGAAAATGCTGCTTTATTTGGCTCATTAATGTTACATTTATCAAACATACTCTGCTTCTCAGCTAACTTAACCCCACTTCACACTTCACCTTACTCCCACATTTTCCTTTACCATGCATATCCTTCTTTGAATAGTTAGGAAGTGCAGAACTTTAAATCATTCAAACTTTATTCTCCCTGAACTGTTAAACAATACAGGTTTTCTACTATGGTACTTAATATTCATTAGAAAATAGAGATTTCCTTTAACCTGATTGGTCAATACGAGGTCCTTAATCTCTCAAATGTTATCATTCAAACTACCCTGCCAAGTCTCCCAATTTCGGCTGGAGACTCCCAATGTAAGTGCTTGATCGCTCATCTCTCAGTGACACTTAAGAAACACCAGATAGTGTAGATTGGCAATTGTAATACATTAAAGTGTCCATACTAAAGAACCGTTTCATGTTTATTCGGGCTTGATGCGTACACACACTATTAAAATGGTTAGGTTACAGTTCCTAGCAGCGCAATGAACAGTGGAAATTAAAACAATAGTATCATCCCACCATGCACTGTATTTTATTTTAAAGTATTATGCCCCATATTAACACATGTCCATATTGCTAAAAAAAGAAATAAATCAAGTATTTTGGAAAAAGTAAATGTGAACACACACACACACACACAAGTAGGGCTTAAAGTTTTCGGGTTTTATTTTTAATCAGATGATGTCCCTTTAAAGAAATTGAGCTGATTCTGTTTCATAATTAAACTCAGAAAAATCGGTTAATTACAAAACAATATTTGTTTTTACCTTCATATCTTAGCTTAACTGTGGCCCCTTTAATTTTATTTCAAACATAGCTGACAAATTACGTGAATCGTTCATCCCCCATTCTACTTTTAAGTCGCATTTCAATTTTGCAGACGCCAAATTTAACATTGTGCTTTTGTATTTTCCCTACTAGTTTAACAGGGATGTCCTGACAGATTTTTAAGCATAAAAATGAATACCTAGTGTGGAGTGTACACTGATAGCAAGTCCTTCAGGTGCCTGTTCTGAGTATTTATCTAAACAGATCTCAAAGCATTTTGGGATATTGGAGGAGAGTTAAAGAGTTTGCGGATATCAGACATTTTAGAGGAGATAAATGCATCAGAGGAGATAGAGGAGGGAGGAGGAGGGGGGGGTTGAGGAGGGAGGAGAAGGTAGAGAATAGTTTCTGGGGGTTGTTAGTGGAGGATTGGATAATAGATTGGAAACAGGAGCGTTTAGCAGAGGAGAGTGGAGGAGAGGAGGAGAGGAAGGAGCGGTAGAGGTCTAAGGCAGCAAGGAGTTTGGTTCTATCCATTTCTTTTCAGCAGAGCGCAGTTCGATTCTTGCCGAACGGAACACAGAGGAGAGCCAGGGTTTGGGAGGGGAGGAGCAGTCGGGAGGTTAGGGGACAGTAGGAGTAGACAGAGAGAGGAGGGAGGAGAGGAGATAGTGGAGTTCATCGAGAAAGTGAGTGAGAGGTCCAAGGGGATGGTACAGTACAATTAACAGGAGTCGACAGGGAGAGAGAGTTTAGTTGGACAGCATGAAATTCAAAGTTGTTAATAGAGAGTGAGGAGAGGTCAGAGGGGACAGAAAAGAGTAAGGAGGGATTGAGGAGAAGACCAGTCCCGTTAAGAGTTGGAGTGAGGCCTCTAGTAGCCAAGGGAGGAGATTTGGAAAAGGTCCTCACTCTACCTGTCCTTGTTCTGACTGCCATAGAAAATTCAAAGATTTCAAACAAAATAAGTAATAAGGAAAGTCCATAGGAATTAAGAAAACACTGAGACTAAAGAAAGATATCCTGAATCAAACAAATCAGTAATAAATAAGAAAATGTTAAGGTTAACTAAAATGAACTAAATTAAAGCCCTGATCTGCCTGCAATGAACACTGACATGTCTTATACCAAAAGAAGAAAGATTAAATTTGTTGGTGAAATCTGGGACGACTCTGTCTCGCATATCCTTCATCTCAGACAGATTGGATACACAATGCTTGGCTGCAGCTTTTTCAGATCAGTCCAGAGCATTTCTATTGAATTGAGATCTGCTGATTACAAAGGCCATTCCAGAACTTTTATCTTTGTTTTCTTCAAGAATTCCAGAGTTGACTTAGCCGTATGCTTTGGCTCATTATCGTGTTGGATGATAAACTATCTGCCAATCAGCCTATGAGCGGATGGTATTATTGTACTTTGTAGAATGTTTTGATACATAGATGGCTGCATTCATTCAATCTTCAATCACATGAAAGTCTCCAGTCCCTGAACTACTAAAACAACCCATATCATGATTGAACCACCTCCCTGTTTAACTGTAGGTTCATATCTTCTTCCTGTTCATATCTCTTGGCTTATTTAAAATGTTTTATGAATTTTCTTTAAAAGTGATTTGCAGTGAGGTCTACGTGTACACAACTCTTCTGTGTTAGGGGTCCTTTGTACCGTTCTTTCATGCACTATTATGTCCGATGCTTCAAATTTTTTCTTTAATTCCTTGGCTTTTAATCTTTTTTTTTTTTGTTTAGCTTAGCTCCCACCTGCTGTGCCTGTACTTTTCTTTGGAGGTCCACTCTTTCAAGCATATTTAAGTTCTGGATCACAAGTTAAGACCTTGATTTCGAGTCACCTACTGTCCTTAACTCAATGCACTTGCTGTTCCCGCAAAACTGCCCTTTCGACAAAGTGACTAGCCACAGCCTACAATTGTCACAGTGACAGATTAAACACCCTCTCAGTGGTTTCTGCCTCGCTTCGATGGATGTAAACCACAGCTGTGGTGTGACCTTAAAAGCAGCTGACATACTCAATAAGCACAGTTCAATATCGGCAGCATAGCCTAACAGAACTGAGCCCTAATGGGATGAACAGAGTGGTTCAAGTAATAGTTTGAATGTTAGTTTTGAGAGCCTTAGAAAAATTGTCAGTGATCCACCAATTAGTTATTTTGAAAAGGCAGGTAATAGGCTACTGGTGACCATTAGAGGAGCAGCTGCTCAGCTACTGTAGACATCAGTTCAACCCTTGGAAAGCAGTTAATAGGTTCTAATGCTTAGAATTTCAACTTAGGGCTTTGGAAACTAAAACATGTGGGAATAAATATACAACTAGTATAATCATTCATGTAGACCATGCTGCTTTCTTTTAACAGTACAGACAGATAATCTAAGTAATTACTTTAAGGCTGCAAATTCAGACACTAGTTTTCCAACAAATGTTCCATAATCAAGGTAGTTTATTCATGGACTAAACAAGCAGTAAGACTTAACACCTTTACTTCAAAAGAGGGTCATTGGCCAACCCGAAAGTGGTCCAGACTTTCTGGCCCCTCTAGGGTCCTAGAGAAGGGCTGATAAGGCCAAAGAAAGTGAAAATATATTCAGGAAAATTCAAAGATTTCAAACAAAATAAGTAATAAGGAGGGTCCATAGGAATTAAGAAACCACAGACACTAAATAAAGATATCCTGAATCAAACAAATCAGTAATAAATAAGGAAATGTTAAGGTTAACTAAAATGAACTAAATTAAAACTCTGATCTGCCTGCAATGAACACTGATACTATACCAAAAGAACAGAGATGTATAGGAACATATAAATAGACCATATATAAACTAGGAGTAATATGACAAGTTATATTTCCCTTAAAAAGTGCTAAGCACGGATTTTAAAATAATTCTGAAATTCATACAGACACAAAGGAGACAGTGATTAACACCTTAAACACGAGGATGTGTCAACTCTGATATGAACTAGCCAATCAGACGCTTCCTCTAACCTCCTTTGTTCCAAAACAGCCACTAAAATTTGCGTTCAAAATGTCTTCCAAGCTTTGACTAATTACTCACCTGCTATTGTTGCTTGTTTTGTCATGTTGTATGAATACATCATAATATAAAAACTGAATTGTCTCATTTGCAAGCTCACTATTGGATGTAGCATATAAATCTGATGACAGCACAAGGGATTTGTATACTGTAATGATTACTAAAGGTTAAGTTCCTTAATAATAATGGAATATAACATTTAGCTATACAGGGCTGTGAAAAAGTATTTGCCCCCTGTCTGATTTTCTGCATTTTTGCACATTTTTCACATTGAATTTGGTCAGATCTTTTTGTGGGTTGTAGTAGTGCATAGAGGGAGTTAGAGAAAAAATGACTCCAAACTTTGTTGCTTCTTTCATTTGTTTGGTGTGCAAGGTAATCAAGCATGCAATCTTCAGGTGTGAAAAAGTTATTGCCCCCCCCCCCTCCCTAGTTAACTCAACCCAATTAAAGGGATAATTAGGGTCAGCTGTTTTAATACTTTGGTTAACAATCATGCCTGATTTGGGTCAGCCCTGCCCAATATAAATCTGACTAATTTTGGCACTTACCATCAGACTGAAGTTGTCAGCATACAGGCTGTAGAGGCACATCATGCCACAATCAAAAGAAATTCCTGAAAAAAAAGTTGTTGATGCCTATCAGTCTGGAAAGGCTTACAAAGCCATTTCTAAGGCTCTGGGGCTCCACCAAACCAGTCAGAGCCAGATTTTCCAAATGGAGAAAGTTTGGGATAATAGTGAATCTTCCCAGGAGTGACCGTCCTGCCAAAATCTCCACAAGAGCAAGGCATAAAATTGTCCAGGAAGTCACAAAGACAACATCCAGGGATCTGCAGGCCTCTCTCGCCTTGGCTAAGGTCAGTGTTCATGACTCCACCATCAGAAAAACACTGGGCAAAAATGGGTTTCATGGTAGAGTAGCAAGGCAGAAACAACTGCTCACTAAGAAGAACATGAATGCTTGTCTGAAGTTTGCCAAAAAGCACAAGGATGATCCTCAAGAGTTCTGGAACACTGTTTTATGGATAGATGAGTCAAAAGTGGAACTTCTTGGCCAACATGGGCCCGTTATGTCTGGCGAAAACCAAACACTGCATTCCACAGTAAGAACCTCACACCAACTGTCAAACACCGCAGTGGTAGTGTCATGATTTGGGGATGCTTTGCTGCATCAGGACCTGGACGACTTGCCATCATTGAAGGAACCATGAATTCTGCTCTGTATCAGAATTCTACAGGAGAATGTCAGGCCATCCGTCTGTGAGCTGAAGTGCAGCTGGGTCATGTAGCAACACAATGATCCGAAACACACAAGCAAGCCTACATCAGAATGGTTGAAGAACAAGAAATTTTTGGAATGGCCTAGTCAAAGTCCTGACCTAAAACCCATTGAGATGTTGTGGCAGGACCTGAAACGAGCAGTTTATACTCTAAAACCCACAAAAAGCAATTCTGTATGAAGGAGTGGACCAAAATTCCTCCACGGCGCTGTGAGAGACTGATCATTAACCACAGGAAGCGCTTGGTTGCAGTTATTGCTGCTAAAGGTGGCGTAACCAGTTATTGAGTCTAAGGGGGCAATTACTTTTTCACACGGGGGCATTGGGTGTTGCATAACTTTCTTTAATAAATAAATGAAATAAATGTCAAAATGTTATGTTATTTATTCACTCAAAGGGTCCCTTTTATCTAATATTAGATTTTGGTTGAAGATCTGATTACATTCAATGTCAAAAATATGCAAAAATGCAGAAAAACGGACAGGGGGCAAATACTTTTTCACGGCACTGTAGCTACCACCCCACATTCATATAACATAACCAACTGACATCACAGTATTTGTATTAATAATGTACAATTGATACATTTGGTAGCTTTGAGTGTCTTTAAAATTTACTTTTCATCCCAACTAAGATTCACAGTTCATAATATAATTTCTGTAACTGTGTGGCAAAGAAAAAATAACAAAATCCTAAAATGAATGAAACATATATTTAGACTACTATTTATAACCCCCTACATACAATTTTAACTTTGTTTTACAGAGACACAAATATACCGTAGATAAACTGGAGATGGTATTTTCAAAACATGTTTATAAATCAACGACCTTCATGAATATTTTTAAATCACTGGGGTCACAGCCCTGTTCAATAGATGACCCCGGAATAAAAACAAAAAAAAAACTGCCCACGTGCGAATAAAAGAAACAGAATAAAGACAGTTTCTACAAATAGAAGCCACAGTGCTGTAAATCAAAGGGATAGCATGATAAATTATTGAGCCCCTGGCGTTGCATCCAGCCTGTGATGTAAAGGGCCTGACCTGTCAATCTCCTCTTTTTTTTTATGTAAGGTCAAGCTATTGAAATCCAAAACCTCTCATGTCTGGGTTCAGTGCCGATAGCACAATAAGACTAATGCCCCTAACGTGGAATATGCAATTTGAAACCGAATTATTAAGTAACAGAAACCAGACCAGCTCTTGGGTGAGGCCTAACAGATTAATGAAAATGTCTGACTGAAAAAAGGGTCTCATTAATCCCACAGACATGCATAACTATTTACTGTAATTAAAAAAATGTCACTTTGGCCAGGTCAGTCTGTGCATTTTTGTCAACATTATGTTAATATAATATTTTAAGTGGAGGTATGTGCAATGAAAACCTCATCATCACCTCAGTAAGAAACTGCGAAATATGAGGTCAAAGGCCAATGCCGCAGCACTGAGACATAAGGCCATCCCTAACATTACAGAATGAGTAATGATGTCAGGAAGTACAACATGATGGCCTTACATTTCTGTAACCCAACTATTAAAATAGGAGAATCTTTTCACCCAGATTTTCCAGACGGCTCTTGTAATTTGACAGGCTGAGATTGCTTTGAAAATTCATTAATCCATTATTAAAATCAAATGCATCTGTGACTGGTCTCCTTAAAAGCCAGAAAATAATGGAAGCAGTAGAAGTTACACCACAACAATTTTAATATGATGGTATTTCAGTGGTTAGATAAAATAAATTGGAAACCCCTTTCCATTACACATTCAATAGGACAGATGACCATAATATAATATTCAAGTTTGAAATGTTGTGCAGTAATGCATGACTAGGTTAGTCAGTGACAGTGGTGTGTTATATAGCAATCATTGAGAACATCAGTTACAAGTCTTGATAGCACTTGACAGATTTCAGCCAAAAAACAAAATCCTTCTGCTTGAAAAAGGATGGTACTCAACAAATAGGCCTGCTGGTCAAATCAGGACTCAAAGTTTAATGTGTTCATTACTGATGTCTGAAAGTGGCAAGGGGAGCATAGGCAATGCTCCTAAAGCCAATGAAGGTAGAAAAAAAAAATACTATATATATATATATATATATATATATATATATATATATATATATATATATATATAATATAGATATAGTTTATACAGAAAGAAAATTAAATCCTATTTGATAACACCCATAAACTATTTCACTACCACTACAAAGGGTTACATCCCAACAAAGCAAATGTTGGGGTTGTGTTTCGTTTACATTCCTTTCCATTTCAAACTCAACTCCATTTATCATGGGAACACTGGTATACTACCCAAATCTGACTTGAGCAAAAAAAAAAAAAAAAAAAAGCCAGGTTAGATAACAGTATTTCCGCATGGAGCCCCCCCAGCTAGGCTTTTTACAAAAAAAAAAAAAAAAAAAAAAATTAAATTAAAAGCAATTAAAAACAGCAAAAAGAGGATTGTTCAATTCCAAAATATGACAGTAGGAAGGAAAAAGCTTCTTTAGGATGAAAAAAAAAAAAAAAAGCTTTACAAACCAAGATGTCTCAGAAATCCATTAAAACATGCTCAGAACAAGAAAAAGTAAAAATAAAATTGAAAGACAAAAAGTTTATTCTGTAAGCACTTTATGCTGTGTGTAGGTAAGCTCGATTGACATATTTAAATCACACAAGCAGCCCCACATAGTCTCACAAATCTGCAAGACTGTACAATACTCCTCTACTCAAGAACTGCAAAACAGTTGTGGGCAGGGAGTTACGCAAAACTTCCCTTTACAATAGAGAGATTGCATCAGTGGTGGCTCCAGTGCAAGAATTAACTTCTATTAATGAAGCCCAAAACGCTTACACTACAAGCATATGGCATGGTTCAAAACTTTGGGGTATCTGAAGAAAAAAGAATTCAAAACAATTGTTTCAGTAACATTTTATTGTACAAAAGAAATCTATTCCCTTAAGGTATTTAGTATATGCAGGAAACAAAACAAAAAACAAAACACATTTACTAGCCTGATGCTTAAAGCAGTATGAATAACCTGTAATATATTGCTCTTATGAAAATGTTTATTCCCTTGCCTGTGATGTGAAACTCTTATTTTCTTCACTTCTTGTCTCATACATACACAAAAAGGGGCATCAGAGGTGCATTTAACAAACACTACAGTTTATTACAAGAGGCTAGATCACAATGAGTTTCCAAGAAACCTATATAAAAGACCACATACATTCTGATTTGGTTTCCTAGACGAATATCAAAAGTCACTTTTATTAAAAGTATCATTACTACAGTTGGCAGCAATTTACATCTCATCATACATGATAGTAAAATAAAATAAAACAACAACAACATCACAAAGAAAGAAAAAACAAACATTTACAAAGTCATGTCTGTAAACTTCAAGGCTAGATAGAATTGAGGTAATGCTGTTTAGCTTTGTGGCTAAAGTAACACAAGTCCTTTCATTAGGAGAAATGTACCTGATTTTTTTTTTTTTTTTTTTTTAATGTTTTTTTTTTTTTTATTATATAGTTCATACCAGTGCATTAACAATGAGACAAATTGACTGTAGTTTTTATCTTATGGTCACCCTTCAGGTGTTTTTATTCTGAGAATAATCTAACATTCAACAGCTGCCTTAGTTATTGCTGCGCCTCCAGGTCAACACCTTCACACTTCTGTTTAGATTGTGAAACTCAACAATAAGAGTCTGTGGACATGATATGTTTGAATTTCATCCTGATCTTCACAGCAAAAAAATTGGGGGAAAAAAAAAAAAAGTTAGCTATACATCTTCATTTTCCTTTTCAGCAGCAGTTATTAATGCTGTTAAAACTGTATACCACTGGATTAAATTGTTGCTCGTCAACATAATACCAGTGGTAAGGAAAAAAACAGCAGAGCTTTATTATGACAATTTCCTAAAAATTTAAATTTCATTACTCCTCCTAGGATAACAAGTAATGCACTGCACAATACTTAAGAACCAAGAAACAAGTTTAACATCTGTGCAACAGGACTTCGTTTTTGCTACACTTGTTAGACAGCTTTTCTGTTTGTTTTTTTTAAATTTTTGCTTTAAAAAAACAAAGATGCCAATAAAGCCAAAATAAGTTTGGATATTGTATTGGCATGTAAACATTAGGACTAACCAATTGTCAAAAAGTTTAAAACACTTCTTGAAACAGAGAAGCAGAAGGAGTGGGAAGCTCATGCGTTTTTTTTTTTTTATTCATCATTGACATCCTCTTCCACCACCTCTGCACCGTCAAGCGAATCCACCTCCTCACAGGGGCCCAACTCATCTTCTAGCACTGAGGAATCTGCAGTTTTGTTCTGGCTCTCATCCGTATCACTGTCTTCCAGGGCGTTTACCCCATCTTCCTCCTTGGTACCAAGATCGGCATCAGTGTCAGCTTCTTTATCCTTGCTTCTACCACTTCCGCCCATAGCATTCTGCAGTCCAGCCAGTGTGGCCTGTGAGAACCCATGGAGGGAGAGCCCTCCCAAGCTGGGGGGCAGAAACATTGAGGGGTAGAAGAGACCAGGAGCCATAGTGGATAGCAGAAATGGGTTGAAGGCTAGAGGGTTGGTGGACATCGCAGCAGCTGCAGCAGTAGCAGCTGCTGCTGCAGAAACAGCAGCAGCATTAGCAGAGCCTTCGCGGTTCGTTTCACTGGAGACCTCACAAGACTTGTCAGAGTCCTTATCTTCACTCTCTTCATCCTTCTCTTCGATCTTGGATGTCCCTTCCTCTGCCTCCCCTGTTGTGGAGGCAGTGCTGGAAGTAGCTACTGCTGCAGCAGCCAAGTTGTTGTTGAAGAGCCCACCCAGTCCAAACATGTTGGGCAGCCCCGCCATCCCAGGTAGCATCAGCGGCAGCATACCGGCTGCATGCTTAGCATCACCTCCCCCTCCCACAGAGGCTGTGGCCAGGCCAGGCGGGAATCCCATGAGGCCGGCCAGTTGCAAGCTCTGCAGGTTTTGAAGGTTCTGCAAACTGGTGAGGTCCATCCCTGCGAACAGGCTGTTCATCAGCAGGGGGTTGATGCCTGAAGAGGAGGCTGTGGCAGCTGCAGCTGCAGCTGCAGCTGCGTGTGCCGCCGCCTTGGCAATTTCACTCTTTGGCCTTCTCCCTCTGCGACCTGTTCCTTCCTCTCGCATCACCGGTCCAGTAAGAAGGCGGTCAAACATGGACTCTGGAAGGAAGCCCTGTGAAGGAGGAGAAAACGCATTTAAAATGTACAGAAAATAGCAGATAAATCATCCTGCACCTTCCTCTTCAGGAATTACTCAACATTCTTGCAAGCTACAGGAGATTGTCAGTTTGAAAAAAAAAAAAAAAGCATAATTGGTAATGTTTAAGGAATTTAAATACAATATAAAATAAACATTACATATTACAAAAGTGAATCTGGTCCATTCATACATGGTATCAGCAGCACACACTATCCTATAGTTTCTTTGACCCCCCAATTACCACTGGATTACCTAATGGAAACCTTAGGAAAATTAGTTCAAGACTAGTGTTAAGGATCTGTGAAACTACACCTATGCATACGCACCGACTGCTTAACGATATCTGTCCAGTCAGGTGCAATTACAAATTCTGGATTTTCTTCAAGCCATCTTGGTAGGTCCTTCATTGGAGGTGCCATAGCTCCACCCATCTACAAAAGAAAACACATAAAACAAGTTAGTCCCCCAGCATCAAGAAATAAAATCACTCATTTACCCCGAGTAAGGGTATATGTATTTAATGCCTTCCTGGTGCAACAAATCTGAACTGCATCCAAGCTTCAAAAGGTGACCAGTCACTACATACCTTTTTCCCATTCCTGCGGTTTACTACAGGCACCCTCTCCTCTCCTGTCAAAGTGTTAATGTCTATCTTATTGGGGTTTCGACAACGATGTCTCTTCTGCTTAGGCTTCTGAAACAGAGACAGAAATAGACCTTCATTCTTCTGTAAGAGGCAAAGGTTTAAAGTTAGGTTTAAAAACAAGTCGAAAAAGTTAACCCTTCGCTGTCCTATGTCGGACTAGGTCCGACATTACAATTCTTCCTTTCCAGTCCGATGTTGGACCGTGTCCGACATCATCAAAAAGCACAGGTCTCTAGTCATTTTTTCTCCAAAAAAAAGCAGAGAAAACCTTTCAAATAGCCAAGTGAGACCCAGAGGAGCCAAATGAGGCCAAAAACAAAAAAGGGCGTATCTGATAGATCGATCCATGCACCATAGAGATAACACAAATAAAGAAGATAGCTGCTTCTGCACCCAGCACTCAAAGAATATCACAGACATTTGCAGAGCTTGTTATAGTAATAAAATAATGACTTGAATTGCATTATTGAGGAGTTCGGTGATAAAACGATCAGGAGAGGATTTATCAGTATGCACATCTATAAAGAGGTATGTGAAAAATACAGCAAACAATGGGTGGGGCTTGGCTGGAGATACAGTACTGAGTGTCCTTTTGCAATTCAATACCTTTTAAACCTGTTCAATTCTGGCGGGGATTAAACAGCACATGTGAAAATAAATTGGACCTGACAAGCGCTGAATAAATGGACTGTAAAGGGTTAAACTGCAGCAGAACATGATGTTCACCATCCAAAATATAAGTTCTAATTAAAAACATGGACTATGCTCAGACATGCGCAGGCTTTTCTTTGGTTTACTTACTGGTAAATAACTTGGCATGTCAACAGTGTAAGTGGGGTGCTGTTTTAGCCATTCTACCAAGTCCTTGTTTTGGGGAGCATTTTCTCCCACCAGCCTGGTCCCATTTTCTAAGTTAATGACAGGTATATGAGCATTCGGGTCCAATTGACCAGGAGATGGAATGTTTCTCAGTGGTTGCGGTGGGGTCTGCACTCCCTCCTCAAAAGCTTTGGTCACTTCTACATCCTCCTGCAAAACAGGAAATGGCTTTGTTTATTTGTATTGATTTACCTCCCTCTAATCCCCCGGTCTCCTTGTGCTAACATTCAAGAAGACCTCTCCTCAACCCTTTTAAATCTGTCCGCAATCCTTGCCTTATGTTATCACCTGCATCAAACAAATCCGCCTTTTGGGCTGACCCCTCTAACTGCACTCTTCTAACCTAATTTTGTCCTGTCCTTACTCCCCCTCAATCCTCTATCTTGCCCAACCCCCTATTTCTCCTCCCATAAGTACTTCCTAATTTTCCCAACTGAACTGCATACAAGCCTTATTATATTCATGTATTGTACTGTTTAATAAGGGGGTGTTAAGTATCACAATATATTATACACATACAGTATTGGCATCCTACACTAAGATCATTCAATTAAACATGTTAAATACAAGCATTTAATGAGTATTAGCCACCCATTAATATGACAGACCAAAATACAATTTTTGGTAGTACTGTTGAAGAATGTTCTGGTAACACAGCAGATGATGATCAAGACAAAAGTAGCAGGATTCACATTTGAGAAAAGCACTTGAAGCAAACTACAAAAAAGGAAATGGCTACAGAACAGTATCAAAGTCATATGGAATACCAAAATCCACAATCAGAGCAATAAAAACAGAACAAATTCAACTGAAAATGCTTGAAAGAAGTGGACGACCAAACAAAAATTACAGGTTCAGCTGACAGGAGAATCGAGAGAGCAGCTAAAAAAAACTCAAGATTAACAGCCAAGGTCTTAAAATAAAGATCAAGAAGCATCAGGCATAAAAGCGCACGAAAAGAAAAGAACTGTACAAAAAACACCTAAACACAGAAGAGTTGTATGCACGCAGACCACGCCGCAAACCACTTAATTTGACAAGAATCAACAGGAATATGAAACAAACATTTTCTGGTCCAACGAGACTAAAATATAACTTCTCTCCCAAAAATGGACCACAGTATGTTTGGAGGGAAAAAAAAGGAAGCCTTCAAATGAAGAAAAACCTTGTATCTTGAGTTAAACATGGAGGTGATTTTGATCATGATATGGGGTGTTATGGGTGCAGTTCAGGGAATGGAGACATTCATGTGATTGAAGATTGAATTAATGCAGCCGTGTATCAAAACAAACATTCTATAAAAGTACAATGATACCATCTGCTTGTAGGCTAAAAAACGGTAGACAGTTTCTTCCAAAATGTTAACGACCCAAAGCATACGGCTCAGTCAACTCTGGAATTCTAAAGAAAACAAAAAAAAATAAGTCCTCGAACGGCCTTCACAAATCACCAGATCTCAATCCAAAAGAAATGCGTTTGACATCTGGAAAAAGCAGTATCCACTGTGTAGCCAAATCTCTGAGCAAGACAGAACGGGCCCAGATTTTTCACCAACAAGATTTACCATAGCCATAAATGACACAGAAAATACTAAAAGCAGGGGTGTCAATACTCTTGTCGAACAAATACATGAAAAAGTGTTTTTTGATAGATCATTTGTTAATTACTAGAAATTGTGTTTTGCTTTTTGTTATATTAAAGTGGTTAAAAAGTTTACTAAATGCTTGTCATTAATCTCTTGCCTTGAATTGTGGTATAGCATAGGGTGCAAATACTTCTGTCTTTGACTGTGTGCGTATGTTTATCTATATACACACACACACACACATAAATTAAACATCAATTTAAGCTTCACAAGGAACGCTTCTGTCTACAAGTGTGTCGATTCAATATATTTTCCCTTGATTACTAAACTTACAGCACTTAATGATGCCCTCTTGTTGGCCATGAAAAGTAGATCAAGACCCTCAACATTTTTCCTGCGGCCTCTCCTCCTTTTTGTGGGTAGGTCCCCATCCAGGATTGAGCCATTCATCAGGTGTCTGGTGGGTGTGCCTGAAAAGCCAGCTTGCAGCAACTCAAATTGTGTTTTAAAGGCATTGGGAGTAGGGGTGGAGGCATTGGGCAACAGAAACTTGGAAGCAACAGCAGACAGATTTGAGGTAGAACCGGTTGCTTCTCGGAAGGCCTTTGTTAAGTCCACAGCTTTGTCATGGCTCTCTGAGGCCACATGGGACTCTCGTAGCTGGGCCACCATCTCCATCAGATTCCTCCTTTTGACAGCCCGCTCGGCCTCTATCTCAATCTTCCTCCTTCGTCGCCTGCGCTGCCGGGGAACAGGCATGCTCAGTGCATCTTCCTGCTTAACAAAATAAATAAATAAAAAACAATCATTAAAACGTGCTTAGACAATGCATCCTTTCATTTAAATATATTTATAAAATGAAGCTAGTAAGTATTTCCTGTCATTACTTTGAAAAGTAAACAAAAGCAAGTATTAACATTGTTATTCTCAGTTCAAAACCTTGTTTGGTAACATTTCTGTACAGAGAAGAGCATTTCAGTCTTGCCTTTGAAATCTGTGGAGACTGTGCGATGTCCTCACTGCCACTGTAACTAGCCTGGCCCACCATGGAGAGCTCGGCGAAGCTCCTCCTCTGCAAAGGGCTGTCTATAACTGAGGGAATGTAGCCAGGGAGCAGGCCAGGGAAATCAAACAGCTGACGCCTGTTAACGGGCCACTTCCCCTTCACCACTGTCTCACAGACATTATCCAACCGATTGATCATTACCCGGTCCTGTACAGCACAGGGGAAGATTAGAAAGACATTCAGTAATGAGCAGTGGAACATCTCCCGACAGTTGATAAATGAGTGCTGGGAACATTACACCAAAAATATACTGACAAATAATTAGAATTTCACTCACTGTAGCTGCACTGCTGACTTCCTATATTGTTTAATATACTAACATGGCCCTCCATCTGGGAGATACCTAATGAACAATTTCCTCACACCCAGTAGCGCAACAAGGAGTACAAACATGTAAGCATTTCCAGATAACTTCCTATTTGTAGCTTCTTTAATTGTGTTTAGTCTGTACTCAAAGAAAAACAAGCTACAAGCAAAACAATATCAATGTGTGCATACTATCTTCCACAAAAAAGGCAAGTTATTTGGGTTTCCAATTAAATAATGCATTCCAGATAAGTCACATAACAAAAACATGGGCAATGAAGTTTCTCACAGGCGATCAGGTGGCTTTCCAGTTTGTGGGACCTAAACAGTGAATACAGTACTAACCTTAGGCCAGAAGGAAAAGGAGTACGATCTATCGTGAAGAATCTGAGCCATCGAGGTTTCCCCATCCTCTGCGTAGAAACCATCTCGAGTCTCATCGCGAGCTGTGCTAAGGGATGCATTGCTCTCTTCATCAAAGTTCTTAACCTGGGAAGCTACACCAGCTGTAAAATAAAACATGACAGTTAAATATAAACCACTACAATTCCAAAATTCCACACCCCACTATTTCGACAGTAACTTTTTAAAAAAATGTTTAATCCAATAATCAAACCAAGTAATTTGAAATACCTTCAGCCTGGGAGGATTCCTCAGATTTATCATCATCATCCATCTTATCCTCATCTTCCTCAGAGCCCTTCTCAGAGAGGGATTTTGGCCCCAACTCTGCAAGTGCTTCTGGGTCCTCTGGGGCTGTTTCTGTTTCACATATGACTCTCTCAAGAGCAGATTCTGAATCTTCAGCAAGTACCATCTCTCCATTACTTGCTTTTTCATCCCCATTCTCCTTTTCCACCTTTGTCTTTGGAGATCCCACTTCAGTTTTGTTCTCATCCAGTTCCTGAACCCCAGCCCCCTCTAGCTTTATGGGCTGGTCTTGGTCCTCTTCCTTTTTGCTCTGGGAGGCGAGTGTAGATGGATCCAGCAAAGGGGTCTGGCTGAGTAGGGGAGTGCCGCTAAACTGGCCACTGCTTTTGTTCTGAGCAAAGTTCTTGTGGGCCTTCAAGAAGGAAAGATTAGGGTCGTTCAGGATATGGTAGTCTGTTCTGCTTACTCCATGCTTGCAGGCGCCCACCAGCAAGTCCTTGTCGTGGCGGCCACACTCCCACCACTCGGGAAGGTCGAGGCTGGCCTGGCATAACTTGAGCCGCTCTTCCAGCTCTGGGTGGGGAAGGACCTGCTCTCTGATCTTTCTCATGAGCTCAATACGATACAGAGTCCTGGAGGCACGCTCCTCTGTGATAGGCTCAATGATGATTGTGGGATCTGGTGGCTCTGCAAAATGAGGCGAAAAAGACGAGGTTAGTATTCGTTTTTAAATACTTACATATTTCACTGTTCAGAATTCATTTTTCAGAAATGTACACATTAACTGTGCCCCCACCACAAGCTTTTTCAAAAAGACCAATGTAATAATTGACCTATTACAAGAAGCAATGTAACTTCGCAGCCAAATAAATTAACCTTTCGATTTTACTCATAATGCATCTTCAATTGTTTGTTTAAACAAAATCAGTGGTGTTTAGGAAAGAATGCATATCAATTTCAAATATACCCCTTTAAAATAAAAGGGTGGGTGGAGGGGGTTCAGCGTAACATATCCAGTCCAGGAAACTTGCCTTCATCTGATTTCAGGGCCATACGGCACACCCTTCTGCACATAGCCACAAAGGAGTAGAAGTACTTCTCCAAACTGTCATCAGTCTTCTTATCCAGTCGCGCAAAGGCTCGGAATTGGTTCCAATCAAACCGCTGCTTGCTTGCATCATATATAACACCAAATGTTGACACCACACGATAGAAATCAGCTTCCTCTCTCCTGGTCCACCTGCAATACAAAGAAACGAATAGTTCAAAATGGCGCTATCCATAACAGTCAACCCCAAGGCCCAAATTTAAAGTCAACATTTTGATACTGGTTACTTTGCGGCAATTCAAAACAAATGGTATCAGCTATTTGGGGAGGTGGGGTAGTTAACATTTCCACCATTAATCTTTGACTTTAGATATATCTCTCACCAGCAGTTTTGTCCTCCTTTACATACACCTTGAAATTTTGCAAAACAGTATGTGAAAGCATTTAAAAAAAAAAATAAAAAAATCCCCACTGAATATCAGGAAGAATGGACTTCCTGACTAACTGAGGGTTTCTTACTTTTGACGCCTCTCTGTTATAATGGCTTCTCTCTCCGCTTCCAAGGCTCTCACTTCCTCCCTGGGCCGTCGTCTCCGGCGGTCAGTCTTAGACATGGCTTCCTGTCTCATCTGCTCCCTCTTGTAGCTCCGCTGATAAGCTGTGATAAGGCGTCTCAGTCTGGTTGTCAGGGCGGAAGCACTGGGCCAGTACAATTTTCCCAATTCTGCGTTTTCACCCGATTTGCCTGTTGAAAATAAAATTAGCAAAAATTTTTCCAAAAAAGGTCTCTACATCATTGTCCTTGTAGACCATTAGTTTCAGACATATGAATAATTTAATTTAAACAATGCTGCCAGTACAGCCGTAGGATAATTGCTTTATTAAAGGGTACCCTTTGTTCAATGCACACACACACACACATATATATATATGTACAAATCGACTGTTTTGTGAACTACACTGTACTGCTGTATTTGGAAAGTGCAGAAATTAAATTCCTCCGAAACTTCCTTACGAGTACACATTGTTAAGCAGGATTATGGTTCTTTTAACATACGACACCTATCTTTTTTTGTAATACAACCATTTTTATTGGATTACTTGGATATCAACAAGCTTTGAATAATTGCCCACCATGATACACATCAATGTTATTTTCTCACTCACCAGCAATTTCAGCATCCATGGCTTCATCTTTATCATCCAAAGGAGAGTTTGCAAACTCCTAAAATGTTAAAATGATAGATGAGATTAGAAAGAAAACAAACAGTATGTCATGTGTAGTTTCATTAATTAGCTACACTTACATCCATTTCATCCTTAAAGGGCATTCTGGCTGGCTTGTATTCTGGATCCTCATCTTCTCTGTCAAAGTCTCCCCTAATTTTTAAAACCACAAAAATTACACACTTGAGACAAATCTTGTAAAAAGATTTCAATGAATGAGTGCACTGTGGCAATTGCTTACCCATCAGCACCATCTGCCATAATGTCAGCTCCTCTCTGTTCTGCAGCAATGGCCTTGGCATCAGGCATCCCAACTCTCTCCAAAAAATAGAGAGCTGGGTCGGCCCGCATAGAGTTGTATTTTTCATACCCTGGTAAAAAAGCAAGAAGGAACCAGTCATTGACTGCACTGTTGTCAACCTTTGTGTGTGTGTGTGAGATTTTATATATATAATAATATATTATATATATATATATATATATATATATATATATATATATATATATATATATATATATATATATATATAATATGACACACACTACCAGTAAAAAGTACACTTACTAGAAACTAGGTTTTTTCATAATTGACAGTGTGACAGTGTTATAAATACTTGAAAATGAAAACACATGTTACAATATACAAAACATAAGGAGTATCAAAGCAATGTTCAAGAAAATTGAAAATTGTGTCTAAATCTTGGATTCCTCAAAATAGCCATCCTTTGCCTTAACAGCCTCACAAACATGAGGCATTCGGTTAACAAGTTTCAGCAGGAAATCACCCGAGATGTCTTTCCAGCTCTTCTGCAGCAATTCCCAGAGATGTAGGGCACTTGTGGGTAGCTTTGCTTTGACTCTTCTGTCCAGTTTGTCCCACACAAGTTCTATGGGATTGAGTTTTTGCACAACTTTGAGGTGTGTTTTGGGTCATTATCTTGCTGAAGAATGAAGGACTGCCCAACTAGCCGTAATCCTGGTGAAATGGCATGCCTCTGAAGTATGTTATGATAGCCATGCTGGTTGAGCTTGCCATGGACTTGGTAAAGATCACCAAATCTGTCACCAGCAAAGCAACCCCAGACCATGACACTACCTGCTCCATGCTTGAAGGTGGGAACCACACATGCAGAACTCATGCGCTCACCCTCTCTGCGTCTTACAAATATTTTAAATTTTGACTCATCGGTCCATAAGATCGACTTCCACTCCTCAAACGCCCAGTTTGTGTTTTTTGCCCAGGCAAGTCTCTTCCTCTTATTCTGCACTCTTAACAATGGCTTCTTTGCAGCAATTCTTCCAGTTAGGCCAGCTTCACGCAATCTCCTCAACAGTTGATGTTGAAACATCTGTACTTCTAGTAGCATTTAGCTGAGCTTGTGTTTCAGGGGCAGTTAATCGCCGGTTTTGCAGACTTGTGACTCGAATGAACTTGTTCTCTGATTCCAGACCTTGTTCGGTCCTCATGGGTGCCAGTTTCTTCAAATCCTTTGATGGTCTTGGCCACAGCAGTTACAGATACTTGCAAAGTTCATGCGATTTGTCTTAAAGATTGACCTTCATTTCTTAAAGTAATTACAGACAGAACATCTGACAAAGACACTTTTATACTTAGGCCAGTGTTCTAACACCGTGTTATACACATTTCAGACTTTTGACTGACTTGGGCTTCAGACTGAAATCCCCTTGCTTTGGGGGACCATTTCACTGAAATTGACAAGATTTACATTTTCATTTAAAAATAAAATTTCTGAATTCAACTCACTTATGATTATCAGCTTATATAAGTACACATCATATAATTAAATATTAAGTGTTTATAGACAAGTTTATACAGTTAAAAGCATATATAATCATGAAAAACCTGGTTTCAAGCAGGTGTACTCAAAGGTGGTACTCAAACTATTTGACTGGTATATATATATATATATATATACATATATACATATACATATATATATATATATATATATATATATATATATATATATATATATATATATATATATATATATAATTACACATATACTACAAATACTACAAAGTATGCGGTATACTACATACTACACAGCCCCTATATGTAATGATATAAATAAATAATTTGCTACACTACAATTTATTTGGGGGAAAAGCCTCTGATTATGCCTACATCACTTTACTTGATGTGACAGCTTACAAGCAATATTTACAATTAAAACAGATGCTGTCATTTAGTCTTTTAGAGTTCTACAAACCTCAATAGCTGAGAGCACAACCTTGCCTGCTCAATTAAAAGGAACAAAGAGCTTAAAATAGATGAGCTATGAAGTACTGCGATTTTAAAGGTCATCCGTGGGACTACAAAGACATTTTTCTTAATTACTTATATTGATGGTACTGCATTGTAAAAGCAGCTTAGCCTATAAATACTCAAACATACATTTCAAAAGCCAAGACCAAATTTTTTTTATTCAAAATACAAAGCAATTTAGTGCATGATTTGTAACCCTCAACACGAATTTCAATACAATAGACAAACAGAATTTAGACCTACCTGCATTGTAGGAAAATGATTGCCAGACTGGGCCAATCTCTGCTGTGCCCATGAGCAAACAGGCACTCAGTATCCCCCCCCCCCCCCCAACATCACATTTCAATTAGGATTTATACTGCGACACATTGTTTCTAACCGCTGCAGAGCCTGAAGCCAAACTGTAATCATGAAAGGGTTTATAAGCTATCACTCTTTTCTGTAGTTGGGCCGTGCCGCTGAGAATTCCTCCATGACCTCCAGTGAATTGGGATTATGATTAGGAATGGCTTGCTGTATGCGCATATAAATAATAAACTTTTTTATATATATATATATATATATATATATATATATATATATATATATATATATATATATATATATATATATATATATATATATATATAAATGGCTGCTACACATCGCAGCCCTTCAAAGTCAACAAGGCAGCTTACCACTCCAGGGAATGGGGAGGTCTCAGTGCTGACATTTTGTGAAATACTGCTTGGAAGAAAGCCCACAAGGCACTTGTACAGATTAATAGCAGAGGTTAAACCCACTATCAACTCTAACACAAGTTAGCAAGAAATGTAGCAAGTGCACAAAAGCAAGAAGCAGGAAATCATGAGCCAAGTCCTCTGACAAATATTGCTGACAAACATAATTAAAAAAAAAAAGTGTGCAAATTCCTTATTCTTAAGTGCGATTCACATTGGCATATCTGCAAAACTAGTTTCGAGATCTTAAACCACAATCACTACAATATAATTCTTAAACAAAATGTATACCTCTATTCACCTATTTTAGAATATAAAAATAGTTGTCACTTACCATGTTTAAAGACTCCAATGAGGAGAGATTTATCTGCTTCTCTATCCCACCAATCAGCAGGCAGTTCAGCATGGAACGGCTGAGGAATCCAAACATCTATTTCACTGAAGCAAAAAAAAAAAAAAAATCAAGATAGAATACTTAATTTACTGCTCACGTCTCTAAACGGCTCGATTATAAATGAACTTTAAACTAGTGATGCCTCTATTTCCACAAACACCTGTTATAAAATACATTGGCATGAGTGCTTGCTTAATCTCATATTCTAGTCTTTAAAACACACACAAATGTAAATATATAGTATTTGCAATGCTATATATTCTACACACAGACTGCAGACAAAAGTATTGGCACCCTACACAATACAAGGTAATCAAGAAAACAGGTTAAATACAAGCAATTCATGAACATTAGCCACTAAAAGACAAAGACCAAACTACAGTTTCTAAGTTTAAAAATCTTTAAAAAAAACAAAAAGGCAGTTAAGCAATTGTCCATGACGTATTGGCACATTTACAGTAAGTCTGTAAAAATGTAATATAACCAATTAAATATATTCATTGAAAAACCATTATACACAGTAATTAAGCTGGATAAAGTCAATAGCCAGAAAAAGAGGTAATTATTTCCAACATCTGTTGATTAACGTTTTGGAAACACAGCAGATGATGGTCAAGACGAAGGAGCTAGATTCACGTTTGAGAAAAGCAGTAAAACTTCAACAAAGGAAATGGCTACAGGACAGTACCAAAGAAATATGAAATACCCAAATTATAAATCAGAGCAATAATCAAATTCAACTGAAAATGCTAGAAAAGTAGACGTCCCAAGAAAATTACAAGTACAGCAGGTTGGATAATTGGCTGAGCAATTAATTAATTTTTTTTTTTTATTAACAGATGAACACAGAAAAGCTGTATGCACATCGATCTCGCTGCTAACCACTTTTAAAAAAGCATTCATAAAACGAACATCTAATATTTGCCAAGAAATACAAACAGGAACCTGAAGCATTCTTCAACTAAATTCTCTCGTTCAATAAGACTAAAATAGACACCCCACCATCTCCCCAAATATGGACCACACTGAAGAAAAAATGGACTGCATTCAATGAAGAAAACCTTGTACCTACAGTTAAACATGGAGATGGAATGATCATTATATGGGGGTGTTTCAGCAGTTCAGGGACTGTACACATTCATGTGATTGAAGATCGAATGTTTGCAGCCATGTATGCAAACATTCTACAAAAGTACAACATGACAATGACCAAGCCAACTCTGGAATTCTTGAAGAAAAGTAAGATGAAAGTTCTGCAATGGCCTTCGCAATCATTAGATCTCAATCCAATAGAAATATGCCAGACAGAATGGGCCCAGATTTCACTAACAAGATGTAACGTACTAGTGAAGAATTATCGTCTGAAAATCGTAATAAAAGCAAAAGGAGGACACATGAAACACAAACAGGGATGCCAATACTTTTGTCATTAAGAAATATTTCAAATAAGTTTGTTTATAAAATATTTGTAAAATTACTAGAAATTGTGTATTTGGTTTTGTTTAATTAAAAAATGGTTAAATGTTTACTAAATGCTTATCCTTAATCTGTCATCTTAAATGATGGTATAATAAGCATAGGGTGCCAATACTTGTCAGACTATTTATGTATATATTAAAAGCTTGAGAGATTATATATATATATATATAAAATTACACAAAACGATACATCCATTATTATTCTATACAATATTAAACACCAGGTTATTTAATCAAACAATGCCTTGCTTTCTTGTTTTATATTCATAAATTTGAGGAGGAGGGAGAAACACAATGAACCCACCAACCTTGAATCTGTGCCCTCTAAGATACTGTCTGCCTGATCGCCGATAACTTCTTGCCTGAGATAGTACAGCATGCGGACTCGCAGCAGGACTCTGGGGAAGAGGGGGAGGGGGGGAGAGAAGAAGTTCTCAACTTTGGGACTGTTTGCCAACAGTAGCTTTTGGCATCTGCTGCAGTTCATCCATCATCCTGCCAAGGCTGATTAGCCATGCTGTATGGTAGGCTTGAAGCATGACAGATGGTGGCACATAATCACCTCTGTGTGGTGCTTTTCGCTGGCTTCCAACAGGTCTGCCTGGCAACCAGTTTGCACTGCACAGAGAGGAAGCGAGCAGAGCGGAGCCCAGGCGCATTTCATTTATTTCCACCTAATGCAGTTTGTGAAGTTTGGCCACGTCCTGCCAGCACCTCTAAAGTACCGAGTCAAGTTTGTAAACAACCAAGCAGATGGCTGGCAGCAAGTGTTCTGCTTCATTATCTCGTAAAATGTCCTCAGCTGTTGCCCGATTCCATTTTTGGAAGCACATCAGAAGTTATAAAAAGACAGCTATGCAAAAAACAGACCCAGCCTTTGTTGTCTTGCAAATAGCCTTCTCTATAAATATTGTTTGTTTTTTCCCCTGTTAAATCTTTTACCCAACAATGTCTGAGGACAAGGTGTTTCATAACATTAGCAAAAAGAAAAAATACCAGGAGGTTCCCAGTTTAAATCCCAGCTCAGCCACTGACTCACTGTGTGTGACCCTGAGCAAGTCACTTAACCTCCTTGTGCTCCGTCCTTCAGACGAGCCATAAAACCCTGGTCCTTATGTAAGTGACTCTGCAGAGGCAGTTGATGCATAGTGCATGCCATAGTCTCTGTAAGTCACTGTCAAAGTGTCTGGTAAACAACCAATTAAATAAATAAAATAAAAAGGGCCTATGACTGAATAGCTGGGATGGCCTGTCCAAGTTGAGATTTGTGGAGAGAATTTTGTGAGAGTTGAGGAAGCATCCCCCCTGTAACACGCATGGCTATAGGCAGAGCAACAAGTCCCTTTCATAAGCACCAATTCTACTATAACCTAAAAACAGACTAAACATATGAACACACAAACAAAAAATCAAACAAATTGCAATTTAAAATGGTTGTCTCTGTAAATAGCGTCAAAAAGCAGAGTTTATATAGCGTCAACCATCGGTCACTCATACAAGAGGTAATTAGTTTTACATTCTCCTCTGGGATCTTCATTTGTAATGAAACTAATGCTGAACTAGGAAATACCTTGTTAAAATATTACTATATTAAACAAAGCCATAATTTTGAAGCTGTGCCAAAAAAAAGTATCAAGACATTCCCTGCTAAAAACAACAGCACATTAAAACCACTAAATTCTCAATTAAAAAAAAAAAAAGGTGTTAGGTTATTAACATAACCCTGGTTCCCTGAAATAAAAATATAACCATTACCAATACAAATTTCACTTATATAGCGATATGGGTATTAACCTCTTAAAGACCCGAAACCTAAAGACGACAAAGCTGCTCAGCAGAGCCTCTGTGAGTCATGCCCGCCCTCGAGTGTATAAAAAGGACTATGCGCACAGAACCTGCCGCAATTTTTCATTCAAGCCTGCTGCAATGATTACATTTATTTCAGGGAACCGTGGTTATGATAATAACCGAATGTTACCGTTCAAATACAAAATGTAACCATTACCGAACGGGTCAGTATACCCAAGCCGTCGCAAGGGCAAGACTGCATGACCAGAATGCTACAAGGCTAAGCTGAGACTGCCTTGTGCGTTACCATTCAGAACCCCAATAACAAGTAGCTAGGGCTAAAAAACGGAGACAGAAACGGAGATCTCTACGTCTGCATGATGATCCACGACGTAAGCCTGTAGAACCTAGTACTCCCCATACACCACTGCATTGCAAATGTCCTTGATAGATGCACCCTGGAATAAATTCCATGAAGTTGCCATGCCCCTGTAGGAATGGGCAAGTGAGCTTTCTGTAGGGGGCAAGTTGGCCAGCTCATAGGCAATCCTGAGTGTCTGCTATTACTTGGACAGCCTCTGCTTAGACAGGACTTGACAATGGAACTTGACCACGACTGCCTCCAAGTTTTCGTCCTGTCAATGTAGTATGCCAAGGCCCGCAATGGGCAGAGTGTATGGAGCTACAGCTCCCCATCAGACTGGAAGGAAGCCTCCAATTCAACAGACTTGTTGACATAGAATGCCGAGATAGTCTTCGGCAAAAAAGCAGGATTGGTATGGAACGTAACCCCTGTCCTGGCCTCTAAAGTAAGCAGGATCTCCAGATAGGCCGTTAATGTAAAGGGGGATTTCCCCACCTCCTATTATGGAGAGCCAGAGGGGACAGTGGGTTGATTCCTGAGGCGCAAGATATATCTCTGCTCTCCCGACCCTCTCTCAAAATGAGGCTCACACCTCGGGATGAAGCCTCCACTAAGACACTGGGAACTTTCCTTGAGAGGTTTGCTGCCCAGTTTACTGTCCACAATGAGGGGAGGTTCTTGTGTGCCCAGAGCAAAAGCTTGCTGGATATGCGATGGAGACTGGGCAACCTGAGGCCACCTTGCTGGTTGAGTAAGCCACCACTGTTGTCTGCACAGATGAGTACATGCCTCCCTTGAACCTTCCGCAACAAAGGCTGCAACTGTTTGCAGTTCAAAAACATTTATGTTGAGTCTTCCATACCCCCTGCCATTCCACAGAGAGCTCCAGTACAGGCTAGAAGAGTCTGTGGTGACTACCTCCTTCTGGTGACACTGCCCAGTGCTACGCGAGGCGTAGATGGGCAGGCTGTTTCCACCAAGAGCGTGCCTCTGAGAAGCTGCTGCAATCAAGTCCAGGAATTTCTGGAACAACACTAGCGTGAGCACTCCGTTGAGCTGAAATGGATCTAAACCAGGCAGCTATTCTCTGTACTCTGCCATCTGACAGAGTGAACCTAGAGTCCAAATACACTCCTAGATAGGAGGCCATCTGAGAAGGCGTGAGCTGGCTCGTCGCATGGTTCACCATAAGACCCACCTGTTGAAGGTGGCAGGTGACAAGTTCTGTCTGAGGGTCTGCATGAGACTGAGACTGGGCACAAATGAGCCAGTCATCCAAATAATTGAGTAATTAGACGGCTTTGAGTCTCAGTGGGGCCAGGATAGCTTCCATGCTTTTCAAAAAGGCACAGGGAGCTAGAGAGGACAAACAACAAAACACGGAACTGTTCCACTGTTCCTTGAAAGGCAAACCGCAGATACTTTCTGTACGTAGGTTTTATTAGGATGTAGAAATAGGCATCTTTGAGGTCTACCATGTTGAGCCAGTCATCTGGCCTCATTTACTGCAACAGCTATTGCATCATCAACATTTTGAATCACCTCCTGCTCAGATACAGGCTGCCCTGTCTGAGGTAGAGGATTGGTCCGAGGCCACCATCCCGTTTTCCACACCTTCAGTAGACCAGGGCACCTGCAAGACTGCGTGCCCTCTTGATCAATGGCAGACAGGGAGACAGGGAGTGCTGTCTGACCCCATGTCCACAGACAGGAACGACAGCTCCCGTTAGCCCACCTCCTCAGAGGCGCCAATGGAGAGTGCGTCAACCTGCTGCCATCTGCACTCGTAGTACCCTGGGACCCCAAAGGGACAGGCGGTGCCTAGCGTTCGTACAGTAACTCTGCAAGGACAGTACCTTGGTGGGAAACTGCTGCCCAGAGCTTCTCCATTGCTCCAAGTTCGCCGATCGCTTGGAGGAGGAGGAGGAGAGGCAGAGGAGAATGAAGACCGTGAGGACAGCTTCCTGTGTGGGCTACTTTCCCAGGTGGGTCGCCTACTCTCCCCTGGCACAGTGCCATGGGAGGAGGACAAAGCCACCTCTCTAACTGTGGGTGATGGGGAAGAATGTTGTGCTGGAGTGAGGGATGCAGAGCGCTCTGTAGAGTTGTGGCAGAGACATTCTTCAAGCGTACGTTTGGAGAAATGCGCCCAAACACAGAAACTGCGGTTCACCAGCCCTGGAATGCTTGCATGAAGAGCGCTATATAAGTGAAATTTGTATTGTCGTTGTATTAGTATTATCATCACCCAAAAAACAACACTGCAATAAAAAAAAAATCTGTTGCCCCTTTTATTTTACTTAATTTACACAATTACACAGAAATTCCAGCATTTACTGTTAAATTGTTTGAACCTATAAAAAATTATAGCAGTCATTAAACAGATCACAGAAATTGCTGTTTTAATTTGTTGTGCTGGCATATTATAGAATACTGACAACTCCAAAAATGTTTTATATCAATCTGTGGGTATGAACATTCAGTGTTTTAATGCAATTTAAATCATGTTAACCGTATATATAAAACACACACGTGTACATTACGATACATGTGATTTCTTTTGGCTACATGGTATTTGTCAAGTATTTGTCGAATTTCGCTAATGAAAAGAATATTGCGTATAAAACAGGCGATGCTGCGTTCGGTATGATTCTTCAATTACATCTCATATCACTGACTCGCATCAGATACAGATTTCTTGCAAAGTGGGATTTTTATTATTTTTTTTCCTGCACATACACTTCCCCGCCCCCCCTCTGTTCCAGTCAGGAAATAAATTGGTGCAGCGCACAATCTAGATGATAACAAAAGCCAGGTGTATGAATACAAAAATAAGTTTGAAAAAGTAAATGTCAAGAAATAATAAATTATTTAAATACAACTTGTTGTATATACTTCAGCAGCGCGACGAGTTAACGGGAGAAGGTTGGTTTGATTATCTGCAATGACTGTCTGAATCTCAGTAGATAGGTCCAAAATTGCTCAGAAGCAAAACAACCTGACAATTATTCAGCTTGGCAACAGGCAGAAATAGAATCTAAACATACCGAGGAACAAAATGATACCAAAAAAACTTAAGTTTTGACCGGGGGTGGGGGGCAGCAACTCAAAAACAACAAAAAAAAGGTCTTCTAAACAAGTACTTCTCTGAACAGGCTCTTCTGTCAGGTCAGTTCTTGAAAGGAAAAATGGTGCTGAATTCTAAGCGCGCAGTCCTTTATAGTGGTCGGCATGACTGCGTCAGAGGCTCAGCTAAGCAAGCAGCTTCGTTACATCTTTTTCCGGTTTCGGGTCTTAGAGGTTAATACCTATTCAGTAATGGTTACATTTCGTACTTGAAAAGGGAAACTTACTTGTTACAGTGGTGTTTCAGGTGCTTCTTGTAACTATCCTCCTGAAAGAGTGTGTCAGGATTGCAGGTTGCCAACCAACCTGCCTTCTGTAAGACAGGTTGAGCGGATTGGGTTTTAACCTTCTTTCCTTTGCGACCTCTGGGCACTGGAGCAGACAGTCCTGTGGGTACAGTAATTTATGAAGGGCAGCACTTGAAGACACACTCCTTCCAGCCATGAACTTGCAAGTATCAGACATTAAAACATCCACTTTGTGAAACAGTATCCGGATTATACCTCACAACCTACCACTGATACAGGAGTTGAATACATACCAAAAAAATATATATATATATATATAATTAAAATGATCATTATTTATCATAAATGTGGCTGTCATTCAAGAGCTGCTGTTGGGACTTAGGCTTTTTTTTATGACTTGAGGCAACACACACAAGTGTAATGGTTAGTTATGGTTGTTTATGTAATAAGTTAGGGTTCTTTAAAATGTAATACTGTGGTTTGGGTGCCACAAAATACAATTCTTACATTATGCAGTGGATCAAGTGTGCATAAAACATTACAAGTTTAGTCATTATTAAATCTGTAACCTTATATGAAAAAGTAAATAAGAATTATTAAATTGTTGTGGCGACATCATGAAACACCTGAGATGTTGTATGCTGTGTGTGCAGCATGATGCCTGTGGAATGTTAACTGTGTTCTGGCGTACCCGAGTGGTTCTGGAGTGCTCTGGTCTGCCCATCTTCAGTAGGGGTGATCAGATCCCAAATGAAGCTTTTGATATTTTCATCTCCCTTGTAATGATTAAGGCAGTACACAAGGACAGCACGGCAGATGGTTTCTACATCTTGTTCTGTCAACTGCCTTTTAAACCGCCCATGAGACAGGATATCGGTCCATCTTCCCCAGCTAGAAGGGGAGAAAATTAAGGATTTAGTTTAACCTTTTGAAGGACGTTCCAAAGGCTAATCTAGGCAGTTCAACCATTTTGATTTCCAAATAGACCTTCAGAGAATTAGTGTTTTATCATCTACATTTTACCTTGGTAAAATTACAAAGATACAAAATAATTCTGCATTTACCAAAATCAAAATGGTAATTCAACTTCTACATTTAACCCACTAGACTAAAAAGTGGTCTACAATTAAGGCACAGGCAATATCCATTATTCTTTCTAAATAATCAAATTTAGCAAAATGTTTTCCTTTGCACCATATTAAAACTGAACCAAAGCATGGCCACTCACCCATAAACAAGCAGGTTCTTCTCTACCCTGAAACACTCAGTCCTCGGGTATCCCTGGGATTTGTCCTGAGGTCGACGCGGTTTCAAACTAGGCTTTTCCTCAGAGTCACTTTCCAGTTCTGAAAATTCCATCATGTCCTCCTCCTTGATTGAACTAAAGTGTCTGGTTTGTTTTCTGATTCTGGGTGTATCTATCACCAGGTTGTTCTGAAGCCAAAAAATGAGATTAAAAACATGCTTTATCAAAATTTGTTTGATTTTCACACTTTTATAAAAACTAACTAACCTGAGGGGCAACATATAGTATATGGTCCACTTGTATCATATTAAAGTGAATATTGAAAGGAGGAGCATTTCTTATATATCTATGGATAAAGGATTTTTTTTCCCCCAATTTAAAAATACACAGAAAACACCTATATTGGGACTTAAGAGATGATGCTTAAGACAAGTTCCAAAGCAGAGTGCATTTATCTTGGGGGGGGGAATTTAACACATACCCTTCCATGTATTGCTTCCATATCCAGCTCTGCCTTTTTAGCCCATTTTTGCCAGAAGTCAGGATCTTCTAAAGAAATATCTGTTCGGTTTCCAGCTGCTACAAAGCTTGCCTAAAGGATTTGAGGGAATGCATACAATTAGTATAAGTGCTATGAGTGCATTAGTTAATAATAGCAACCTAACAACATATTTACAAAGACTTCTGTAACAGCTGCACGCTGTTGATCACAACTAATTAGGGACATGACGTCGCACTCATTGTATTGCTCACTAACAGACATGCCATTTCTTATGCTTCATAATCGTTTACCTTTGCAAAAGTGGATCCTTTTCCCTCAGACTCTATAGTAATGGTCTGTGTTCGCCTCTTCAGGATCTGATCAATGTCTTCTTCACAGAATTTGGATCCTTCATCCTCCTCATCCATCAAGGCACCATAGGCTCCTTTGCGAAGGAGATCTTCTATCTCCTTTTTCGAAAGCTGCTGCATCTGAAAATATGTGCATTTAAAAAAAAAAAAAAGGATCCACTCCTGACACATGGGTAAATATACAGCCTCTAAACCTCAACACATCTAGAACAATCTGTTTAAAATTCGGTTTGATTCCTTTAAAGAAAGGCATCTCAAAGTGAGGCTTTTAGTTTTGTCCTCAGTAAAATGATACTCAGTCATTTGACACCTTCAGTACTTACTAATTTAAGCCAGTTCTCTAATTTTGTTAGTTTTGGTTATGTAATGGCTTAGTCATTTAGTGAAGTCCCAATTGCATTACTGTCAAACAGCCACTGCTTTGACACTGTGCAGAGAGGTTGTTGGATGTGCAAAGGTATCAGACAGGGAAATCTTTTTAAAGCCACAAAAAGGCACAAGGTTAAGATAATATGGGCATGAAATGCCTAACCACAGATGACCAACATTGTTTTTATTAAGTAAAAGTCTTTTAAAACTGCAAATGTACATACCCCATTAGCAGAATTCTCTCTCCCACTCATGGACTGGAGGACAGCTTTATCCAGACCCAGTTTTAAACTGGCCTTATCAAACATTTCCCTTTCATAGGAATTCCTGGTTATCAAACGATATATCTTTACAGCTTTCCTCTGCCCAATTCTGTGGCATCGTGCCTGAGCCTGAAGGCAAGGGGGGGAGGGGGGGGTTGCATAGACTTGTTAAATGAAATAAAACAAAACCGACCACATTTCTTAGTCAGTTGTACTGAACATGTTGTTAAATCATACCTGCAAGTCGTTTTGAGGGTTCCAGTCTGAATCAAAGATAATGCAGGTATCTGCAGCAGTTAAGTTAATACCCAAACCACCTGCTCTTGTACACAACAGGAAGACAAATCTGTCAGAATCTGGTTTGGAAAACCTGTCTATAGCTGCCTGTCGAAGGTTACCCCTCACTCGACCATCAATGCGCTCATACGGGTACCTAGAAATAAATGTCAGATTTAAACAAAGACAAAATACTACATGCAATATGGTTTCTTCATAGAAAAAACTACACAACTGTGGAGCTACGAGGTAGGAAAACTTACATACTGTAGACAACTACAATTAACTTGCAATATATAATTTAAAAAGTTTGTCCAGTTGGTAGGAGAAATAAATAGCTTACTTATTTTCACATTTAGCTGTACAGAAATTGAACTTGTCTCTAGGGTTATTCAAATAAAATGTTCCTTGGCATCAGAATACAGAAAATGCCATGATGCAAAGTTAAGCTGAATTGAAAGACAGTTTGTCTGTGCAGAACATAGTTAATATTCTAAGTTGGTATATTTTCAATGGCAGATGTACAAAGGTTAACCAAAGCATCTTGGCTTTTTTTGTGCATGTTTGTGTGGGACAGGGGGTGATTGCTTGTTGCTAAGTCATACCTTTTCTGGATGAGGTAGTCCTCTAAAATGTCCAGGCAGCGCACCATCTGGGAAAAGACAAGCACCCTGTGGCCACCAGCCTTCAATTTTGGCAGCAGCTTGTCAATCAGCACTAGCTTTCCAGCAGCCTGGACCATTGCCTGGAGGTGAAAATCTGGACAATCTGTATGATGAGTCTCCCTGAACTCATCCAGAATTTTCTCTTCAGCACCTGCAACACAAGATTTGTTTTTTTATATAAACTATTTTCATCCACCCTTCAACCATGCTCACACAATTCATACCCATTAACAGTACAACTTAATAGGCTTTGTGGCTTCCCCCAAACATTAAATAGGCACAAGACTGAATCACTTCTCTTAGTAGCTGTTCCTATGATTTCACATCAAGATGTAATCAAAAAGGCTACATAAGTGCTGGTAAGTTCACAGCACCCAAAAAACCTAACAATTATGTTTAGAGACAGCTTATACAATCAACACAGGAAATGTTTGACTAACATTAAATCATCCTATAGTGCTATATTTAATCATACTAAAAAAAACTTAAATTCAAGGACAAGCTTACAACAAGTTTGTTTTCAGAGTAAATATTTAAAAAATATTTACTCTACATTTAAGGCTCTATGAGAAGCTATCTTACAATTACTGGCAGTGTTTCATATATTTAACATACCACTGAAAAGTTAAATGTAACTGATAGACAATATAGTAGACAATATAGTATTATGAAATAAATATGTTGAACACACAAATAATAAACAAAAAGAAAACCAACTTGAAGCTACTTGTCTAGAAAGACTGACTAATTAAAAAATAGAAAAAAATGGCACATACCTTTAATAAGGTAAGGGTGGTTACAGCACTTCCTAAGTTCCATCATAGTGTTTAAAAGGTTAGGTATGTTAGCATTCCCACCACCACTGCTACCACCACCACCAGGTCCCCCTTTTGAAAGGAAGGCAAAATTCTTCTCCAGAATAGCACGGTAGTATTTCTTCTGAATGTTAGTTAGCTCCACCTCAATGATTGTTTCTTCCTTTGGTGCCAAGTTCTTTTCCACATCCTCCTTTAGGCGTCTCAACATCATTGGTTTCAAAATAGCCTGGAGTTTTTGCACCTGTAAGAAATGCATTTCACTGGCCATTCTCTAGTAAATCAGCAAACAACAGTAACCAATACTACCAAAAAGGGCCAGATACAGTTTACTCACATTATCGCCTACATATCCCATCTTAACAAAAGTCAGTACATTATTCAAAAAGCTGTGTCCTTTTCACTTATTGCCTTAGACTTCACTAAAGTGCTTATTGTATACAACTACATATACCTTCATGATTGGCTGTGTAGAAATTCCTACTACCTCTTCCTGTCACAAATATATATAATTTATATTCCTGTCACATGACTCATTTCCTCTTCCTTTGAAGGCACTACCAGAAGCCATCTTACAATTACTGGCAGTGTTGCACATATTAAACACACTGATGAAAAATTCAAAACAGGGTAAAACTCTGTAAATAAAATAAAGTAAAAATGACATGATAAGATATTTTGAAATAAAATGGTGATTGAACAAGTTTATTCACTATCAGGACCTGTACTTCCATAACACTTGATTAAACCTGGATTACCAACTCTGAACGCATTACTCTGTATATTTTACATGTAGTATAAAGTGCGGTGAACACTTAAATGTCAAAGAATCTCATTTTCTAATCTTTACTTAAATCCAAGGTTATTGCTATGTTGTATCGAACAAGGGTACTACACACCAGCTCTTCATAAAACTTCCCACTTAAAACACACTGAAGCAAGCAGGATTAAGCAAAACCTCAAGTACCTGCTCCTCAGTTTTCAGATCTCCAAACTCTTGCATGAAGGTGGTTTCTGAAGGGAATCGTTCAGGCTCTAAGAAATTCAACAGGCTGAATAGCTCTTCCACAGTGTTCTGCAAAGGAGTTCCAGTCAGCAAAACCTTGTGCTCCTACACAAAAACGAGAGAAAATATGAATGAGTACCTCAGCAGCTAGAATTGAAACAACTGGGTGAACTGTTTCCAAGGTGTAAATACTAACCATGTCCATCATTTTTAGCCCCTCTAGCAGCTTGCAATTCCTGTTCTTTAGTCTGTGGGCCTCATCAATGACAACACAACGCCACTGAATGTTTCGCAGTTCTGGGCAGTCGGTCAGTATCATTTCAAAAGTGGTGATGACAGCATGGAATTTGTAGGCTCCCTTTATTACACGACCCTGAAATAGTAATAAAAATCAAGCATGGCTTACAGGAAGACCAACTTATTCCTAACTGACACGTCATTTTAGAATTACATATAGAGAGTTCATAGGGGACCAACATTTGCACATTAGGTAAACGGTCACAGCTAAGTGCATCACCTGCACTGTAGCCCAGTTTCAGTAACCACACTCCTGGGGTGCCGAACTTAAGAGTTCAATAACTAGCACTGAACATAGATTGTTAACCAAGAAGCCACCTTACCTGTGAATCCCTGAAGTTCATTTCGTAAGTTTGTATCATCCGTCTGCTAGCTTGGCTGCCATGGTAGACAATCACATTCAATTCTGTCCATGTATGAAATTCCCTCTCCCAGTTAGGAATGGTTGATAGAGGTGCAATAATCAGGAAAGGGCTGTGAATTCCCTTCAGAAATATCTCATGTAGAAATGTGATGGACTGGATTGTTTTTCCCAAACCCATTTCATCTGCCAAAATGCAGTTACGTCTAAAATGTAAACAAGGATAAGAAATCAAGAAATACAAAAAAATATCCAAGACAACTGGACTACTTTCCAAAGTACTATGTTGCAATTAATTTAGATGCACTATGTAGGTAAATACATATATTTACTACCTTTGATGAAAAAGGAACAGTAAAATGTGGAAGAATAAATAAGATTAAAATGTTGAGTAGAAGTAAAAAAACAAAAAACAAAACAAAAAAGTTATACATACGCGTTGTACCAATTGAACAGCAGCCAGTTGACTCCCTCCAGCTGGTATTCCCTGAGTGAGTTACCATTTTTATATTCCCTGGAACTTTCAGATTTCTGCCAGTCATTGGGAGGAGGTCGCTCCTGTTTTAAATAAAGCAATTCCCATTAGTGGTTTCCCGTGACAGCAACATGGCTCATTTCCCATATTAAAAAAAAAAAAAACAGCTCTGTGCAGTGCCAATTCTTACCACACGTGTCTGTTTAGGTTCTCTGGCCATCAGTTTCTCAAATTCCTCAATCTTAGCCTGGTCGATGTCTTGTTTCAGTTCCCAAGTGCTGTCTTCATAAGGAAGTGAACACCACTTCACCAGATAGTGAGAGACAGTCTGTTCAGAAAGAAAACAGGAAACAAAGTTACACCATCTCACTGGCAGATGTAGCGATGCTCTACCAATTAGTCATCTTCAGTTAGACAAGGTAGACTGGGGCGCTTGTGTTTTACAGCAGGTTCTCAACTCCCTGGCAAGGGATAGTAAAATAACATTAACACTGTACTCAAGAAAAGACAACCTGACAAGCGTATAGTAATAAATGTAAGTGAGGAGCTACCTCTCCATTATCATCAGTGCTTTCAGATACATCCAGTATTCTATCTGCTTCCACATAGTCCGGATTGAAATGCTCATCTTCCATCTGAAAATAAAAGAAAACCAAAATGTCAAAAAATTTGACAGTAAAACTCACATTAAAGTGCTACAATTCTGAAGGATTAGTCCCCATGAGGAAATATTCTTCAGGCTTTACGAACTGGACCTCCAAATTGTGTGAGACCTTTTATACAGAAAGAATGTTTAAGAATATTATAAATGGTGTGAAATTACTCTCCACCAAAAAGCAATAAAAAGGGCTTTCTGTGAATTAGCAAGGCTTGCATATAAAATGTCAGTTTGATCAGTCTGTCTATGCGCAATAAATCAATTTTCCACCTGTTTAAAATGGAACCACTTTCTATTTGAAAACAGGCAGTTCAAGATAGAACCATTAACAACTTGTTTAATCATGTGCCAGTAGTAGGAGAAAAGTAGGTCACAAATAGGAACTACATTTTTGTAACACTTGTCCATAGAGGTTGCATCAGAATTGGTAAAAAGTGTGACACGATATACTTGTCGCAATGAGTTATGAACATTATGAACTAAGCAGACAATTTTTTTTTTTTTTTTTTTAAATCAATCCTGTGAATTGTTTTATTTCAAGTAATGTGCCAACCTCACTGAGGAACTTGACAGACTGCTTGGCTCTGAATCTCTTGATCTTCTGATGGATTCTTTTGTCTTTCTCCAGCTCTTCCAAATCAGCCCATCGACAATGAAGGTAGGAGCTGAAATTACAAGGTGGGCGGTTTTATACAACATGTCCATTATTTGAAATAAAAAGAAATTAAATGTTAACACATTTGTTATTTTAACTAAGACAAGAATGCTGACTTCTAACAAATGTCAATACGAAAAAATACAAACCATGAATTCACATTATTTCCGGAAATGCTTCCAAATATCAATTATGTAATTCACAAATCCTACTGTTTACAAAACAGAGAATCATTTTCTTTAGTAACCTTTTTACATTTTATATTATAATCCCATGTAATTCCCTTCATTCCCATTGTGAAAAATGACATTGTTCACCAAGCGTGTACTTTACTCACAAATTTTTGAATTTGACGTAAAATTCTTCGACATCCACCTCTTCCCCAGACTCCAACTATAATAAAGAATTATTTACAGGTTAGGTTTCTGAAAGACAGCCACCTGTCATTGTCATTAAACCCCCATTTACTCAGGACAAGAACAAGTTTGAATGTTATTAATGTCGATTTAAAGAACTCAAAAGATCCACTTTGGCAGGGAATTTTTATTTTGTGTAATACCACGACATAAAACTACCAATCCCAACTACTTTGCTCTCTATGTCAATTGAGTCATGAATCATTTTAACTCCTCCTCAACCACACGCAGTTCCATTCACAATAAACCTGACCCGGAGCCTGGCTTCCTGCCAAAACCACAGTGTTAAGCAGACGCCAAACGTACCATTTCCTCAGGCAGCAGCCAATCTGCAGCTGTACTACTTAAAGCCACAAGTATTACTTTTGGCTGGTTCATTCTAGGCTAATTCTAAAGGACGTTACCAAGGAACAAAACTAAAATTAATGCTGTTTGTCTACATAATAAAAAGGTCAATAATAAATTGCTATGTATACTCGTCTAAAGAAACCATCTACTGGCATAATTGTGTGGTTAAACTCATGTTAGCTTGCAAAGTCAATTAACTTTGGTTTCATGTTTCAATTTGGAGGGAGGGGGGTGTGTGTGTACCGTGACACTTAAGCACCAACACCCTGAACCTTTACGTCTACAGCACAAGCAACAAAGCACACAACCAAAAAGCATACATCATCACATCCAAAGCCAGCATATTCACCTGTTTCTTTCCCATGTGCACACTCATGATTTTTTCTACCACAGGACCATCATCAGGAACCTCCTGAAACAGAAGACATAAAAAAAGATGTTTCCAACTAGGGTTTTTTTTATTATGACTTGTAAATTAGGTTTTAAAAAAAGGGCAGGTGTGTGTCAGTTAAGGGTAGATTTGATTCCAAGTTGTAATTTTAAGTTCTAAATGTTGTGTGAACCTGGAATATAGCAGGTCCAGCACTGCCAGAAACTAGAGTGGAACAGTAGGATATAGCATTAACCTTGAATCAGGAGATAGTAAAAAGTACAAATCCTGTGAACAGTATGTTTTTTTTCTTTATTTTTTATATAAAAGCTAGATATGTAATATTATATATTATATATATATATATATATATATATATATATATATATATATATATATATATATATATATATATATATAATCTATATTATATATCTAGATACTATATCTATCTATCTCTACACTGAACAAAAATATAAATGCAACAATTTCAAAGATTTTACTGAGTTACAGTTCATATAAGGAAATAAGTCAATTGAAATAAATTCATTAGTCCCTAATCTATGAATTTCACATGACTGGGACTACAGGATATGCATCTGTTGATCTGCAGATACCTTTAAAAAAAAAAAAAAAAAAGGTAGAGGCGTCGATCAGAAAACCAGTCAGTATCTGGTGTGACCACCATTTCCCTCATGCAGCATGACACATCTCCTTCGCATACAGTTGATCAGGCTGTTGATTGTGGCCTGTGGAATGTTGTCCCATTCCTCTTCAATGGCTGTGCGAAGTTGCTGGATATTGGCGAGAACTGGAACACGCTGTCATACACGTCAATCCAGTGCATCCCAAACATGCTCAATGGGTGACATGTCTGATGAGTATGCAGGCCATGGCAGAACTGGAACATTTTCAGCTTCCAGGAATTGTGTACAGATCCTTGCGACATTGGGCCGTGCACTATCATGCCGAAACATGAGGTGATGGCGGCGGATGAATGGCACGACAATGGGCCTCAGGATCTCCTTAGAGTATGTCTGTGCATTCAAATTGCCATCAATAAAATGCAATTGTGTTCATTGTCTGTAGCTTATGCCTGACCATACAATAACCCCACCGCCACCACGGGGCACTCTGTTCACAATGTTGACATCAGCAAACCGCTCGCCCACACAACGCCATAACGCTGTCTGCCATCTGCCCAGTACAGTTGAAACTAGGATTCATCCATGAAGAGCACACTTCTCCAGCGTGCCAGTGGCCATCGAAGGTGAACATTTGCCCACTGCAGTCGTTTACGATGCCAAACTGCAGTCAGGTCAAGACCCTGGTGAGGACCATGAGCACGCAGATGAGCTTCCCTGAGACGGTTTCTGACAGTTTATGCAGAAATTCTTTGAGTGGCTGGTCTCAGACGATCCCGCAGGTGAAGAAGCAGGATGTGGAGGTCCTGGGCTGGCGTGGATACATGTGGTCTGCGGTTGTGAGGCCGGTTGGACATGCTGCCAAATTCTCTAAAACTATGTTGGAGGCGGCTTATGGTAGAGAAATGAACATTCAATTCTCTGGCAACAGCTCTAGTGGACATTCCTGCAGTCAGCATGCCAACTGCACGCTCCCTCAAAACTTGAGACATCTGTGGCATTGTGTTGTGTGACAAAACTGCACATTTTAGAGTGGCCTTTTATTGTCCCCAACACAAGGTGCACCTGTGTAATGATCATGCTGTTTAATCAGCTTCTTGATATGCCACACCTGTCAGGTGGATAGATTCAGAAATGCTCACTAACAGGGATGTAAACAAATTTGTGCACAAAATTTGAGAGAAATGAGCGTTTTGTGCGTATGGAAAATTTCTGGGATCTTTTATTTCAGGTCATGAAACATGGGACCAACACTTTACATGTTGCGTTTATATTTTTGTTCAATCTATCTATATCTATATATATCTATCTCTATATATATCTATCTCTATATCTATATATGGCTTACAAAATTATGCCATGAGTTTTAAAATGTCAGCCAGTGTATGTGACAAGCACTGACCTGCGGCTCTGTCTGCGAAGTATTTGATGGAGATTTTCTTCCTGTACCATCACCCACATCCTCCACTTCATCATCAGAGATTTTGAACTCCAATTCTTCTGTGTATCGCTTTCTTTTAACCTGCCTGCTGGAACGCCTCTTCTGCCAAGACAGGTAAAGGTTACCACAATTCACCCTTTTGTGCAAACAACCTCCGGTATAGTATACACATTTACATTCAAATACATGTTTAAAATTAAACCCTCATCCTGTATGAAAATTAATTCTACCACCATGTCAACAACAATGCTGGTGAAGGGAGAGTGAATGCAGATACAACACTTTGTTAACCCTATATTCCAGCAAAGGGGAAATGTGAATTGCATGAATAAACAGTTACACAAATTTTTTGGTGCCTTAACTATATTTGGGAAAGATGAGGTAAAGACATAAACCACCATTATATTTGACTGGAACCAGTATTTTAAAATCAAAAAAGGAGGGCTAAAACTGATGGAGGCTATATTTTGAAAGATTTCCAAATCAGACACTGACCACCAGACAAATCATTGTTGTTCCTGATGCAAGCAATGTTAATTGCTTAAAAAATTACCTTGTCCTAATGCCTGCTTTAATAGGGCAAATACTACTGTGACTATACCAATCTATTAGCTTTTTTTACTGGTCCCCCTTGGCATGCTCCTTGAGATATATGCATACTCCAAACTGAAGTACACTACATAAAAGACATTTGACATGAGGAATACTGCAGCCGTTTATGAATTTTAAATTTAATTCCTACTCCAACATAGAACAGCCTTTAACCTAGGTTACTCTAAAAATTAGGACACATAATATTTCATAGCACACGCATTCTGCTTTAGGAGACCACCACCACAGAAACGCCTGATTTTCCTGGTCCCAATTACACAATGCAAATGGCTCCTGTCTGTAAAGAATGCTTCAGATGGTCCCAAAGGCTGCTATGATAGAGTGATTTCACTGCACCTGAAATTTAAAAGTGTAACAGGTACAGAGTAATAGCCCAGTTCTGTCACTTGCCTTATTCCCTAAAGCCCGTAAGATTAAGTGTTTACCTGAATGCCCAGATCATCCTCCTCCTCTGGTGAAGGAGGGGGTGATTTTTCCAAGTCTGAATTATCTAAGGATTCCCGCTTACGTTTTCCTTCCTTTTTCTTTGTAGTGCTTATCTCTGGATCAGCTTTGTTGCTGCTAAAAAAAAAAAAAGGCACCATGGTGACTTATGAATGATACATGTAAATGTTATCAGTAGAATTCGACAAAGATTTAGGTTGGATTGTTCTTGGAGAGGGGGACTGAGTTTCTATAACACATACAGTACTGTATCCATGTTGGCACGTTCAGGTGCAGCCAACAGTTTACTCTGGGGATGCATATACCTGATGACGGGTACAGAGGTAGTGCCGGTACCTACATCAAACTTATCCAATTGTGATCATTTAATTTTAACCACAAATTGAGTTTTGTTCTGTCACACTTATATTTTCATTTGTACAGTAGATATAGTTGGTGCGGGCCATCTGCGTTGAGATGATGCATGTTACCAATGCACTTGTGAGCACAAAAATCTCAGGGCTGAAATGGAAATGTATTTTAAAGTTTGTTTTTTAAATATTCAAGCAGGAAATGGCCCTCAGATACAGCATCTGGTTGAAAGAAGTGTCCAGTTAGCAGCAGTGGTTCAGAGTTACAATATGCCACCGGAACAGACGCAGAGTGCACAAACATAAAACAAGAATCAAATAGTTAACTATACTACAGAATGTATACAAACTCTGCACAAATTGTTTTAAGGCTATATTGATGTAAATGGACAGTAGGATGTGCATGTTGCAAAAAGCATGTCAAATGTTTTCTGCTTATGAAAAGGGCACAAAAAGAAAGAGCAACCTGATTGGCTAGAGATGCACAAAGAATTTATAACAAAGTTTACACTAGGATGTAGAAAGGTCCACTGCCAACAGGATATATGCAGTCTCCTGCCACATATGATTTGAGGCTACCCAAATGAACAATGCTCCAACCTGCTTGCACATAGCAGGCACTGTTGTAGATATTGTAAGTAGGGTATGTGGCGAGATGCCAACATATACCTTATAAGCTGTCAAGCTTGTAATCCAATTATCTCTAATCTCCTTCAGTTTACTGAAATATATTTACATGGTTGGTATTAAATGCAGCTCATCATGGGGAGTGAAGGACTTTATACGGCTCCTTGACCTATTCTAAAAAAGTAGGTGCAAACTAGGTTTATTTCGCAATAGATTTGTTTTATTTATTTATTTATTTATAGCAAAAATATAGTATTCACTATAATAAAAGCAATACACAAGACCACTTTGCTTCCAGGAAACAGTACAGTAACCTCACAGTACAGGAGACTAAGGAGAAAAACTAGAAAAGAATGTGCTGTACCATTGAGAGGTCTCCGAAAATAATGCACAGTATGCAAAAAAAATAAATAAATTGTGGATCACCTGATTGCATGAGAAATGTGGCACCATTAAATGACTAATGTAACAAGATGTAATGTTTACATGTATTTGTATGTAGTCAAACTAGAAATGCATGACTAGGGATGGGATGGTATAAAATTTGCACGGTATGATAACCGTTAAAAAAATACCGTGGTAACCTTAACATCACGGTATACAGTACATCATGCAAGTTATGAAATAAAGGCTCAAAAGAAAAAAGACTAATGTAAATCACTTAAATATTACTGTAATTCACAAAAATAAAACCAACAAAACACACTTCCTTTCATGGAATGATTTAAACATTTGGTATTTAGTATTTGACTATGCCAAATAACTTGGTACGTTTCTTTTTTATAAAGACAATCAGAATAAAAAAAAAAACAAAAAAAAAAACTAAGTTCTACACTCTCAATGTTATACTACAACAGTATGAAGATTATTATTTGCTCAATGACGTGGTGCTGTAGTTTGTTAAAACATTTTAACGTATAAAATTAAATAAAAAAAAAAAAAAAAATACTCTGTTTAGCTGATGGCAAATAGAATTGGGAAAAGATCGGTCTTCTCCTTAAAACACAAACATGTACCACAGGTTATTATTTAAGAGCAGAGAGGAGTTGTTTATTTTTTCAACCGGATAAATAAAATATGTATAGGAAAAAAAAAGTATTTCAATACCAAATGTGTTATTGGATTTACATTTGCGACATTGCACAAGTAAGCGTCCAATGACTTACACATGTGGAGTTTGAAAAAACAACAAAAAAAGTTTCTTCACTTACCTAAGAAAACTGGAATACTGTTATAACTTGTTTAAACAAAACTACGTTGATAATAAGTAGGCTATCCTGCTGAAGTCGCAGGTCTGTGCCAGTTTTAATTGAAACATTGGTTGTGTTCTTATAGCGCAGATTTCCGCAGTTCTGCACAGTGCTGACCAGAATTGTGGAAATGCGCTGTAGACGTCACTCAGCCTCAGAAATCTGTGCATATTCTGCATAGTCCAGCGCAGCTTTGAAATGTTACTGCGGCAGGCTGGCTGTGGCTGTGAACCAAAGGGACGATGCAGAGATCATGAGTGACTTGTTCATAATGCAAATAACCACTAAAACTACTGCTGTCACCTTGTTAGCGGAGGCAAAATACATTTTATCATTATACAATGAAGCCGTGAACAGCCTTGTCAACGCAATATTAAATAAATAAATCAATCAATCAATTAAACAATGTACTAAAAATATGTGATAAGTGATCTATAATTCTACAATAGTTAATGTTAATCTATGACATTAAACTGACTGTTGATAATCCAGACAAATGTAAATATAGCAGGTTGAAAACGTGTGCTATGCTGCAAGGTTTGGAGAAAGCCTTCCTCTAAAAGCTGCATGTGACATCAGAAAGACAGCAGCCGGCGCAGCAATCTCTGGGTAACAGAATTCAGCAATTGAAACGTGTATTCTGTGTCGTTGACAGTTTCCTTCAAAACCATTATCAAAATACAGTATCAGTTCACAAAAAGATCTTCCTCAGACACTTTGCTAAGGTTGCAAGTACCATCGCTTGATTTAGATGCGTGTTTGCAGTTGAAAAATGTGTTAACCGCTGTATAACCGAATTACGATAATTGCGGTTTAGAATAAAAGCAACTGTATTAATACCGTAATGTACCTAAACCGTGATAAACCAAAAAACCGGTATACCGACCCATCCCTATGCATGACCACCAAGTAATGCTCTTGGGCATTTTATAGTCTCATATTTTAGCACCCTTACTTTAATTAACCAAAGCAGTTGTACCAGTTAATTTTGTATTAGGATTCAAGAAAGGTATGGGGATTTCTTGAAGTATGCAAATCGAAGCTTAGTGTGAATTGGTAATTTTAGACCAAAATGCTCAATTGCAAGTTTTAAAAGGACATGCTCCAAATCACTTGTTCTTAAGCTTTTCTACTCAAAGACAGATACAAATGTATCAAGTTAAAACATTTTGCATACCTTCTTGGTGCAGATATAAAAAAGTTTAACATTTCCCCTCTCAGCTTTCCTGAAGTTTATACCACACATAGCTAAAAGTCACCCCCACTACGAGGCTCCACTTCCAGAATTTATTTCCGCTCTTACTGCCACAAATTATAGAATACTATAGCTGAGCTCTGGGCCCCTTTCCTTTCATCTACACGCCAAGAGCAATCAGATTACCCTGGTAACCAGTGGTCACATGATCAGCACCTGCTCTTTTGGCTAGATGCCACTGACTAAAGCCATCTGCTTCCCTCAATCATCTTTCAAACATTCTCAACACCTGCAATATAGCATGTTGTGGTTCTTTTATTAAATCACTGCCAACACAGGTCACAAAACTTTACATATCTATTTTGTTTCTTGAAATGGGGAGGGAAGAATTAAAAAAAGAAAACATCACCACTGAATCAAGACCATCAAGGAACTGAGCTGCCAGGTTCAAGGAGATGACAAATGCTTTTGACTGCTGATCTCTATAAATCAAATCAGACTACAGAGAACAATTTAATTTAGAGCACCCAAGGCACATCCACTACCACTACGGGTAACAGATTTAAGGTCTTGTGGAATGACACATCTAGAGTGACTGATGAAATATCAGGGGAGAGGCGCCGGGCTGATTTTCCCCTTACAGTGGAAATCTTTAATTGTTATGCAAGGCATTTTGGTAAACTAATCACTTACACCATGTACCGTATCTCAATGATTACTAAAACACTCTGAGCCCCCCCCCCCCCCCCCCCCCCCCCCCCAAAAAAAAAGCCCAAACGTGCTGCAAAACATTCCTACACTAAGCGAAATGCTTTCAGTTAGTCATTGCTTGAACCACATGTGAAAAATATACAATGAAACAAACCAGCAATCTGGGTTGCTTCATCTGGTGAAGTTAGGATAACAGAATAATCTTTTGACCACAATTTTCACTTTCAGATGAAATGCCACTGGATGTCTGTGCTGCAGGATTGAAGGCTGTAGCAACACACTGCATGGGTAGAGCTAGCGTATAGTAAGGGAGTGGGTAGCATGTGGTTTGGGTTACTAGAACACCTGCTGCCACAGTGAGTCACCCTTAGCACTACTATACATTTACCAACTGCCAGCAAAAATGTAGTGAATTGAAGTACCTTTAGTATTTACATGTCTTATCCGTGAAGATTTAATTAGTCACAACTTTACTGTACTTCTGCAGTCATTGGTGTTGCTTGTGCTTTTACAGTAGATCCATTTAGCAGGTGGGTTTTTTGTGTGCACAACATCACTTGTTCAGATTGACAAACAGACTAATCTAGCAACCTCACGGTCATTCTGTAAGGAAAATCTAAGGTTGCACTCACACTGGGTCCATTTCAAAACGGACTCGGTCTGGTTTGTTTCATTTGAAACAATGTATCAGTGTGCTTGCTGTTTACCATTACCTGTGAGCAATGGGACAGAGTTTGTTTGGATGAGAGCTAAAGTTGATTCATTTTTTTTCAGGACAGAATTAATTTGTGTTCACAATGCAGTTTGCAAGTGCCCTCAGTTCGTTTATATGGTGAACCGGACGTTTACAATATCCTGCAAGGGATATTTAAAGATGGCAGCTACTGATGTATTGTTCCAGTTTTTAAATACAGCATGTTTCAGATTACATATTGCTGTGCAAGGAAGCACTGGCTGCGCACTTCACTAATTTAATAAATACATTTCTTGAATGACATACAGTAGGAGAATGCAGTTTAATTATGCACAGTTCTACTAATGTCAGCATTTAAAGTAATTTGAGAAAAGACTGAATATATATTTTACTATTTTTGTGAGTTTTGTCCAATTTGGCTTGGATTTTGCATCTGACCAAATTTTGCACTTTCCACAGTTTTTTTATTATTATTTTTCTTCATTTCACCAGCCATAGCAGCTCTGAAGCCGCTAACAAACAGTACATAAAATAGCACAATAGTTTAAAAATTAAACATTGCGTAAATTTATTGCAGATAATTACTCAATTTTCCTTATATCATCATCTTAGTCACAACATGTTAAATGTACAAAAAGACAGATTTAAAAAATAGATCAGTATTACCATTTAAACATATGGGTTACAATGATTAAACAAATAATCCATAAGATTGTTTATTTTATTTTTGAATGGCGCCAACACACAACCTAATACATACTCTGCTATTAACTTGCTGAGCACGCTGATACAGCTTTGTACTTTAAACAATAGCAAAACCTGGACAATTAACTTTTACTATTTCTGAGCAGGACATAAAAAAAAAGCTGAAAACTGTGAATCTCAATTTTCCCAGGATGTCTGGTAACCCTAATGTAGTTCCGAGACATTTTTAGTTTTTTGCTCTACTTGTTTCCTCAGAATATCAACTAGGCCTAAACTGCAAACTGTTTACTTCCTAGTCAGGTTACCTTGAACAGTTTGCTTTCTATGTGCAAAAGGACAGAGTCCAGCTGTCTAAGCGAACCAGACTGTGTTTGCCAAACGAGTGCAGACCAAACCATCTAAAACGGACCCAGTGAGAACACAGCTTAACAGTGCATCTCACATTGCAAAACAAACACACATTGCCATTTCAGATCTGGGATATTCAACAACTTCAGAATTGGGAAGTCTAAATTAACAGATACAAACCACTTTGGAGTTTGAAACTATCCTGGCACATTCTGCAAATCCGACGCACAAATGCAAATACATTGTGTAAATGAGATCCAGTTAATACCGGTATAAACATCCAATTAAGGTTATTTAAAAAAAGTTCAATAAGGTGTATGAAAGAGGGAGTGCTTGGTCTATAGGATATGATCAAGAAATTGTACTTTAGTTACTGAAGTGCTTCACTATTTAATGATCGGGGATAACATTTGGGCATCAGATGCCTGCTGCAATTTAATATTACACCAATTAGTTTAGTATTTTCACTTTCATAGTGCTACTTCATATCTTGGCGATCCCCTTTTTAAGTACATAGACTGATAGTTGACCAACTAGATCAAACCACAAAAGTAAAGATGTCACAAGAGCTGGAAGAGTTGGTGTAGTTGCAGCTTTTAAAATGAGTGTGCTTTTCTATTTTTATAGAGGAACTTACTGTCCTTCTATTAAATAGAATAATGCATGTACCTCGCATAAGGACAGAGCCCATCCCCACCCCCACCCACCCACCTTCATGGGCATGTGGATTGTTATAAAAGTAGTAGAACTGCTAACCTAAAATGCTTCCTAACCAGCTTTACATTTTAAATGCTTTATTACTACAGAAATTCTAAATTAGATTCATATGTATGAACTGTTTAGGGCCTCTGGGAGACATTGGTACAAATTTTTAAATCATGAACATCTGTCCACTGTTTACATGATTTGTTTTGATTATATCTCAAATACAGTATCAGTTGTCCAGGAGTATTTCGTATAGAGCCTTCTGGTTCCAATATGACCCAGTTCATTGAAAGGAACCCTAATGGAGGAGTTGTAATTACCTGTTCAAGGCAGCCATTTAGGATGTCAAACACTAAATTTACAAAAAAATAGGTTCATTACAAATACAAGGAGTTGGATTAACTTATTTAAGGGGTCAGGCGTACCATTCTCCCCCGCCACCCCAATATATTTAACCCAGTCAACTAATAAGCACTGCATCATGCTGGCTGGCATTCTAGGAATATGTGCACCGTGATCCACATATTTTTCTGTAAATATAGGGCAGTTTCACATCTTACCCAATGTACATATTTGTACTTCAGAAAAGTTTTGCTAACAATACAGGCATGCATTGATCAATGAGATATAGCCAGTGAGGTTCACATACCTGGCTTTCTTGGTGCTCTTGGGTTTTGGGGTGGTCGCTTTCACTTTCTTCTCCTTGGGTTCTTTTGGTGTTTTGGGAGCTTTCGGAGTCTTGGGTTCCTTGGGCTTTTTAGGTTCCTTAGGCTCTTTCTTCTCCTTTGGCTTTTTCTTCTTCTCTGGAAAGCCACATGTCTCTGGGCTCAGAGGGCCAAGTCCTTCCTGGAGAGTCTTCTCTCCAGTGTCTTTAGTGATTTCCCCAGTGCGGACCCGAGTGGCTTTTTTCTTCTTTTTCTTTTTCTGCTGCTTCTGCTCCAGTTCAGTCTGCGGCTCTTCACAGTTCACCAGCCGAGAGTTCTGGCTAGAAACCTGTGTCATGTCTGATGCTGGTATCTTGACTGATGGATCTGATTGAGAAGGCTGAAGGGAGGAAACAGATAACCAAAACTATTATATACAGTGGTTACATTTTTTTTCTTTGTTTAAAAAATAGGCTTATATCATGCTTCAGTTAAAGGACGTATGAATATGTTCCAATCCAAGACATGATCCAGAGGTCAAATTCCAAACTTATTCAATTAATGTTACAAAATGGATACACCGTTAAGCACTTTTGGATCAGTAACGTTAAGCCAAAAGTTAAAATCACCAGCCTTTAAACTCAAATTTGCACACCAGCAGATGCCACGTCTTCAGGAGAGCATTTCACCTTGGTTAAACTAAAAACAACCAGAAGGGAACAGTGGTTGGAGCTTGCTTCTACAGATGAGAACATGAATGTTCCCAAAGGCTAACTATTGCACAAAGTGAACACTATGCAGCAAACACTTATTGGAAGTATGTCAACCTTTAGTTTATTCTGAATGTTAAATCTGAAATGTACTTGATTTCTTAAATGCCTTCATACCTACTGTACTTTAAATACAATAAAACATGCATACAGTAGGCATTAACCATTTTAAAATACTAATACACACTTCAGCGTGCCTGTGAAAATGAGCAGAGCAGGGAATGAACGCAGTCACACTCCAGCTGTGGAATACAAAATCATACCCACTGCTCAAAGCTAGATGTCCATTGACTTGACACTTCAACCTCTTAATGCGATAACCTTGGCTGTACTGGAAGTGCAGACAAAGCAAAACCAAAAACAAGATTTTCCTTAATGCACTAGTACAAGACAGACACTCCAAAAAGTAGGTCATCACAACTTATGTGCAGCCACAGCATGTAGAGTACACCACATTCAAATCTTGTAATGAATGTCCACACAAGTTTCACCAAATACAGTTGAGTGGTTCCCACAACTTAAAAATATAGTTGTTTCATTAGTCTGGGTCGGCAAGAACTGAACATCCACCTTGCAGAACATAAACCAACCCTCTCCTCTAATCAATGTATTCCTTTCCCAACAAATTACTTCTATATTTAAATCCTGCTGGTAATCTGTTTCTTGACATTTGCTACTGCAGAACAGGTTTACTTGAGCAACACTATTGTGGAATGTGTAAATTGTGCAAAAAAAAAAAAGAGAGTAGAGGATCAGGTTGTTCTTACTAATAAATACTTGTATATGATTGGGTAATCTGTCTTGCAATGTAACCTTTTAAAAACCACATAATTGTGGTTTAAAATACACATTTCCTGTAAACAGCTATTTAGACAACCAAGTACACTGACAATGACTTGCTCATCAAATACATTAGCTTTAAAAAAAAAAAAAAAAACCACCTCAGCAGGCGGATTAGGCACTAAGATATTTTGGTGCAGAATTTGAAAGCATACAAAAGGTTATCCAAACAAGGCGTTACGTGTCCATGTTTCTCCCAGACCAATGCAGAATTGCTAAATTAAACACTGTTCTAGTAATCAAGGGCTTGTTAACTTAGTCAGCAGCTAATCATGACATGTCATAATAAGACAAAACATTAATCCTGTCTCCTGAATATTCGTTTCATCATTCTGCTCAAGCCACAAAGCTATCATCTTTCCATACACAATGACTGAAACTGTACTGCAGTATGCCAGGCAGCAAGTTTAGTTAAATTGAAATAGTAAAGTGGAAGACATTTTGAAAATCCTGATTAAAAAAAACCTTGTACATAAATTATCAATTAACAACTGCTTTATCTGATCAATAGCATCTTTATATTTTTGTATTCAATGTGATCAATACAATTCAATTATGCTGCTAGAGTCTAAATCGTGTGTTTCATGACTTAGTGCATTGTTGGTTTGAAAGACTACAGCAGGTACACCACCAATTCATATAAGTTCTAATATCCTATATTAAAAGGAGGAAGTCCTACTTCACTTGGAGAAAAATACTGTACTACAAATTGTAGTGCTAATTTACTCATATTCTCCCCTCTCATTACTAAGGCAGGGTTTGACATGAACCACGGCCTGCTGCCCAGGGTCTGTAGAGACAGCAGTTCGGCCTGTAGCTATGCACATGGCTTTACATTATATTTACATTATATCCAGTCTCACACAGTAATAGTTCGCAACATAGCAGGCGTGTGTCTGCTGTGACTGCAGGGAAAAAAGGATGCAACAATGGATACCCTGATCCGCCTGGAAGCTGGACAACTTTGAATCAGATGTGCTCAGGTCAGAAATACTATTCAATCTTTCCAGGACTTGTTGGTATCAGCAGTAAGACTGGTGCCGACCATGGAGAGGCAACACAAGCGACAACACTCCGAGGAGGATTGTTATCTTTATTATTGTTTTTATGGTGTTTATTATAATTCAGTTAACCCTTTTAGCATTGCTGAGGCCAAATGGTAACAGCTCAGGTATAGTTTTGCTTGAGAGAATTAGTGTCATTTGTACACATTTTCAAATCTTGAATGCAGTATTTTAAATTTTCTGAAAAGCACACCAATGTGTGCATGTTAAATGGCTGAAATAATGCAATAAAGTTCATTGAAAGGCTTTGCTTGCCATTGTTGAGATGTGGGCTCTTTAGTTATCGTACACAAATAAAGTGATGTATAGTAGGTTTCTCCACATATTCCGATAGTCCTCTACCACTTTCACACAGACGAGTTATGACTGCTCAGAACCGGCACTGAAGCTGTGTTTTGGTCTGTGTGAATTGCCTATACTGTAACAGAGCCATCATATTTAGAACCGTCATATTTTATGCAGTCTCAACAACCTCTCGGAACCGTCTTAACTGCCTGTGTGAAGTGCTATAGTGGGCGTGCATTGAAAGTCAACATCCCACATGACTGTATACCGGTCGTGTTTGGTCTTTGTCACCTGTGTTACACACCTTCATTTTTTTTTTTTTTTTCAAATACAATGGTTATCAAGAACAAAGTTAAGTAATCGTTAACTTTACAGGCTGACAACAAGGTGAATTCACAAATAGAAGTGACTCTGCTTTTGCCTGAAGATCTAGGCTCTCTTATTTAAATATATTGTATCACCTTTGCAATAATATACATGGCCTGCATTGTGCCTGAAGCTCCTGCAATCTGACACTTAACAGGTTGTTACATTGTATAACTGAATTAAAAGCAAACAAAAGGCAACCAAATTTACTTCAAAACGACGGTGCCATTTAGTTTTGTGATTGTTTGGCTTCTGTTGCCATGAAAAAGATCTGTTGACCGACAGGACTGGAAGTTGTACTCACATGATCCCTTTGGCTGTGTGAAAGGGTTATGACGGTATTATATCGGCACAGATTGTACAATTTCGTGCTGTGTGAATGGGTTAAAGTCAAGGATACCTTTAGATTCTGCCCAGAGTATGAATTTGTAGGGCCCTATGAAACCTGCGTTAATGAGAACACAGACTGAATCAAAAGAATAACGTGGAATCCAGTGCTGTACTAAAACAAAACATGAATTTGGCAGTACGGCATTAAGCTTGAAATTACATATTTGAAGGGAAAATGTGAAATTTGAAAATGTGCACACATTTTTTCAGTTCAGGCAATCGTAGCTACCGTGCTGCGTATTGGGCATACAGCTGTTTTTTTTTTTTTTTTTTTTTCCACTGCACTGCATGCAAAGTTACCTCACTAGTAACAGCCTATCGGAATGTCAGAAGGGCCTTTTACAACTGGAAAATCCTCAGCTAAAAAAAGTGTGATGATCTGCAAATGTTGTCAACATAATTGCTAGGCTATCTAATTGTTATCACTAACATTTTATTTAAAAAACAATGGAAACACCAAATTACTTATGGTGTAAGTGAACATTAAAAGATTTTCATGTTGGGTTCTTTGACTCCTTATTAGAGCAACAAGCAGAACTCTGACTCCTTTCTCACATGCACTCAACAGGTGTCACACTACAATACGAGACAGGAAATTTAACTTGAACCATACATATAATACAGTATGTAGAGGACTGCTGGATTTGTGACTTGTGTATTCAACATAAACCAATGCATTGGGGCACAGTGTGAATTTGCAGTGTACTCTCAAATGCTTAGGCATTTAGTAACTTTGCCCACTTTAATAACATTACAGTCTCCTGAACAAAAGGATTCTTACTTAAGTCGTCTGGCTCAAAAATTACAGAAATAACACCACACCAGAATTGTACCCAAGCACAGTAGTTCAGCAGTCTGTGTGCAGAGCATAAATCTGTCACTGCGGATGTTTACTGATCAGGGGCAGGGATTGTCGGGCACTGGTCACAGGGGACCCATGAAGCTACTGCAGGTCTGCATTACCAAGCAGGAAACTGAAGCTACTGTAGAATCTACAGCAGAGAAGAGACTTAAGCACTGCAATCTACTCCTTTATAAATCAGATGCTCGATAAACATTTTATATGTACTGTAAAAGAATGTGCCAAAGCCCCCCAAATACTGGTCTAGTCCCAATTTGGTTGTCAAACTATTAGAAATTATGTTGAGATCCTTACTAAAAAGAAGTTTAATAGTATCTTGCACAGAACTGCAGAATGCAGTACATAAGACTAGTTATATTCAGGCATTGTTTTAACAGCAGAGCTCTGTCCTTTGGGGGAGGAGGGTGTACAAGGTTACTGAACGTCAATACAGCAGTTACACATACAGTACACAACATAGTAAACCCTAGAGGGCAAAATTGTGTCACTCAAAAGATAAAATGCGTCATCCACTTTCAACAGTTAAGCATTCTACATACTTTGACTAACAAAACAAAAGTGGGAGCAAGGTAAAAGTAGATTAGCCAAAAGAAAAACTATATAGTTTACTTATAGAGCAGTAAAAAGGTAGTTTTGCAATAAAAAGTGTGCCTCCACAATTACAAAGCTACAAGGGCTTGACCATTTATAATTTGGGGTTGCTTTGAGTGCACAAAGATACAATACAGTAGATTAAACAAACACTATTGTAACATTCTATTAAAATCATTTTACAAAATGTAGGTTGGGTGGCACCCTTTATCTGGGGGAGGGGGTGGCCTTGTACATTAACTGTTTACTACATTTAACAAATGTTGACTGTCCCAGTTACTTCAATCCATTTATGGCTTTAGGCTTCCATTTTTTGTGACCTGCGATTACAAATATCAGATGTCACAATTTACAGAAACTGTAGAGCCCAGAAACCCATAACCTTGGCTGTGCAGTTATTGTCTTTTGCAGGGTATAATTAAAAGATCCTCTCAAAAAAAAAAAAAAAAAAAAAAAGGTTACTTAAATCTTAACATGACCTGTTTCATCCTAGTGTACAGTATAGTAAATACCAGCAGCTATCCTCAACAAAAGGGTATATTTGTCCAAGTATGTGTGCATCCTGATACATTGAGAATTAGCACATTCATGCATGTTACATTCATGTGTAAAAAAGCCAAGGTTGCATGTTGTTTTCAAACAAACCTATCAACTGTGCAGAGAATGTAGGGGAAAATCCCCTTTGATGTCTCCTCAAACACTTTAGATGCTACCCTTAAGGAGCATGAGGCTCAACAGGCCAAATTCATTAGACCTAAAAACCCACCCACCCCCTCCTCATCTGAAATACCATTCCATTGGGGGCAGGGCTTACTGCAATTCACTGGCCAGAGCTGGTCAGGTTACAGCAGAGCCCACTGAATCAGCATGCTACCGAGGCCTTGTATTTGTATGCAAATGAAGTTTACTGGCTCTAGCCATCCCCAGAGGAGGACAATGAATGGCACAAATTACTTTCTCCCAAATCAGAATATAACACCTGAGGTGAGAGGGATCACCAAGACCATGTTTCCCTTCAATGCCACTTGTACGACTCAAATCCATCTTTTCAAACAAAGCAACTTGTTGGCCAAAGGGCATACAGACTCAAGGGCCTATCTCATAACACCCCCCCTACAAGAAAGCATGCATTCCCTTTGTTTTATAGAGGGGGGGAGGAAGAGAGGGGTTGGACTTAAGAATCTGAATGTCCCCTGAGGGTATAACAGTCCAGAGACCAAATACAATATCTCACACTAAAGCCCAACAGCATTTTCGACATTGAGTGTTCCACAGAGCATATTAAAAGAGGACTTGCATTTTATTGTACATTAAAAGCACAAACTGTATAGAATGCTAGCCTCTGGGTCCCCAAACACCCAATGTTATAATCACTACTTCCCAAAGGGCTGTGCAAGGGTCAATAAGCTGCTTCTGCAGACCAAGTAGTAAGTGCACAGACCATTGCAGCAAGGAAAGAAGTTGGTAACACAGACAGACCAAAGCTGCCCTATTCAATTTCTAATCCTGTAGTCAACCACATAAAATTTACAGTGTTTTATTAAATAAATAAATTAAACACAAATCTAAAATAGGCTAGAATACTGCAGTCACTTACTAGGATGCACTTGAGCAGACTAGTATGTCCCCTGATTTCTCAGATGGATGCACAGTATTAGCTGGTGGTGGAGCTGGGATTCGCTAGCACTAGGATCTCACGCTCCTGCTCTCTCTACAAGCCACAAGACAGACAGACTTGGGAGGTTCAGAGAGCTTGCGATCAGTCCAGAGCAGTGTCCAATTCCCCAAACAAAACATGAATAAAGTTCCATAACCAGTGGTACTTTGCACCCCTTTCACAAAAGTAACTAAGGACAGCCTCCCTAGTAGTCAATGACAGTCAGTGCACCATTTAACATCCAGTGTGAGGAGAATTTATATGTAGAATGACAGTGCCATTTTTTCTGTGTTAACAGCTTTTTGGAACAAATTATAAAATCCATCTACAACAAATGAACAAAAAAAAAACAACATAAAAACCACCACACAACTCCCCACCTGTGTCTTTACTCAATTTTCAAATACCTTGGTCAGGTGGAGATTGTTTAGATTTCAAATACCTTGGTCAGGTGGAGATTGTTTAGAAACTTAACTTGTGCATTTTAATTTGTTTCTTATGGACCTATTTTAACTGGTCAAAAAGAAAATGTGGGCAAAGGGACATCTAGTAGATTATTAGAACCCTTCCCCAACCGCCCATATTCTTTCAAATCCTGGTGAAAACTGTACACAGGTAAGCTCAGGATCTGAATTGTTTTTCCCAATTTAAAACTTGCTTCAAAAAGGCTAAGATGTCCTACATGGAAACTCAAATAAATCTAAAAAACATAGAAATTACAAGAAAGCATTATCGGAAAATTTACTGACTCTGCAGGAAGTAAATGTTTGTGTAGCTTAATTAGCAACCATCTTTGGTATGAGTGCAGCATACGTTTTGTGCAGTTGGAAACTCTGGCTTCTGACATGGGTTTAAAAAAAAAACAAAAAAACAAAAAAACATAAAATCAGACACAGCTGCTTCAGATGTGACAATTACAGAATTGTCTGGTGTTTATCCCATATAGGCCTATGTTTATTTTATTTATTTTTAAATCAAGCCAAACAAATCACAGGGTGGTCTATGAGGGCTGGGCCTGGCGAGAATGGTAGAACGCAGTGTACATAAATACCAAGAATAGCACACTGCTTGTCTGAATACACATTACATCCTCAATTCAGTGTGTTTCCAAACATCAATTATTTCACATGTGCAAACCAACCAAAATGGCCTAGTAGTGGGTAGTGTCACCATTGGATAAGGGCTTTATTGTGGTTGGTCCCATCTCAGAAGATTGATTCAATAGCTGTGCCAGATTTAAATAAGAAATCTTAAGTTACATTGCAGTATGCTTGTATAGAAGTACAAAAGGGAATGATCCTTGTACTAGGGACGCCAATTAATGATCGTACACACGCAATCTACTAAACTATTACATAGTACTTTATATCAACGTGCCACTGGAAAAAAAGTTATGCTAACACTAAAATTCAAATATGCAAAAAAAAAAAATTTTGCAGTACTATGACATCGCTTCAATAAGTACCTCTATTAAGAGGAAGTATAATACAGGTACAATACAGATTGCAGTGAATCAATAATTTAGTCTTCATTGGACAACTATAAAATAGTTTACATTGAGAATCATTAAATCTGGTACACACCTCCCATTGCTGGTATACATTCTGCTATATGAAGCCTTACATATAACGTAGTACAGAGTAGACGTTAAATCATTGCATGTCATGAACCAAAAGTCATCATTGTAACGGAACAAGTTAAAACTACAAAACATGTTTTCTTTTATTGTGTTTAACCCTGTCCTTCAACAGTGCTGATAGTCAATGTATCATTACTGATCACTTCCACCATTAGGTTTGTATTCAACACTCCTTGGAGTGTATTTGGCATAGCAAGTTGTAACTGTTCATTGCGATTTACTGGTACATCTGCTGCTTGTGCAAGCCATACTCCTGTTCCATTTGGGATCAGCTTGCTTACAACTATTTACCACAGCAGCTTAAATACAAATAACATTACTGCCAAAACACCATATTATATGATTTTCTAAAATAACTTCTCATAGTAAATTCAATTATTAAATATCCTGTAGTTTTAATACGTGCAAGGGTGCATTCCAACCTCCTCTGTTACCACCAGTATTGGTATCCCCTTGCACAACACTTATTTTCGGTCAGGAGCTCGAGTAAATTTAGGGCCATAGAAAGGAATAATAATTTATTTAATACTTCTAGTAATAAGTTGTGCTACAGCAACACGCTTAGTGTTGTTAACGGGTCTGTTCAGACCGTCTATATTTGTTGCAATACAAGATGGAGTATACGACTGGTAATTTTCTAATCTATTACTTGAATAAACATTTACACGTGCCCATACCTACCTTCTACACAAGTTAAGTGGAAATAAACAGCAGCATGGAAGATTATTAGCATCACTGAAAATGCATGGCGACTGAGAAACCGTTTTTCTATCCCCTCCCTAAGCTGCCTTAACAACAGACACATCACTTTTTACACCATTGACTTTAAAATGAGTCCTCAGGAGGCTGTTCAAAGGAGTGAGCAAGCGCAAGATAAATTCTACATGCTTGGGGGCTTTAAAGTAAATCCCCACTTGCAAAACTAAAGCTACATTGAAATTAGAAAAGTTTTGGAATCTCCATACAACTAAATTGGGTAAGGTCTTTAAAACACATACATTAGCTACACAATTTCAATAAAAACTTAATGTACAATAGAAAATGAGAACTACACACAATGGAGTATACCCCCAAAAAAGAAATGACTACCATCATACTCTGAACATTAATACAGTACTTCTGATTCACAACAATACTTATTTAGAAAATAACCTTCAAATAGAAGTTACTGTATAAAACAAAGCTCTTGCTACTGGAAAATGACAATACTACTTCATGGAGAGTTTGAGAATTTAAACTTGTGCTTTAAGCAGCTACTTCTGCCAACTGAAAATGCACAGTTGCTACATTGACAAGGAACCTGGCGAGACCACTTACAGTCACTACAGTATGCACCAGCACTCTAAAGAGTTATTTAGACTTCATCAAGCCTGGAGACCCCTGCACTATACAAACGAATGACCCTGAAGTTTGAGCCAAAAAATAAGTTAAATTAAAAAAACCCTACCCTTTTACAAGCTACTCACCTGTTGAACAGGCACTTTCTGAGGCATAGGTGGGGACTTGTGTTGCTGCGCCCACGGCTGGTGGTGAGACTGTGGGGGAGGAGAGTTCTGGTGGTGCATGATCAGGTGTGGTTGCTGCTGCATGGGTGGGCATGTTGGCAGCTGTTGCTTCTGAAAAGGCAGTGGTGGCAGCAACGGTTGTCCTGGATGATGTGGCTGCTGGGGAGGTCCAGCGAGCAGACGCAGTTCTTGGATCCCCGGTGCCTCAGCATGGTTCCCCCCAATCCCTCCAGCAGGGCGCAGACCCCCAGCCATGTCTCTCTGGCTGGGCGACAAGCCCATATAGGGCTGTGAGGAAGGTGGCTGCTGCAGGCCTCTGGGGCCAATGTTCCTCTGGGCCAGCCCTATTGCTCCCGGAGGCTGGTGAGGCATGTTGGGGTAACCCCCAACCTCCATTACCATGCCTGCACTCCCCGGTCTGACTTGTTGCGGGGGAGGCGTTCCAGCAGGGTTGCACAAGGCCTTCATGGGGGACATGGGAGGGGGAGAACCATAGGATCCCTGAGGTTGCTGCTGTGGAGCTGGCTGCGGCTGCTGGGTGGGGTGCATAGGCTGGGAATTGATTTGGTTGACTTGAATTGACTGTTGGTGCATTAGCCCCTGGGAGGTGCTTGATGGAAAACCGACGGCAGTATTGGGGTAGCGCCCCTGGGTCATGGGGGTGTTGTTGCTGGTAAGGCCAATGTTGGGACTCATCCCTGTATTGTTCACTAATCCCTGATTGAGGTTGCTATACGGAGAGTAAGGAGAATACTGCCCTGAGTTGTTTACAGTGGTTGACGGGACTGCCTGGTTCCGCGAATTGAAGGTCAGGCTTTGCTGGGGTCTCCCTGTTGCTACAACCTGTTGTTGCTGCTGCGGTTGTGAGGGGCTGGGGGAGAAGCGAGGGCTATGGGCAACAGATTCTGGGTGGAGGTTGCCCTGAGTTGGGCGGTGGTGAAACTGCTGCGGTTGCTGCTGTTGTACTGGGTGGCGCATAGGTGGGCCGACGAGGTTCGGGTTTTGCTGTGGGGACATGTGGCCCAAGAAGTGATTGGCCGGAGGTCCTCTGCCTCCCTCCTGCTGCGGGCCCTGGGAGAATGGGTTGATCCTGGGAGGAGTGGGTGTCTGGCTGTGTGGCTGCATGGAGTAATCCCCACGGGCCATGTAAGCACCCATCTGTTGAACATGGCCAGAAGGGGCTGACTGTTGAGTCGGCGGCTGCTGAAAAGGTGCTCTGACTTGTTCAGGGACTTGAACGGCCCTAGGCCCCCAGAGAGAGCCACTGTCCACAAAGGGCTGGCCATGTCTCTCTCCCTGAAGGCCAGGGTAGACACCCATTTGACCTCCACCTCCATGAGAGACTGGTGGGGGAGGGTTGTGATACTGCGAATGAGGAGAGGACATCCCGTTCCCAGGTGCGTTTGACAACATCCGACCTCCTTGCTGCTCCATCAAGTGCATCTTCTGCTGCTCGTACTGACTGAAGTGGTCAAAGTGGCTTAGTTTGGGCTGGCCTTGGCCAGGTGGTGGCTGTGGCGGGTGGTGGAGGGATGATGGCAGAGACCCGTAACCCTGGTCAATGGGCAACTGAGGTCCCAGTGGGTTGACCTGGCTTTCCGGAAAGCCGCACTCACCAAGGTCCTCCAACCCTTCACTGAACAGATTCCCATCGTCCCCAAATAAGCTCATCATCCCAGGGTCAGCCATCCTTCCTTCCTTCCTTCTCAGCCCGCAGCTTCCCCCTGCGGTGCTGCTGTTACTACAAGAGAGCTAGTCTGTGCTTCTTCCACTGAGGCGTATGTCCTCAAAGCTTTTAATCCTTTAACTAAATCTCCTGCATGTCACTCCATATTTCCTTAATTCTGTCAGACAATGCAGAGTCAGGCAAAGTCAGCTTACGGGACCTGGGAAGAGAAATGGAGAAAAAACAAACAAAAAAGAATAAATGAAACTGCAGAGAATTGGAGGAATGAACAATGAACAATGTGACCCACACCCAATCTACCTTTATTCTAAAGGATATGTATATTAGCCAGCAATTTAAATATGCAAAATGCCTTGGAACTACAGTTTTGCAGTTAAAGTTAGTTCAACTGTTTTTTCCTCCCCTTTCACCCAACCCCCATCCACTCAGCTTTTAAACAATAGGTTACTCACAACACATGCAGGCACCAACCCCAAATTAATTCATTCTTTACAATCCCTGGCAATTCATTCATGGATGGAAAAGAACAAAAGAACCCAAAGTACGGCAGCAGCAGCAGCTGCCACACCAGGCAGGCAGATGTACGAATACAGGCAGGCAGCCCATCTGCTGAACTAAAGCCCTGGAAATGCTCTAGTTACCAGCATGTCCTTAACCTCATCATCCCTTGAGCAGCATAATCAGATGAGCAAGCAGCAGTATCTAGGTCTATGACACAGGAATAAAGTAAGCAGACCAGAGGATTGAGTGTCCAACAGGAAGCAGCGCTGCTCCTACACTCCCAACTGGGACAAAGGAACGTATCATCCTTACTTGCATTTCAACTTCATATACAACAAAGTGCAAGGGAGAATACACATCCCCCACTTTGCCATTTCTTTTAAACCCACTACACAGCAGCTATGAGGAAAGAATCTGATTGGCCACACTTTCAATTACAGGCATATGATACAGAGTGCATCAGAGCACCTACACTCGTCAGATCACAGCGTTAACTAGTAGTCCTGTAGGAGTTTAAGTACCACTTCGTAAAATCAGCAAGTCAGATCCAATTGCCATTTAAATATATATATTTTGTTTTACATTTAGATTTTTTAAAACAATATTACTTATGTATGGAGCACATAGTATTTAGCCTACTGATTCTGGTACACTTCTAGGTTTACAGCTGACCGTTTGCCTAATTTCTTTTCAAAATGACAGACGTGGCTCCATGTCCATTGCACTTGAGGTCCATGACAGATTTTCTTAGTGTTGAACAGGAAGTTCAGTCACTGGCTTCATCCCCCCACCCAGAGGTAAACTGATTACTGAGTGACGTAGCAGGCTCCTTGTGTAACCAAGTGCAAGCCTACTCCAGCTGGAGTCCCTGAACACTGCTCCTTTAATACGTTATAAGCCACACAAAGCAAAACAGCAGGAAAACCATTTACTACTGCAGCTCTACAGCGGTGGAGTCAGGGCCATTACTAGTGTGACCCAATGGCTGATGTGAGCAGAGAAGCTTCACTTTTTACACAATTGCTCTTCATTTGTGTTTCCTGAAACTTGGCGACAGCAGAGTTTTTTTTTTCTTTTTTTAAATGCATAAACCGTTCATAATTTGTTTTGTAATTAGTAATTTGACATAGAAACTTTACAACTATGAGCTAGAGACTTTTCTTTTTGCACTTTATCTGTCATGGATAAAAGCAGTCTCCATTTAAACACATGAATACTTGGATAACAAACATTACAAATGTCTTATTCAGATATCTTGCACTGGGTGTCAAAGCATGGGGTAAAGTCTACCTATAACATCTCCAGATTAACACTCAATGTACTTTATTTATCTATTTATTTATTTATTTTTGTTTGTTTAATCCAAAAAGATCATGCATGGTTTTAAAATTAATTGTGCTTCTGAAATGCTGCATAGAGTTACTAAACAACAGGCCTATATCCTGATCTGTTTTAATGACTGAAAACAAAACAGGAATTCAAAACAGCAAAGAAAACACAATCATTGCTCTAAAGTGGCTTTTATTACTGCATTTCCTTATTCTACAGTTTTTACACCTTTGATTAAATATATAAAAGAAACAGCAAAAAGATGTTGGCTGTGAGTGAATGTGCTTGATACCATGTCAGGATATAAGGCTTCGGTTATGGTTATGGGTCCATTATTTGCCTGCAATAACCTCGGCACCATCACCAGTGTATTTTCATTTGCTTCTGTGAGGGACAGCTGTGAATCCACTGGAGATGCACCAGTTTGATTCCCTGTGTAATCTGAATAATAAATGCATCATCTGTGCCATGCACTTGGGTGCATCACTGCTGTGTCTGCAAGTCTTCCAATACCTTTTATAGTGTCTCCTAACTATGACATCAGAATATAATCAGTGGAAATTTGAGAATACACCAATTAAATACCAAATCCAAACTCTATCAATGGGGCGTGCTCTACATTCATAAGATGAGTAAAGGACAGAATTAAACCTAGTGTAAAACTTCAAAAAGCACTGTCTGAACTGGACTTACATTTCAACTGCAAAACAGAACTGCCATGTAAATAAATAACACCATGTCTTAATTTTGACCCATTGGTATCCACCATAAGAGAGTTTGTCCTGGCATTTTAGAGCTCAAATGGGGTAGAACATTGCTACAATACTATCTATCATATGGAACTAAACAATATATTAAAACCCCTACTGTATTAAATACAAAGCCACTTCACATGAAAGCAACTAACTTATCATTGTACAGTGCACCCTCGCTATAACAAACCTGTTAGGGTCTAAGCCTTTTGTTTGTTATATCAAAAGGGTTCGCTATAGTGAAAGGACAATCAAAATGAAGGTTAAACTGCTGGAGTAAATTAATGAGATGAGATTGTGAATGCAAGTAGAATTACACATACCTGCCCCCCTCATGTATGCAGTATTCTGCCTTTGCTTGTCCTGTTTGTTAAAGAATTAACAGTACAGAAAGCACAAATCCTGAATCCAAACTGATTTTTTATTCCAAATCAACCCGACATGAAAAGTTGACATGAAAAGTTAAGATCAAGCTTTTTTTTCTTTAATCAATTTTGCTTTGCGCATGGTTGCTTAACAAGCCAAAAAAGTGGTTTTTGACAAGCTATATTCACGACAGACATGCCTGCATTACTCCTTTTTTCAAAAGATCAATATAGTTTCCAGCTCTGTTGCAACAAAATTATTTGTTACACAGCGCACATTTTTTATTAAGACAAAACAGCTGACTCCACTGCAGAGGTGGCATCCCGTGCGTACAGAGCGGGATGTTAACAGTGTGTTTATATGATCTTTTTAGTTTTTTTACTTGGGGTCCAGGTTCATTATAGCTGAAGGCTCGTTATATGAAGGGCATTATAGTGAGGGTGTACTATATCTCACTACTGACTCAAGGAAACTGGAAAGTGAGAAGGCTGCCTGACGGTGTATTAGAGTGTTGATTTTCAGACTGAAATCGTTTCTAGATTGAAACCATGAATTTTTTTCCCCCCTCTTTCCCTCTCCCTCAGATTGTCCACCTGTACAAGATGTTTTACATCAAATACAATTTTTCAAGAAAGGCCTGGTCAAAGAGACTCATCTGAAAAGGTTAAATCCTTTTTATACAAGTAGACTCTGATCTATCCTAGGACATGTCTCTCAACCTAATCGTCAGCAAGTTCTGTAGTTCTGTTCAGTAACCATTTGCTATCTTCACCTTGTTCAATTGGTCTAATGTTGACAAATAACCAGTTATAAAAATGACACCACCACATGACAAGCTAGTTGATTGTGCTTTTCAATATCTGCTTTCAAGGACCACACTTGCATCAGATTTAGATAGAAAACAAAGTCACAGTTTATGCCTCAAACAGTAGCGTATATTACTGGGGCTGATGATAGTAAAAAAAAAAAAAAAAAAAAAACTATTAAATTTAGAACTAGTTCACAAAGAAAGCATTCTCCACAATCATATGAACAATAAATGCTTTGTACTGCTAGGCTAGCAACTAGGGGAAGGACAAACCACCATTAAAATAATGGAGGGAGATGAGAGGAAAGAGGAGGGTGGTGGGTAGAGATACTGTACAGAGGGAAGTTAGTTATATTATTGCTAGCAACAATCAAATGTTCTCCTTGAAATTACATTCTCTACAAAGCAGACTAAACCACTGGTGGATCCAAGACAGGGGTGTGCACTTCATACCAACCGACGCCCGGGACAACAAGTTTTGCCGTTATACTTTGCCCGTTGGACAAACAGTTTTTATTTATTTTTCTTATGTTGGTTCTGTTGTTAGAAACACACTCCAGTATATTTCTAGAGAGCCGTGCAAGATTCTGAAAATTGAATTGCGGAAGTCTAGCACCTACAAACAAACATTTTAAAAAGTGTTTACGTCCCACCCCTACCACTTCTGATTGGCTAGCTGTGGAAGAAGCTAATCTTCTATTGGTTACAAAGAAACCCAGAAATAGCCGCCAAGACAGCCACTGGCAAGGCACAGACTAATCTCTTAAACTTAGGATATTTATGTTTTTTTGTAAATTAGCAAATAAGCGATAATGCTTAATACATGAATATGACTAATGCAGCAATCTAGTAAAGTTACAAAAAAGGTCGCTAAGGTATTGGCGAATTCAACAATCAACAATCGTGTTCTGTAATTTATAAAATTATTTGAGTCTTTGTGGTCAAATGTGAACAGAAGCGATATTAGTTATTAGACATGAACAATCCATTGACATATGTTTGATTAAAATGAAATGCTAATATATGGGATTCTGCGCAATATATTAGTTTTAAATAAAAGACTATAAATCTCATGGCAGTGGGTATATATTACAGTTAAGGATTTGGCTGAATACCAAATCCACAAAATCTGTCAAGAAAACAAAGAATTTAATGAAAAAACAGACTGGCAGCTACTTACAAGGGACATGCACAATCTATAGTTTTGAGCATTTTAGTTGATAGTATTTATTCAAAATATATCCCCCGAATAAGACTCCAGTTTGAAACGTACACAATTTACCACTAGCCCCCTTCCCCCACAACATTAAATACAGAACTGTTCACCTTAGCAACTGTTTAATTGTTTTACTTTGTGGTTACCAAAAGCACACCCGTGCCTGCAAGGATAGTTTCCACCAATCAGACCTATACAGCAGCTGACTGGCTTTCTGGATTCTCTGACTGGGCGGGACTGTGTGAAGCAAGAAATATTAAACAAATAGAAACTTTACCTGATGTCACAAGTTTAAATGAAAGAGTGCTGGTGAGTGCAAAGTGGTCTATAATAATGGTATTGCACTATTTTGATAGATATTGCTTACTGTATTAAAAAAAATTCAAGCAATACGATTAATCGTTGTTACAAGGCTCTCCAGATAGAATCGCCACCACTATTAAATACATTTACTAAACTCCTGAAGCAATTTATACTCACATGTTCGAATACACTGCAGTTTAGGAGAGGGGAGTTGAACCTGACCTGCCTTAAAGTGTCCCAAGGTTGTGGAGCCTGTTGACAACCCCATGAGAGCTATGGGGAAAAAACTACCGTGATGACCTGAATCTCCCTGCGAAATAAAACCCACTTTGATTTAAATGCACCGTGTGTGTAACACATATCAAATAGGCTTCGAAATAGTTTTAAAAATAGTAATAAAACACAGCAGTTCCCAAATAAATCAACTTGTATTGGCACATAACAATAACGTTATTTAACTAACGAAAGTATATTGTTCAACAACGTCTTGCACATCTGACATTTGTAAAGTTACCTAATTTTTAAAATAACCTAATGATATTAATATATAATATATATATAATATATATATATATATTATTATATTATATAGAATATATATATATATATATGTGTATATGTATGTATGTGTGTGTCTCATAATCAGTTTTCGACCTCATGTGAACGTTCTTTTTGATCCATTGACAATGTTTTACGTCATATATGTTTCTGTAAATACTTGAAAATGAAATCAAAGCTCATCTGCAGACAATTCCCAGAGATGTAGAGCACTTGTGGGTAGCTTTGTTTTTTCCATCCAGTTCGTCCCATACAAGTTCTATGGGATTGAGGTCTGGAGACTGGGCAGGCCAGGTCATTAGATTGAGTTGTCCTTCACTTTCCTTCTTCATCAAATAGTTCTTGCACAACTTTGAGGTGTGTTTCGGGTCATCATCTTGCTGAAGAATGAAGGACTGCCCAACTAGCCGTAATCCTGATGGAATGGAATGCCTCTGAAGCATGCTATGATAGCCATGCTGGTTGAGCTTGCCATGGACTTGGTAAAGATCACCAAATCTGTCACCAGCAAAGCAACCCCAGACCATGACACTGCCTCCTCCATGCTTGACAGTGGGAACCACACATGCAGAACTCATGCGTTCACCCTCTCCGCGTCTTGCAAATACTCGGCGGTTGGACCCAAATATTTCAAATTTTGACTCATTGGTCCATAAGACCGACTTCCACTCCTCAAATGTCCAGTTTCTGTGTTTTTTGGCCTATGCAAGTCTCTTCCTCTCATTCTGCACTCTTTAACAATGGCTTCTTTGCAGCAATTCTTCCAGTTAGGCCAACTTCACGCAATATCCTCTAGAACAGCTGATGTTGAAGCATCTGTACTTCTAGTAGCATTTAGCTGAGCTTGTATTTCAGGGGCAGTTAATCGCCGGTTTTGCAGACTTGTGACTCGAATGAACTTGTTCTCTGATTCTGATGTCAACCTTAGCCTGTCCGACCTTGTTCGGTCCTCATGAGTGCCGCTTTCTTCAAATCTTTTGATGGTCTTGGCCACAGCAGTTACAGACACTTGCAAAGTTCTTGTGATTTGTCTTAAAGATTGACCTTCATTTCTTAAAGTAATTAGACTGTCTTTCTTTGCTTAACAAGAGTATTTTGCCATTTTCTGCTCCCTTACATTCAGGAATGACAAACTTGTGCCTATACTACCTATATTTACAGTAATCATGGACCCTCACCTGTTAACAATAATTGGTGACAAAAGGTTAATTAGGCAACATGCTAGTTAACTCTGAGAACATCTAACAAAGACACTTTTATACTTAGGCTAGTGTTCTAACACTGTGTTATACACATTTCAGACTTTTAACTGACTTGGGCTTCAGACCGAAATCCCCTTTCTTTGGGTCACCATTTCATTGAAACTGACAAGATTTACATTTTCATTTAAAAATTAAATTTTTGAATGCAATTCACTTATGATTATCAGCTTATATAAGTACACGTATCATATAATTAAATATTAAAGTGTTCATAGACAAGTTTATACAGTTAAAAGCATATATAATCATGAAAAACCTGGTTTCACGCAGGTGTACTCAAACTTTTGACTGGTACTATATATATATATATATATATATATATATATATATATATATATATATATATATATATATATATATATTCTGTGCAGATTTGTTTTTTTTTTTTTTTTTTAAATCTCAGTATGATCTCTAGAACACGTCTGACAGACAAAGCAACAAAGCACAAAAATCTACAAGTTTGCTGTTACTATATATTTCAGGTTTACTGCATAGCTTTACTCCATAAAAAGTGTTATGTGAATGTGCTGTTGCATACGGGGGTATGTTTGCAGTCATAAGCTGCATGAGTGTTTAGTGCGTGCGCTACCAGTACTGTAGGGAGTTGAAAGCTGCGACAGTGTTCATCAGTCGTGTTCTTTTTATTAAAAGACAACAGTTAAGTTCAATACCTGATTAGTGTCTTATTTAAATAAGAACTGCACACATTGGACGGATGTATTAAAATGGATGTGTGTCTGGGCGGATATAGGATTCGGCTCATCAAATCTTAAGTATTCGACCCGAATCCTAACCCTGCTCAAAAGCAGGTATTCAGGCCGAATCCGAAACCTGGATTCGGTGCATCCCTAATTACATTGCAGTCCATTTATAAGAATCACATCAGTCCTGGGTGTTTTGATTCTTATAAGCGGCTGACTATACAGACTGGTACGATTGCTGTGGTGCAGAATCAAACTTTGTATGAGAATGGCAAGACCTTGTTCCCTGGCTGCAGTGTAACACGCTGAACACTAGATGTCACGAGTTCCTGCATGTATGCATGCCCACGAAAAATCCACAGCTGTTTTCCTTAACGAATTATGGATAATAGTCTGTTGGTTAACTGCTTGTTAAAGTTAATGACACCTCGATAGAAATGACGATAGTCGATAGCTTTGTGATGGGGGTATAGAGGTGTAAGGAAGCAGAAGTAACAAAAAGAAAACAAAACTCTAGTAAGAGATCTAGTGTTTGTTCCACACAAAGTACTGTTAGTTAGTGCTCCAGCTGAGAGCTAGGTTTATTTTGTTTGTTTTATTAGCAGTTGTTTCACCACTGCAGTGTAAGAAAAATAAAAGCATCATCGGTTTAAAACTGTAAATCAAGCCTGATAAATTTACACTGCCCTCAGCCACTCTGTCACATTACAATTAGCAAAAGCGTGCCTTCAGCAGTTTAAACATAGTATACAGATGTCAATGGTGCTCAATCACCAAGGACAGTACACCAAAACAAGTCCTCGTGGGTAAGCAGCTTGTTATATGATCATGATTATGACTTGTTTACTCAAGGCTGCAGAATCCTATTTTACTACAGTACACTTGAGAAGCGATCGACTCGTGAGGGTGCCTAGTTTAACTGCCATGCAGTGTTAAGTGGAATGGCCTTTGAATTAAAATGACAATACAGTATTTCCGTCAGGAGTACCACTGCATTTAAACATATGTGGCTTACTGATTCTGCTGCAATGCAAATCTCAGTTTTTTATTAAAACAGATGCAAAGCACTGCAATCCCCTCCTCCTCACCATGCCGTCTACATGCATCACACAATAACACTGCTGCACTCAGTATGTATTCAATGAACATGTATTCACGCTATTGAAACACATTTTTACTAACAGAACACAAAAAACATTTCTGCACAAAGCAGTGGCACAGTCACGTTTGACTACAAACAATGCAGCGATTCATGCACCATTGCACTATCCACGCTGCGTATGTGCCTAATCACGTGAGATGTGATCAAATTCAAAAACAGCTTTTATTGGCTGTACACGTCATTGCACTTGATACAGTACCATATTAAATGTCAGTTTGCCCCGAAATGATTCTTATAAGCGGATTGCTTGATTCTTACAAGCAGATTAATTTACATTGGTTGGTACATGAATTATTTGGTCCCAGTGGTTCTGATCACTATATGTGGTTGATTCTTAGAAATGGACTGCACTGCAATTCATTTATGTATTTATTTTTCAGTGAGAGTAGTGCAGGGAAAGAATGTTGCCCTCTGTAGCAGGGAGAGATCTGTGCTGACTCTGCTGGTGTGTTCATGGGCTGCAGGAAGAGGGCGGCAGTCGCCCAACAACCGCCTGCGAGTCATGGCAGTGACACAGGGAGGTGGGAAAGTGGGTGTGTGGACTTTCCCCCCCTCTGAATGGCTGAGAGGCAAGTCTTGGGCGATTGTTGGTCCTATAAAATAACGCTCTGCCCTTATAGACTCGCTGAGAGTGCAGAAACGCTGGTCGCGGACCGAGAACCAGTCGGGAGAGAAAAAGACACAAAAGTGTCACATTGAGAGCGGGGAACCCTTGGGCAGACCCCTTCAAAATATAACAGAGCAGGCTAGGTAGTCGGCAGCGTAGGACGGAGATCCGGGTCGCACGGGCAGCGGCGACCGGGATATTGCTGCAGAGTGCAGCACCTTTTATTTGTAGTTTTGTTATTGTGTTATTTTGTCCCTTGTTATTTTTGCCTTCTGTTTTCGTTGTTATTTCTTTGAGCACCTGCAAGACGCCGGTATTGTGTACCATCGCTTGGTATGCCCGTGGTTCTGTTTACCATTGTTGGTAAATCAGACCACGGACCCACAGCGCCATCTGTGGGATAAACTGAAAAACAGCACCCCGAAAATAAAACTGGGCACCTGTGCGGTGTTGCCAAATCCACCTGTCTGTCTCCTGTGTCAGTGAATTACCCATTTTTAAAAAAAAAAAAATGTAAAAAGCCATCAGGGTAAGAAACCAGGATCACCCTGCTGCAGCAGTGTTCCAGTTAGCCATCATGGAACAAGGTGTTAGATGAGAACAAAGTAGCTGTAAAATATTGTACGCTGTTTAAATGAGTACACAACAGAATAGAAATATTTTGTCTTTGCAGAATTTGACGGAGCCTACTGTAAAAATGCAGATAAACTTGACAGATTATACACAAGTCCTTTAAAAATCTGGGGTTCACAGTTACAAAACTGAAAGAACATCAAGAAAAATCAGAATTCCACAAAGCAGCAGTAATAGTTGGCAATAATTTCGTATGTGTTGCAACAAACAAACACCTGTACATCAGGGGGTAAAATGCAACATTACCTTAGAGTCATGAATAATCTCGATAAATACTGTACAATCTTTAATAGTAATGGGGTAAGCATTAAAAAAAGAGCCTTCTGTTTTAACTGCAACATTACTTTGAACTACTTTACAAAAACTTAGTATCAAAATAAAAAATCAAACAGCTATTCACTTTGACTTCAGCCAATATCACTTTCAAGATAAGCACAGAAACACAGCACACATATTATATATATATATATATATATATATATATATATATATATATATATATATATATATATATATATATATAATATAAATATTCTAAAGCACAGAAATAGAACTTATATTAAAAAAATTCTTACTCAGTAAACATGTTAAAACCATACAGATAAATAAAATAAGGCCATACATTAAAAAAAGTTAGCGGTTGCCTCCGACGATGGTTCTAGTTGGATATGTAGCTGAACTGGGGTGTTTACACTTCAACCTGTGTAGCTTTGAATTTCTTACTCTTATTGCGATTGGCTGCAAAGACAACAGGGTTAGCCAGAGATTGGAAAATGTTTGTTGGGTTGGTTTTTCTTGTGTAGTTTCCTAGTAACTGAAGACTTTGTTCTGGGTGATAGTTGTTAGTGGAAGTTTTGGGGGAGGCATACAAGCTGTGCAGCAAGATTGCTATGCGTATTTGAACGCATTAAATTTAATGTGTATTTCAAATTTTTTTATATTTAAGAACAGCAGGTATACAACATATCTGGACCACTGACTCCAAGTATTGCTTATTATAGTTGTAGTCTTAGTACATTACTTAAATTTACTAGCAAATGTGTTCCACATAGCACTGAAATGCTATACGTTTCACAAGGAACCTTTTGTTTATCTTGAAGAATTTAGTGAACCAGTCAAGCTACAAGGCTAGAGCCACCCCTGTTAATCACTAATTCATTGATTGTGTTCACTATTAAATAAAACCAAAATCCTACAAGTTATATTCTATTTTGTGTGTGTTTTGTGAGACGGAGAGGGGGGCAAGTAGATTTAAGAAGGACAAGTCGATTTTTCTAGTATTTCGTCCCTTGGACAAGAAGTTCTTTTTCAAAAGTTGCACAACCCTGCTAGAGCCCAATGGCAACATGCTGAGACACTGAAAAACACCACCAAGCACAACGGATTACTCTAATTAACACCCAGTGCTTTTTTATGCACCAACTGTATCCGTTGCCGATTAAACAACTGACATGGCAATTTCCTACATTTAGCATTTAAAAGCTGGTTTTGAAAAAGAAAGAGCCAATTGCATAAGCATTATTCTGTTGGCTGGTTATGGGATCGCTCCCTGTCTACACTATCCCATGAAGGGGCCCCTGTTCAAATAGGCTCTTATGTACACCAGTAGCATCCCCCCCTCCCCTCCTTCCAAGCACTGACTGCAGCTGAATATAATTTCTGTTCCTCTTTGCGAGCACAGCATGTGTGATTGGGGGCAACTTATCCATCATGAATAAACTTGAGCACAAAGACAGGCCGAGTGTCACAGGATACAAAAGGGCAAAAGGTCACAGTGGTGGAGCTACGGGGTTTGTACAGGGCTTGGGTTGTTTTATGCATGGCTGCCTCATTTATATACTTTTTTGTGCATGAAAAAACACCAACCGTGAAGACATGCAGTTTATACACAGTCTGCTGCTTGGGTAGGACAGATGTCTTACCCACCAACAGCCCTTTTGCATTCCCAAATTCCTATTATGGAATTAAAGTACACATTATCTCGGAATCAACAAAAACATTAAAACTACAAGTAAAAACAGCAGAATGTTGAGTCATTGACACTTTGTCCTATCCGCAGGTGTGATTACAGCCACCTGCCCGAAAACCAGCTGGAAACCTGCTACAGGCACCTGAACCACACACACAAAATCAAACTTTGGAATCATAGAACAGATAAAGCAAAAAGATTGATTATAACACACACCAACATCCCCAGATAACTTCCTTGAAAATGTCTACTGCAGTCATTTTCATTTCTTGCTGTACAATATGTGCATCCCATGAGAAAGTCCTTTCATGCAATAGTTGGTATTTTAAACAAGTATAGATACATTTCAAAGTAACTCAGCAATAACAAACAAGCGACTTGCACCTGACCTCTGGCAAACAGTATAGACACTTTTGCACAGTGAGCTGTCCCCTGATGTCATGCTTTACCCCTAAATAATTAAACAAGCATCAGCAGGTATGTATTAGTGCAATCTCCCGAAGTGACGGGTGAGCAATGGGATTAAAGTAGCATGAACCTTGTCTGGTTATTTGCAAATGAGACCAGAAGTAAATCTCACCAGTTTCCCCAAGCCTCCATAAGAATAAGAGTGCTATGCTATGAAGTTTGAAATTTAAGGTGGTGGCTTATTTATGAAAACACTTAATATCCAAGTTCTGTACACAGTCTTAGCTACAGTATCATTCCTTTTTAAACTGAACCCTTCATTCTTGCAGTGGCAGCAGACCCACAAACTCTTAAAAGGACTACTAACCATTGATTGAAATCCATGTGCTTACCTATAACTATTAGCTTTACTGGCACCTCTTACTGTGGTGAGAATCTGTTGGTTGGTCACATGTTTAATTGTTTGTTATATTAATTCAGGATATGCAAAAACTTAACAGCAAAGAAACTGCTGCATCCTGGTACATTTTCAACAGAAGAAAATAGGGACCAGTGATCATACTGCTTGTGGTAATACGAGGTAAAAATTTTAAAAAACAATGTTAGTTATATAGATGTTAGTTTATAGTTTGCACTGTAATATTTTCTGTTTCTCTTTTGTAATCCTTGTATAAAATCACCCAAGTTAAAATCTGCTGGGTTTTAGAAACCCACACTTATGACATGATAGAATAACACCAAGCTTATCAGACTCTTGCTTCCTGACTTTTTGTCTGAAGAAATACTACAGGCGTGTGGTTTTTAGCTCTTCAGTGCAGCTTGTTTTTGTGCACAGCAGCCTAAGGTTGTGGGTGTGGGTGTGTGTGTGTGTGTGTGTGTGAGACCATGCTTGGATTCAACTGAGAACACATTTCTGGACAAAATAAAAATGGCAGCTGTAAGTTCGCAGATGAACAAAAAGTGTCCAATCAGATTGGTCACTTGCCAAAATGCTGGAGTGTAGTTTGATCCCCTGCATCTAGACCCTGCAAAAAAAAAAAAGGGGGTAGGGGTGTTTAAAAGCAACCCCTCAGGCTCTAAACCACTATTTAAAACACACTTCCACCCAGTAAACCATCACAAATAAAGTATAACAGGTCAATTCACATAACTTGGACAATTCTAATAATAAATGGATGACAGAATTAATTCTTTACTTAACCCTTAAGTGAGACACAGTAACCCTATTTTTAAATGGCTTCTAAAGAAAACAGAAGTGGGGTCAACATAGCCCCTATATGTTCGGTCTGAAATTTCTTGTAACAAATATTAAATAAAAAATGCATGTAAATCGTGTAGGGCAGCAATGAAGGGTACTTGCAATTTGCATAAATTACTAGTGACATCACCATAGCTACTTGTTTATATTTGATTGACAATCCTATTTTACAAGTAATCCATATAAATGGAATAAAATATTTCACATGTAGTTTAAAAATACATTATACAGAACAGTAATCATGTTTTTATAATGTAAATAATAAAAACATGTATTTACACAACTGGATGGTGCTTGCAATAATTATAGTAAGCTTGCATCGCAGCAGCACCAACTGCAGCGGACTTGGGCAAAACAAAGCTTTACTTAAGTCACCGTTTCAAGCTGATTATCAGTAACGTTTTACTACTAAAAATAATAGTACTAATAACAATATAAGACATACGCTTGTCAGATGACCCCAGAGTTTTTTTTTTGGTCATCTGGGCATTTAACAAAAAAAAAAAAAAAAAAAAAAACCCAAACAGCAATGGGGTAGAGACATTTCTTTCAGTACAGCTTACGCTATACAACGCTTTTCTGTCAAGATGGCGAATGAAGAAATTAAATGTATGCCTCTGGATAACAAGAGCTGAAGGTGGGAGGGGCAGATGGTGCTCCGTTTTCGAAATCAATTATTAGTGTTATTGTATATTTTGTATGTTTCACCTCCTCTGTTCCTCTCTGAATGGCTAGGGGTCGCTGTCAGTCAACTCAGTGGCTGTAGTTTCACTGTCAGTCATTTCATCCTGTTCTGACAGATCTCATTGACTAAAGCAGCGCTAGAATGCTTTCATTTGTTTAAGTGACTGTCAATCAAACCTGCACTGACAGTCCACTTTCATTTGCCAGCTACAGAGCCTGTCATTCAAAGAGCCTACTATGAAATTAGCGGGTTAAGGTGTAGGTAGGCTTTTGCTGAAGGTATATAAAGTAACAGTTAGTTTGGTTTGAAAACAGGGCGCAAAAGGAAAACACTTAATGAATATTATGCACAATACCCTGAACAACAGCTAAAGTCTCTGCGTCAGGACAAATTGGGCCCGTCTGCCATGCCTTCAGTGACTCCAGCTGTGCTGAAGCAGGAGAGGGGTAGAGCTCACACTCTGGATAGTAAATGCAAGTTTAGTTCTGTTCAGCTATCTGTTTTGTTCTGTGCATATTATTTTTACTTGTCTGTGTAATACACTTAAGAGTTTTCTACGGCTTATTTGAGACCATTTTTTAAATTTGTGTTGGATCTTTATCTATACAAGGTAGCTTCGCTGTAAAGATAGGAAAAAAACGGTAAATTTCAAAAATAAACGTCGATATTAATCGATTTGGCATAAAAAATATGTATGTATATATATATGTGTGTGTGTGTATATATATATTAGTAGCAAGCCTAATCACAATGCAGTAAAATGTGCCAAAACAAGAAAAGACATGCAAGGCTGCAGATAGAAATCAAATTTTACAAAGTAGCTGTCTGCCTGGGAAGCCATACAAATAGTTGGTAATCAGAATGTTGGTAACCCTGATTTTGTTGCATGTTGAATATGATAAAGGGATTTCTCTACATGACACGCTTCTCAATGGCATAAGTTGGGAGTTCTTTTTTTTTTTTTTATCTTAAAGATCGATCTCACCCATGATCTTTGAATTGAAAAATAAAACATTTTTTAGTAAGTTTCAGTAAGTTCTTTCAAACTGTATTAATCATCGATTTGGCAAAATTTTTTTTAATTGAATAGCAGCAAGCCTAGTTATAACACTCATATTGGGTGTCCCGAGACCCGTGTTATAGCGAGGGAGCACTGCGTGTGTGTGTGTGTATATATATATATATATATATATATATATATATATATATATATATATATATATATATATATTATTAGGGATGAAACGATTTCTCGATAGTACGACATATTGCGAGTACTTTAAATGCATTGAAAGAAATAGATGCTTAATTACAAAATATGATGTACTGTTTCTAAGTACATTTAAATAAATACAATGTGTAAATAAAGCAGGAGGAAAAAAGCTTGCAGTCCCATTTTGACAAGACTCAAAGGTATAATTTTTTGCAACTATTAATGATTGTAATAACGACAATTTCATTAAGATTATTTTTCTTCCACCTGTGTACTAGTAATTTTTTTTTTTTATTCTTGCTAGAATCTTGCTCTTTTTTAAAGCCTGTAGCTTCCTTGTGTTGCAGACCATATCCCACAGAGAAAAAAGACAGAACTTGTTATTTTTTTCTTTTTATTCAGTTAAAGTAGTAATTGAAAAACAACCGCTACTATCGTGATACTTGGTTTATGGTGAAAGAGTGGGCTCACAACTACTCTATCCTGGAAATTTACTATCGTTTCATCCCTTGTGTGTGTGTGTGTGGTGTATATATATATATATATATATATATATATATATATTATATATATATATATATATATATATATATATATATATATATATATATATATTAGTGCTGGGACAAACACAGGATTTTCATGTTCGCATATTCATTTTAGGACATTCACTCAATTTAAATATTCGTTCGGATATTCGTTAGTTTTCAAAAAGTAATAAAAGCCATTATATTGCTCAACACAAGCAGAAACCGCTTAGCAGCAGGGGGAGGGGGGTGTGGGCTGTGTCTTTTACATCTAGTCGTTACAATAACACGTCAAAATGGAAAAATATCACAGGAGTAAAGAACACATTGTGTAGGGCCTTACTTTACCCCAGTGAATTAACTATAAAACAAAAAGATGCAAAGGATGGATTAAATGTTTTGTTTATTCGCAAAATAGTAGGCCTACAGTGCCTATAGAAGTATATACCCCCCCCTTTGACGTTTTCACAGTTTGTTGTGTTACAACCTGAAATCTTGATGCATTTAAACAGGGCTTTTTTCCTTTGATTTACACAACCTACTCAACACTTTCAATGTGTGAAAAAATGGGGGGGGGGGGGGGAAAAAACAAATCAATTAAATAAAAACTTGAAGTCTTCATTAGATAAGTATTCACCCCCTTTGCTATAACACTCCTAAATAAGCTCAGGTGCAACCAATTGCCTTCAGAATTCACACAATAACTTAAATGGAGTCCATCTGTGTGTAATAAAAGCGGTTCACATGATTTCAGATTAAAAAAATACACCTGGTCTCTAAAAGGTCCCACAGATGGGTAGTGCATTCAAAGCAAAAGATACTACCATGAAGACCAAGGAGCTTTCAAAACAACTCCAGGATAAAGTCGTGGAAAGGCACAGATCAGGTGAGGGGTATAAAAAGATTTCAAAGGCATTGAATAAACCTTGGAGCACAGTCAAGTCGATCATTAACAAGTGGAAGGTATAAGGCACCACCCAGAATCTGCTTAAAGCAGGCCGTCCTCCCAAACTGACCAGCCGGGTAAGAAGTGTTCCATGGCTGAGATGGGAGAAACTGTCCATGTGTCAACAATAGCTGAGGTACTCCACAAATCTGGCCTGTATGGAAGACTGGCAAGCAGGAAGCCATTTCTGAAAAAAGCCCATGTGAAATCCCACTTGGAATTTGCAAAAATGCTTGTGGGAGACTCGGAAAAGATGTGACAAAAGATTCTGCGGTCCGATGAAACAAATTGAAATATTTGGCCTAAATGCAAAGCGTTATGTCTGGCGCAAACCCAACACAGCATATCACCAAGGTAACACCATCCCTACTGTGAATCATGGTGGTGGCAGCATCATGCTGTGGGGATGCTTTTCATCGGCAGGGATTGGGAAGCTTGTTAGTGTAGAGGGCAAAATGGATGGAGCTAAATACAGGCAAATCCTTGAGGAAAACCTGCTTCAGGTCTGTGAAAGTCCTAAGACTGCGATGGAGATTCACCTTTCAGCAAGACAATGACCCCAAGCACACAGCCAAAGCGACTCTGGAATGGCTTAAAAAGAAAAGTGAATGTCCTAAAGTGGCCCAGTCAAAGCCTGGACTTGAATCCGATTGAGAAGCTGAGGCAAGACTTGAAGATTGCTGTCCACCAACGATCCCCATCCAACTTGACAGAGCTTGAACAGTTTTGCCAATAATGGGCGAATATTGCACGATCCAGATGTGCAAACCTGGTAGAGACTTACCCCAAAAGCCTCACAGCTGTAATTGCTGCGGTGGTTCTACCAAATATTGACTCAGGGGGTGAATACTTATCAAACCAAGACATTTCAGTTTTTTTATTTTTCACTAACTGTTTCACAATAAGTCTCTTGCCTCTTCAAAGTGTTGAGTAGGTTGTGCAAAAGGAAATTTACACAACAAAGGAACTTTTAAAACAAACTATAATTATGTTGACAGCTACCCACAGAGACATTGGTACATGTTCTACAACACTGATTTTTACGTTGTGTTTCATGGTAAGCTTGTTTGTCTACTTCCAATACCATTATTTATACTGTGTACTGTTTTGCATGTTAACTTCATTAATCTGAAATAGTTACACTGGAAAATAATATAACTATGCTGAAAATAATATAACTATGTAAAAACGCAGGTGTTTGGTTGAAAAACGCAGATTGAGATGGTATGCTTTTTACAAACGCACATTTAACGGCTAGCGTGACCTCTGCCGCATTTTATTTCCTTTACTCTTACACATTTTCATAATGTAATAACATTATGAAAAGGTTTACTTGTGCCTTTTTGTAGCTGAACGAGAAACCAAAACAAAACTGAAATTAAACTTTAAACACTTCAAATAAAACAAAAACGTGGAAATGGCATTGTAAAATGAATGACAAAAAAGACTAACCATTTTGGTTCTAGTTTATTACATTCCACATAGTCACAACAAAAATATATACAATATATACAATCTACATAAATATAACTACACAACATTTCCACCAAGTTGGGCACTATTTAAGCGAAGCATTAAGAATGATATGCTTGCCTTTCTCATTAGCGGGAATGCAACACAACGCTTTTTTGACCACTATGCTTGCACGCGCATAACCTGACTTGTTTACTTTTTGCTGTCTATATAATAATCTCGCATATTACACAAAGCTCTTTCATTTGCCATGTTTGAAACTGTAGCACTACTTTTGGTGAGGCGATAAATAAGTGCAAGTTATTTTGTAATTTTTAGCCAATACGAACATCTGAATTTTGTATCCGAAGACAGGTCAAAAATTACCTTAATATTTGATTTTGTCCCAACAGTAACATACCGTATTCCTTTGAATTTAAGATGCACTTTAACCCTTTTTTGCTTTTCAAAAATAGCCTGTGTCTTAGAGTACAGTATAATGATGCGTATATTACAAAATCGACAACAAAAGATGTGACTACCCGAGTACACAAACAGCCACGTGACTGACTGCAGAGAAAAGACAAAGGCATCTGCCCGAATACACAAGCAGCACAAAGGTGATTTACTGCTGAGAAAAAAACAAAACCAACTCCAAGAGAAACTGTTACAATTTCAGCACTTCTAACAAACAGTACCAGTTTGAGCAGATTGGAAATTCTGATCAGACCCCCGTATTTTTCGACATCCAAAGCAACAGTTCAGTGCTGTTGTGGTTGCTGGACTACAAGTTGCCCGATGCCGTGGAGTGTTGTGTCGTGCTTGCTGTTGCCAGAATGTGTGATGCTGTAAGTGAGTGGCGGTATATGGACGACAGAGATGTCATCTTAAGTATTATACAGTGCGCAGCATAATAAACAAGCTCTATGGTTAATCTACCATAACACTTGTGTTAGTTTGTGAGGTTGTGTCTGTAAATGCATATTTTATGTTTTTTATATATATATATATATATATATATATATATATATATATATATATATATATATATATATATATATATATATATATATATATATATATATATGTTTAGGTGTGTTTAGGTCTGGACTTTGACTAGGCCATTCTAAAATACAGAATTTCTTCTTCTGCAGCAATTCTTCTGTAGATCTGCTTGTATGTTTAGGATCATTGTCTTGCTGCATGACACACTTTCAGTTCAGCTTCAGCTCACGGACAGATGGCCTGACATTCACCTCTAGAATTTTCTGATACAATACAGAATTCATGATGGCAAGCAGTCCAGGTTCCAAGAAAGCAAAGCATCAAAACATCACACTCCCACCACCGTGCTTGCTAGTTTGGATGAGGTTCTTCTGTTCGAACGCAGTGTTTGGTTTTCGCCAAACATAACTTTTCTCACTGAGGCCAAAAAGTTCTACGCCAAACATAACTTTTCTCACTGAGGCCAAAAAGTTCTACCTTTGACCCTTCTATCCAGAGAACATTATTCCAGAAGTCTTGTGGATCATCTGTGTGCTCTTTGGCAAACTTCACATGGGCAGCAATGTTCTTTTTAGAGAGCAGTGGTTTCCACCTGGCTATCCTTCCATAAACACCATTCTTGTTCAGTCTTTTTGTGATAGTTGAGTCATGAACACTCAGATTAGCCAAGACGAGAGTGGCCTGCAGATCCTTGGGTGTCACTCTGGGGTTGGTTGTGACTTCCTTGATGATTTTCCAGTTTGTTCTTAGAGATTTTGGTAGGACGACTGCTCCTGGGTAGAGTGGCTGTGGTCTTGAACTTTCTCCATTTGTAGACTAATCTTTGACAGTGAATTGGTGGCATCCCAAATCCTCAGAAATGGTTTTGCAACCCTTTCTAGACTGATGAGCATCAATAACTGTTTTTCTGGAGGTCCTCAGGGATTTCTTTTGATCGTGGCATGACTGATTGTATATATAAAATACTGCACATGTATATGGAAAACTCAAACGTGTCTTGGGCCACTATATATTTATCTGGACATGTACAATTGTTGAAAGGTCTGTGTAGTATTGAGTCAGACTTGAAACTTGTTGGTGGAGGCAGGGAATCATTCAAAGTGGCAGGGAGTGGATTGGCTGGTGCAAAAAGACCTTAAATAGGGCTGGCAGTTTAACTGGCTGGTTTTGAGGCACGGTGTTGTTTGGATCCAGCTGATGAGACTTGTGGACCAATCGTGTCTTTCCTGTTGATTTGCCAGAGTAGCTGCGAATTGAGCCTTCATTATGATATCCTGTCACAGACATAATTTCCCTTGTGTTTGGACCAGTGTCAGAAAGTATGTTTAATAGCTTTTATGTTATCAGATTAGTTGTAGACTAGAATGTTAACAGGAAGCGCCAGTATTTATGCGCAGGTTGATTTAAAATTTAAAAATCACAGTTAAGTACTTCAACATTCCAGTGTGCACCTATACAAAATGGAAGCCCGCTAGATTTGGAAGCGGACTGGCTGGTCGCATTCAATTGTTTTCTAATTAACCCTTTGAGTAGTGAGTTTTAGAATGTTTTGATGGCCTACTGGAGTGAGTTTTTTTTTTTTTTTTTTTTTTTAATTTTTCATATTTACACTCCTCATATCGACATATTTGTTAGTAGGCCTATTAGCAATTTATTACATATTGAAAATATTTAAACAACTATTTCTTACGTAAATAAACAAAACAAATATTAATTGTTATTTTGTCATAGCAAAATGTTTTGACAAAAATAACAGGTACTCAATAAACAATGATCAGGATCAACAACACGTCCTGAAAAAAACGAGTGAGAGAGGTATACATCACCTCCAGGTAAACATGTAGTGAGGGTGAAGGCAGTGAGGAAAAAGTAGGTCAGTGATCTGTGTCACGTTGTCTGAGCTTGGGCCACTCGATGCTGAAGGTAAATATTCTTCACTGATATTTTCACCAACACCTGATTCAGTAGAAGAATTTTAATCGGAATTGTAATTCAACATAATTTCTAGTACTTCTTTCCCACAGAGCATTTCTCGTCGTTTTCCAGACATTGTTGACATTTTGTGACTGGGTTTGTTGTGTGTAATTCTGTAAATATCTGGTAAATGGCACAAGAGACCACTACAACGTGTTACAAACACCTAGTGTTGCAATATTAGATTATCAGCAGTTTTGTAGACTCAGCAATTCAAGTTCAAAGCTCAAAAAATTTGCAGAACGTAACGGTACCTTCATACTCCCTGGGGACCATTAATTTTATAACGTACCGGTACGTTCGTACTACTCAAAGGGTTAAGCATAGTAAAACTGTCACAAGCGAAGAAAAGTATGACATTTTTTAATAATGATTTAGCACATGCATTACGTCTGGCTTTATTATAAATCGTGTAAATTTGCAGAGAAAACAATGTGTCAAGACAAAGCAGTACTGTCTGTACTGACATTAGTCACCTGCATTTGCACTGTTTTAGTAAACCATCTCCTGTATCACACCACACTGTCAATGTACAACAAGCTTTTATCTATAACAGCTAAATTGCAGTTGGTTGAACGTACAATGCACATCATTTTCATAAATCATGATTGTTACTGTCATTTCCTCCTAAAGAACAGCGTTTTTCCAACAAACACTTGACGCTCTTTCGGCATGTTATGTTGCTTCGGCAAGGATTTGACATTGAAAGCACCAAATAACACAGACAACAGCACAACCACATCACGTAAATTATTCTCCATGTTGGGAATAATGGAAAAAATTTTCTGAGAACTTCCACTCTCTTAATCAGCCGAGTAAGTTTGGGAAAAAAGTGCAATGTGAAACCAATAGAACTGTAGTCTGGATGAAGCTGCAAGTGAACCAAACCAGCAAATTTCAATGTACTTTAAAAAGAAACAAGTTTGTTTGAAATTTTCTGGTGTGAAACAAACTTGAAAAAAAATTCTGTTTGCAATTGAACCACGATTCAAATCACTGGCAGTGAACTAGGTGTGAAAGTGCCCCGGAACTTCAGCATTTTAAAGCTCTGTAAGATTACAGTAGCTCCATCGATTAGAAGTGAATATAAAACAAGGAAAAGGGGAACAAAACAGTCCTATAATCTCCTGCTCTCAAACTATAACAGGATGTTGATACGTTTGTGTGTTTAAACAATTGTCACAGGACAGTAAAACACCAACAGACATTTTTACTAGGGGAGGGAACTTAATACAATACAATGAAATGAAACTGCAGAGGAAAACACCAGTGTGCCTCAGTAACTGGAAATAGAATATTGATTCAATTAGCTTGTAATGAAATACTTTAGTCCTAAATAAAGATGCCTTATATAGTATTCTGTAGTCACTGTATACGGAACACAGTAAGAATTATCATTTTAGATTCGATTAACCTTCATAGAACTAACAAAGTAGCCTGAACAGCAGAATTGTATGATTGTATACTATGGGTAGGCTAGTGTGATATATAATCTATGGCTGATCAAGGTACAGGCACAAGCAGTTTCTCCAGGCTTCGTTTAGGCCTCAGGACGGAGACACTCATGACCTTCAGATACAAAGGGTTGCCACACCAGCACACCACGCTTGTTTACTGTTGCTGCTCTGTAAATAAACTGCTGCGCGGACATTCTAACAATTCTTAAAAGTACTGGACATCACAAAATGGAGATAACCTTTTATTTTATTGTGCCAATGTTTATTATGGCAAAACTTGGCAATTACTGTACCCTGCAATACATCTATGTGTTAATAAAGAGAGCAAGCCCTTAATAAAATCCAATAAACTGCAATTACTATATTCTGACCATGAAAGGTCACAAAATACCAGAATTACTTGAATTGCAATGCCACGTAGAGATCCTTCCAAAACAGCCTTGCCTGGAGAATAAAAGCATAATTATTTAGATTACAAATGCTTTCTAGGAAATATCTTTAGGGTACACAACCCTTGAAAAACAGACAGAAATGTATACAGACAAGATTGTATGGTTGCAATTATTCGACAGTACAGAGTCCAGCATTGTAACAAATGTGTACAGCAGTATTACATACAGGTACATACTTGTCATGTGTAAGTTTCAGGGATGGATTCACTGAAACTTGCTCTAAAGAACTGAGCAATTCTGAATTGCATAATGTATTTATTTATTTCAAAAGACAAAACCACAGATTATTACCCAAATTAAGAATCACTACCCTAAAACAGAATCTTACTAGAATATACACAACAATGTCGTGCCTGTATTGTAATACTACCCTAAAGGCTGAACACTTACTACTGCAACTAGCACTGGGTCAGACCCAGGTACTGAGTAGAGACAATTTCTTCACCATGTTCAAGTTACAATAAATATTTAAATTTAACTGATAAACAAACAAACAAATAAAAATAGTTTCATGGCTTACTCAATTTAAAAGTTACAACAATGCAGTTACCAAATTTTATGCACAAGCTTAACTAACTGGGAAAATAATAACCCACTGCCTGCCCTACATTTGGAGTTTCCTGTTTTTTTATTTTGTTTTTACTAGTTGGAGACTGTCTTTATAAAGCAGGATTGTAGTTTACTGGCACAGTTACTTAAGTCCAATTGAAAATATGGTGATGTTTTAAAAATATTCTAGTTACTTACAGGGGGAAACTGAAGTAAACAATTGAGTAAACTGTTGTGTTTCTCTGTAGTGTTTTTTTTTTTTTTTTTTGCAAATAAGCTAGTCAAAAAAGTCCTCACTAACTGGGAGTACTAACACATGCCATGCAAAACAATTGATTCCTGACGGTCATAATTGGTTATAAAGTATATGTTAATAATGTGTTTTTTTTTTTTTTACCAGCTCTCCTATTGTACCAACGTCTTAAAAAAAACGAGTAAATATGCAGAGGTAGCTTTTGAGCTTAACCGCATACATTGTTACCATGTGAAACTTGCAACTTTGCTGTAACGTTAAAGGACAGCACAGTATATAACTTAAGCGTGTGTGTGTGTATGGGGGGTTTATTACATAAAAATGAATTGTTCAGATAGAAACCAAATACAGTATGTGCAAAGCGTCTCAGAGCCATCTAATTGAGCCCCTTTATTAAATCTTTGCTGAGAGTGGCCCGAATCAAATTAAAGCTGCCATCTTAGGTTAAGACTTGAAAGCCTTTCCTTTGTTTATCACTCAGGGGAAGAAAACACTGACCAAGTACTCGTGGAGATGCTCCAATGCTAGCGGGAATTCTGAGCTATGGAGTGTAAAACTGCTTCACCTTATTTTAAATATCATCTTCTAAAAGAATACCGGATTGGATTCGTAGTTTAACAAAGTCTTAAAAATGTTTAAATGCGAACACGGTAGCAGTGCATAACAATTCTAATTAGAACAACGTAACCACCGTTCGTCTTTGAAACGGTTTTAAAGTTTCAATTAAAAAAAAAAAAAAAAAAAAATACGAGAAAAAATTGTATACATAAACTGTTTCCCTATAGTGAATAATTTTAAATTAATTACAAGTACAAACTAACTAAGCCTGCAACACATTTCTAAACTTTGTCTTTCCTCAAATTATCAATATTAATTTAAAATACCATCACTTTCACGGAAAACTGATATCTATCGAGAGAGAATATATTACACACAGTGAAAAGGCACTGGGCAAAATAAACAGTATCTTGGGTGTCAATTGTATATTTTGCTATTGTTTGTACCAACTAGTTATTATCAAACCATCACAACAGGACCTGTGAAAAATCTTAAGTGACCCCCTTACACTTCTCACCATTTTCCTTAAGTCAAACTTCACTTTAATATTCAGACGTACTTTTGTTTTGAACAATTAACCTAGCAGTGTGTTTTTAGGTCCTCTCGAATCCCATCAGGCTAAATGGGCGCAATTTAATGATGGCTGCTCATAGCCTGCAGCAGATCCTTTCGGTTCGAATCCCACAATCACCTCTGTCTCACTGACCGCCTCGCTGCTCCGGGATAACGCATAACCACCTGGCACGTTTTACTCGCAAACGGACTACTCGTTTTCTCAGGAGAATCCCAGATAAGTTTTATCACTTATTGAAATAGATTTGCATTTTTTTTTTTAATACAATTGAACCGTACGGCGATTGTACTTAAAACTTAAGTTTATTAAAACAAACCTAACAGATCCCTATTGACCGCGCCTGGCCTCAAACAACCTTTCCCGTGGTATCCTCGTTTGCCTTTCCCACAACGAGTTCATTTGCCCGGTGAAGACTTCCTACCCAGCCCAACCTGCAGTGGTGGTGTGTGTGGATAGAATATAAACGAGTGTTTTGAATCGAATCTCCCATCTCCTCTCATCCACGGACGCACCTCTGCTTACTCTCTTCAGCCCACCTCGTGTTTCGCTTCACACTGAACTGGCTTCCCCCTGTTACTCTATCTTTCATAACCCCCCATCGCTGTATTTGGGTTTAAATTGATAACTTTGTTAAAGTTCGCACACAGCTTTTTGCTTTTCTCTTTACAAAAATAAGAATTTTGCTACAGAGACTCGATTACGAAGGCATACCCTTCAAAACAAACAGCTACAAGTCGAAATATTATTGCACTTGTTAAATGTAAATACATACTTACTTTTACTCTAAATAACGTCTTCGTTCACTACACCCTCTTTTTTTGGTAACAAAGTTGCCCTTATGTTTATTATCTATTGTGGTTTGTTCAGCTTTACTTCATACTTCTCAGGAGCACTTAGTTAAAAACTAAATTAAACAATTTCCTTGGTTATCTATACACCCATTCTTATCAGAAAAAAACAAGACCCCCATGCACACCAAAGTGCCATTCAACCTTACACACACAGAGCGAACCCGCATCAAAAAAAAAAGTCACTTACCCTGTTAGTTTAGGGTTGTCTCAAATTAAGTCTCGTTAGTGTGTATTTCCAACAGAAATATATCTTTAAAAAAAAAAAAAAATCAACTTTATTTATAAATGTACAAATTCAGTGGTTGTTATTAGTTTCAGTGTCTCCGTGTCCCGTCCTCGCTGACTCTCTCTCTCTCTCCTTTGTGTTAATTTCAGTCTATTCAAATTTAATCCGATCGATCCCGGCGACCGCGTTCTCGATTCCTCTCCTCGAGAGACGCTCGCTCACCTTCCACAAGCAGTGGGGCGCGTTCACGTCTTACTCGTTGCTCACGTGCGTGCGCGCGCGTGAATGACCTCGGGCTCTGACGCAATTGCGTTATTATTGTCATAATAAGATGCACGGACACGAGGACCGCACAGAGGTTGCTCTCCGGTAATTCGCTCGCTGCCGCCGCTGGTGGTGAGAGATCACAGTAATCCCGCAAAGTTTTGCGTTTGCGTGTTGTTATTTTTAAAGGTCTTTATCTCAGTGCGAGTGGCTGGAGCAGTTTATAGAGAAGATTCAACAAAAGTATTTTTAAAAAAAGTAAATTAAATCTGGATTTTATTAAAAAAAAAAAAAAAAAAAAACCAAAAAAGCTTTAGAATTAAGATACTACACCTTTGTCATTTTGTCCAAAAGAATGGGCAAATTGTCTTTAAAAAGAAAGACATTGATGTGACTTAAAAAGTCTAACGAAAGTACAACAAATAGGCATTATCAAAATGTCTAAAAAGTCACATCTGAAAAAATACATTAGCAGGACAAATAGATCTAGTTAATGGAACTGACAAAATACAGCTGAGTATTGACATGTACTCTAAAACAGTTTGTTAGTTTAAATTGTTGTATGTCCTGGCTTTCCGTTGCAAAAATCATACAGACCACTACATGAATACACTATCTACACCCCAAAAACTGTTGAACAGTTTTATATTAATACAAAACTTAATACCAAAACAAAAAAATACCAAAACTACCTGAACATTGAACATGTGGTGGTATTATACATACAGCATTCATTATTTCATTAAAATACAATATTAACAAAAAAAAACAACAACAAAAAAAAAACTATTTGCACCAACACACTCAGTTTAAAGATTTAAAAAGGTACATAAGCAGCTTTTCTGTGGGCTTAAAGTATTTCTTCCACATCCAGTCAATTAAAAACTTTTGCTGAAAAAAAATAAATAAATAAATAAATACCCAGGCATATTTAAACTATAAAATACCATTCCTTGGGCCCTATTTACTTTACCAACGTTACAAAAATGAGTAACAACTGCTTATGAGAATTAAGAATCCTTGGATGATATTACTACATTTATTTATTTGGGTCTAGTTCTGTAAAACTAAAATATATTTTTTTCTCTTTTGACAAAATAGAAGTTATTTAAATACAAGATATGACACTAAAAATGTAGGACACTGTGCTTCCACACAGGACAATATATAACAAGCGAAGGGCGATACACCAGGATCATTTATTCAAAATTGAAACGGTTTTTGAAATACTTATTTAAAGCATTTTCTGATTGATTTGCCGGTGCTTGTATGAATTGAAACATCCTTATTTTATGTAACCAGGAAAACAGGCTAAAACGTTTTCATAGAATTGCACAGTGCAAAGAAGAAACAGTTCAACATGCAGGCCTAAAACAGTAACCCAATCAGCTGGGTATTTCTGAGGAGGTTCTAGGCCCAAAACTGGGGTATGCAAAATCATAGCAATCATAGCAATTTTAGAAGTGGCTGAAAATGACAATTTTTTGAGAATAATAGAGACCACACAACAATTTTCTAAATGTAAGCTTTGTGGTCAATGTTTCTGAACTGGGAATTAAAAACTAGTAGCGACACTGTCACATTAGTGACTCAAGACAACCATTGTATACAGGACCAAACTTTATGGTAAATCTACAGTATTGCCACTTTCCCCGCCATTACAAATGTTGGAATGCCATTTGTTTCTGAACAGATCTATACTTCTTTACATCACATGCAAAGTAACATTATATATATATATATATATATATATATATATATATATATATATATATATATATATATATATATTTTTTTTTTACAGATAGGGTTTATAAATATACACCTAACCTTTCATTATAGCATAACAACTGTCTTACATGCCAGTACTGTATCCTCAATAATTTTTCTGTAGACTGTTTCGTTTTTCACTTTGACTCTGGCAAAGTGGAAATAATAAATCTGCCTATGAATTCCCTGTGCAATCGATATAAAGCTACATAGTGTAAACTACAGGAGGGAAAACGATTATTATTTATAGATTCAGACATGTCAAGTCTCACTTATTTTAGGAAGTATTTTTGGGATCAATTCTAGCATCTCAACCCTGAAAGAATGGAAATGACTGTACTTTGTATTGGATCAATTCTCACTCCCGTATTTTTCAACTGTCACTCATTTGGATGTTCTGACCTTGGTATCTCTGCATGGATTTGTAAGAATAAATGTAATTCTGTATGGTAACTCATTCCCTTCTCTCCATAGGTTAGGACCGGACAGTTACTCGTTACATTTTGAAATGTAACTGCTTATGTTTTTGTTTTGTTTTTTTTAATGAGAAAAAAACATATTTTGCCACTGAAAAATGAATGAAGTTGTTTTCTGTTGTTTGAAAACTTGAAAACCTTGAAAAAATTGAAAACCAGCTGTTTAGGTAAAAGACTTGTTGAATAGGTCTCTGGTTGACAAGCTTCCTCTTATGGCCCCAGGCCAATCCTGTTTACTCGCACATCGCCTGTAGTTCGGATGTATCTTTTCACCCCTGTTAGGTGAGTTTATCAAAAGCTGACCCGCAGTCATGCTAAAAGAGCTGAGCCACAGTAGTGCTTAAAGAGACAGACACTTATGTATTTAGAATCAGTGTGTTTGTTTTCCACCAAGAATGTATTCTCAACATTATAAATTACAAATATTCAGTACTGGTACTGTATATGTTTCAAAGAAGAAAAAAAAAATCGTATCTGCACAATCATACTATACTATCCTGCTTGCATAGGTCTATGTTAATTAAGGCAATTATCCAAATAGTTAGTCCATTCATTGCTGGAAGAGTACTGAGCTGTTACACCAACCTTGGTTACATTGTAGCATTTGATTTGTAACAGTCTCTCGACAATGTAGCGTAGATAGATATATGTATTACTGTATATTAATTAAGAAACAAGTGTTTTTTCATCTGTTCATAAATATCCATGTCCCTGTGAATGACTTAAAGCAGAACATTTAAGAATTTAAAAGTTTCATAATGTGTTTGGATATTGCCAGAATGTTTTTACTATTATCTTAAGACAGGATCCGCTACTTGTTGTGTAAATGATCATGTTTACATTACAAGAAAATATCCTACCTGTTTTTTCACATTGAAAATGTTAGGTTATTATCATAACCCCCCCTGGTTCCCTGAAATAGAAATGTAACCATTACCATATGGGTATTTACCCCCTAAAGACCCAAAACCTGAATAAGATATATCCAAGTTGCTCGATGAGCCTGTAACACAGTCATAGCCCGCCCCAGAAGACAAAAACACAGACCTCAATGTCATTTTTTATTCAAGCCTGCTGTAATCATGGAAGCAGCGACCTTGAAGGTTAATGGTTACATTTCTATTTCAGGGAACCAGGATTATGATAATAACCTAACGTTCCTTTCTAGTATGAATTGTAACCATTACATTCTGGGTAAGTGTATCAAAGATGTTGCAAGGACAGTATTGCAGAATGACTGGAATGCTACAAGGCTAAGCTGAGAGGCTGCCCTGTGCATTACCATACAGAACCCCAGTAACAAGTAGTTAGGGCTAAAAAATGGAGGGTTAAACTCATTTCTATGCCTGTATTTTAAGGTTGACTGAGAAGCCGCCCTCAACACTTTGGTTCCAAAACCAGTGTTTTGTGGATCCACAACATTAAGTCTGTAGAACCTAGTACAGTCGGTGCTGCTGTTTTTGGACTCCTCGAGAGAAGGTTGTCCCAATTAAACGAGATGCAGTTGAGACAATCTTTGTTACAATTTTTTGTTTCTTAATGAAAAAACAATGAAATCACATCACATTATGATTAAATGTTAAATATATAATCTAAACTATGAGTCAATGTTTTGTTTTCCTAAATTGCTTTTTTTTTTTTTTATTTCTACATGAAATGAAAAATAATTAAATCACATCTTATCACAAGGTGAGGCACCTGTGATGCTGACATGACAACTTTTGTTGCAACAGCAATCTCCATTCATCATTTGAAAATACTGTATCTCAATTAAACAAAGTGTTGACCCAATTAAACAACATAAATAGCATTGGGAAAAAAACAGTCTCCAAGAGTTGTATCCCATTTAAGCAGAAATCCCGATTATCAGTATTGCGATTAGGTGGCGTTGACTGTAAAGATATGGGGAGTAGCCCACACTGCTGAATTGCAAATGTCCTTGACAGATGCACCCTGGAATAAAGCCCATGAAGTTGCCATGCCCCTGGTGGAATGGGCAGTGAGCTTTTCAGGAGGGGGCAAGTTGGCCAGCTCATAGGCTGTTTTGACTGTGTCTGCTATCCACTTGGACAAACTGCTTAGACAGGGCTTGACAATGGGACTTAGCCCCCAGCAGACAAAAAAATTGTTCGGACTGCCTCCAACTTTTCGTCCTGTCAGTTTAGTATGCCAACTGAGCAGAGCTTATGGAGCTGTTGCTGTCAGACTGGAAATGAGGTGGATGGAAAGCTTCCAATTCCACAGACTGGTTTACATGGAATGCCCAGATCATCATCTGCAAAAAGGGAGGATTGGTAAGGAGCATAACCTTTGTCCTGGCCTCTAAAAATTAAGTAGGCTTTTGCATGCATCTCACTCACACGCTTTGCAGAGGTGATAGCAAGCAAGAAAGCAGCTTTTAGTGGTAACTGTTGAAAAATGGACAGTATGTCCTCCTGTGGCCAATTTGCACTCATAGCTCCCCAGGGTCCCAAGGGGACAGGCGGCACTAAACTTAATTCTGCGAGAACAGTTCCTTGGTTGGAAACAGCTGCCCAGAGCTTTTCCATCTGCTGAGTCCGCCGATTATTTGGAACGACGACTCTTCTTCCTCCTTGGGAAGGAAGACCATAAAGATGGTTCCCTGCATGGGCTACTTTCCCAGGGGCATCATCGATTCTCCCTTGGCACAGAGTCATGGGATGAGGACGCAGCCACCTCTCTAACAGAGTGTGATGGGTAAGAGTGCTCTGTAGAGCTGTGGGAGAGGCTTTTCCAGAGTGCGCTCACAGAAATTGCGATTCACCAGTGCCTCCTTGGTGTGCTCTGGCCTCAGGCAGAAAGTGCCGTGCTTGTCCTCAACAAGCAAACTAATAGAATATTTGGCTCTTCATCATCTATGATCAAAAAGTCACACGACCATACAATATTACAGGTAATGTAACGTTATACTTGAGGAGAGCTAGAACGTTGTAACTTACAAGAATTAGTATAAAAATATGAGCATCTTAAGTTCAAAACAGGTTTCTTAATTTTGTAGTTACAACACTTTCTCCATCAACAATTTGAAAAACATTTCACAATAAAAATATGAAGTCTATCTCAAATTGTTTCTGTTATGCAAGTTGTTTTTCTTGAGAAGCCATGTACAAACACTTATGCAATCTACACTGTCAGTGCAACATATCAAGAGAGTTATGGTACCCATGAAGACATTAGCAGCGTCTAGCTAAGCGAAAGGGTACAGTGTGTGTGCTAGGAAATAAGTCCTCCTCATATACAGAACATGGGAAGAAGTAAAAGTTTTTATTCTTGCAAAGGATACGATTGTCTCCAAGTCAATGTGACCTCTAGTTTTAGCATTTAAATAGCAAGTAGCATAGACTTTGTCCAGTTATGAGGCTATGCTGTGAACTGAAGTCTTTGTGACATTTGTTTATTGAAAACTGTACCATGTCTGGTTATCACAAGATAACAGGATTTGGAATACAGAAAAAGAAAAGACGATATTAAATGACAAGTGGAATCTCATTTTGTCCACTATATTCCCATTATCCTCCCCAATCCAGCACCTATAAGTAGAACACTAACTTTGTAACTGCTTTAAAACTTCCAGAAACTCCAGCAGTAGACTCTGTGGTTGGTTATACACTTGAGGTTGGTTTCAGAGACCCAGATTAGCACTAATCTCAGCCTACTTTACCTAAAAAACATTCGTTAGTTCAAGATTAGTGATAAATCGGGGTCTGTAAAGCCAGACATTAAAACAGCAGTGAAATATCCCAAACCATTTAGCCTAGATAACATTTAATGTGTATTGTTGTCCATGATTACTACTGTATTTCATCATAACAACATACGTATTTAAGCATTATTACTCCAATTCATTGAATACATTTAAAAGTATGGGGATATATACTTTTTTACAATTTTATTTCAACAGGATAACAACACACCTGGACATTTACGCCTATACAAGACCAAAGCTCCTGAAGCAAAACATATTTATCAGGAAGTACAAAAGTCTATATTGGGATTTAAAAACTATGTGAAAATGTATGTTCACATAACATGAGCATGTATAAGCATTGTACTAATTTTATCATTTTTTTTTTTTTTTCACTTTTCCAATACTATATTTGAAACTGATTTTACGTCAAAAAGTCATTTTCATATGCCTTGTTTCCAGACAATAAAACACAAAAGTCCAGCTACAACTCAACTCAACTTAACCTAACCTGAACAATTTGGTATTTTGAAACCCAGTTATTTTGGTTCCAGAGCCATATCTTGTACTATTTGGATCCAGTTTTGGTCAGGTGCATGGAAACAAAGCAATACAAACAGTTGCAGGAAGTCTTTCCAGGAGTTCAATGTTTGCAAGACTTCCTTCTAATGCAATTACTTAGAGCAATATAAATCAACAAGAATTGGAATCTTAAATCAACAAGACTCACCCCCAGGAGAATTTCAATTAAATTAGTACTCAATATCAAGAAATAAAATCAAGTACGATGTTACAGTGAACAAGGTGTAATTGGTTTAAGGCATCTTGGCTCTTTACCAAGAATAATACCCCCTTGAGCATTCATAGAAAACTGAAAACAATGCACCTCACTACTGAAACTGAAATTGTGACATAACTCCTTTAAAATTCTTATTACAGATGTCATCATATCCAAGTGATCTGGCAACTTACACACGAGTGACACTGGAGAATTCAATTTTTTTGCCTTTTGGCAGCCAAAACAATTTAAGACTTGGATTAAGGTAGAATCGCCAGATGATTTTACTATCGGCAAATGCAAAGTGAGGCCAAGGTTGTTTTAAACAGCTGAAACAAAATAAATGTTATGCTACATACACACAAGTACATAATATTATCTAAATGCGGACATTTTAACAATATAGTTTGGACAATTCTGGGTTTAAAAGTATAATCCAGTAATACCAATCATGCTTAAAAACAAACACATTACTTTTGCATCTTAATTTATGTGATGACACAATGAAAATGTATTTATACAGGATGTCTGGATAACAATCACTACACTGGAGGCAAAAAAGTTTCTCTAAGAAATGTGCTTTTTTTTCCTTAGTTACAGTATACAAAAAATATATGCCACCATTTTTAATTTTCACAGACATCAAAATGAATATGTATCAGTTTAGAATCTGTTTAACCACAGGAATTTATTTTTCATTTTTGTAACATTTCATTTTAGAAGAACCAACACAGCAAATAAAGTTGAGGGTCACAAAGATACTCGGTTTCAGCTTTTATCACACCCCTTTCACAACAGACGAGATGTTCACCACATACCTACAAACATCTTTACACAACCACTCAGACAAGTTAGAGCTGATGTGCACTGAAATGAACTGACAAATAAACCTAGTGCAAACCAAGCGCATTTTATCTAATTATATATAAAAAAAAAAAATAAAACAACAATAATAATATAAGAATAATAAAGTATCCACATTATTATGAATCCCTCATTCATTTTCTCTTTTGCTCTACTGCTTTAGATTTTTTTTAAGGCAAACAGCTGGTCCATTTCTGGAGAGGAGGTGATCTATTTCTGAAGAAGAGGGGGTTAAATAGTTTGGAAAACACAACTTTTGGCATTAAAATAGATAAACAATATTGAGCCAATATCACTATACAATGAGGGGTTTAGAGGTTTACTGGGGAATGAAGTAAAAGGTAAATAAGGAGGGACAAAAAAAAAGGTCAAACAGGATTAAAATTGTGTCAAAGCATGTTTGGGCTATAGCAATACTGTTGCAGTTTCAAGCTCTAATTGTACCGTACAGAATGTAAGCAAACTCAGTAAAGAATTGTAGCTGTGTAGGTATACACCAAAGCATATAATTATAACTATATATACAGAAAGCGTACGACAAATATAGAATTAAAACAGTCCTTTTTTGTCTTCATCAAATGGCTGACCACTCTTAACACACTTCTATATTAAGCTTCAGGTAACCATAATAGCTGGGGAATTTACCCACACAAACTGATTAAAATACTAAGATGACTTTGTAGTGTTTAATACAATTCAGTTTGAAGTCAAAAGGGCACAATAAACAAACAAACACTGAAAAAAAAAAAAAAAAAAAAATTACAACAATTTACCTAGAAATTAAATGTAAATAGATATGAATACAATCCTCAAAATCGTGTTGTCTTTAACTGAATGGACTTCAAAGTTTTACAGGGATTGTGAAAGACTTGGGCTTCTCTCTTGACAAACAGCCATCTAGTAAATGAGTCGATTTTGCAGGTTGGGCTGGAGTGGGGAGGTTAAGAAAAGGTTAGTAGGCCCAACCAGTCAGATACAGCCTCAGCAACAGCCTCCACCTGCCTGTTGTCCTCCCTGGTTGCCTGCAAGTGTTGCATTGGTGGCAGCGTGCTGGGGTCCGATCTTAATTCCATTTGCCTGTAAATGAAAAGAACGTGGAATTTAGTACAACAGTGTTTAACACAGGGCAAAGTCCGGTCTGAAAAAACAAATATTAACCCTTTGTGGTCCTATGTCAGCCCAGGTCCAACATTACAATTTCCCTTTCCAGTCCGATGTTGGACTGTGTCCGACATCAAAAAGCATAGTAAAGCACAGGTCGTTTTTTTTTCCCCCCCGGAAAAAGCCAAGAAAACCTTTCAATGGCAGAGTGAGACCAATAGGAGCTGAATGAAGCCAAAAAAAAAAAAAAAAAAAGCGGCCGTACCTGATAGCTCCATGCACTACAGAGATAACACAAAAAAAGGAGATAGCTGCTTCTGCATCCAGCGCTCAAAGAATGTCACAGACATTTGCAGAGCTTTTATGTTATAGTAATAAAATAATGACTTGGATTGCATTATTGAGGAGTTTGGTGATAAAACAAGTGATCAGGAGAGGATTTATCAGTATGCACGTCTATAAAGAGGTATGTGAAAAATACAGCGGACAAGGGGTGGGGCTTGGCTGGAGATGCAGTACTGATGTCCTTTTGCCATGCACTGCCTTTTAAAACTGTTTTACTCTGGGGAAAAAATAAAAAAATAAACACGTGTAAAACTGACGTGCCTGACAAGCGCTGGACTGCTAAGGGTTAAAATGAAATCCTGAAAACAAGCAGAACCCATTTGTACAGTGTGTTAGTCACATGGCTAGTGATGATGGGCACTGTAAATAGATGAAATCTTTTGTTATAAATCCCCATTTTTTTCTTTCACTAAAATGATAGTTTAGTGATTAAAAATTACAGAAGTGAAAATAAGACTTTTCAATCATAATTATATATAGAGAAAAAGAAAAGAAAAAATTACAGGTGTCCAACCCTAATCTCTATAGGCACAAATGAATTTAATACTTTGGTATATGCCATACAAGTATTCCATGTCATCAATAATTTCAGCAATCCCTAAAGACATGGCAGCCTGCCATGAACCCGCACACAGTGCAGTCTTTTCATTCATCAAACACACATATATCCCAAGTCTTACTCCCTCGAGTGGATTTCAGCTCAACTACAGCAGTTTGAGAAAGTAGCACAGTAGTTTCTGAGATTAAGCTCTTAAGGAAAGTCTGCATCAGTCAATCTCAGATTTAGTGTTTGGCAGGGGTTCCACAGCCTCGGGGTTTCTGGCATGAGTGCTATATTGACATCAGCTGATGTGGTTTTGACTTTGAGCCTTGCTTTTTTTTCATGCCCAATAGCTCACTGGGTTTCACCTGCCCATGTTGGTAGTAACTTTTTGAGACACCAGGAAGTAGCTTGGTATACTGACAGTTAAAGGAGGGCTAATGACTTTTCATAACATTCTGCATTCAAACATCTGGGAGGCTGAATATGTTCAGTATTCTTCTACCTTAAACTGAAAGACAAACTACCTGACAAATTACTTATTTTTAAATAAATAAAAAAATACATAGATCTGTATTCCTGTAAAAAATTATCATAGGCTTGCCAAAATGTAGATGTGAACAATAACACATTTAAAACACGTCTAACACGATATTGACTCTGCCCACCTTGATATTTCTTTAAATGACATACCTACTGTAAATGTACAGAAAGACAGTGGTTTAATACATCTCCAGTGTTTTTAACAAGGGCATTTTATAGTTTCGCCCAATGTGCCAATAACAGGAGACCTTGACCTCCAGGCCGAATCCAAAATCCATTTTGGTGGTTAGAGGCATCTTTATGAATATTTAGACAATGATTTTAAACAAATTTTCACACTAGTAGTATTGTCTTCCCTTAAAAAGCCTAAGAAGACCAATCAAATTTAATGAATTAATTTGGTTTGTGCAATTTAGGAGGTTTTGCAACACATTCAGATACCTAAAAGGGGAACTATAGTAAGAAATCATACCTCGTTATTAATATCAAAGACACCCTCTTGAATCTTCTCATAAATCTCCTTGGCTGTGTTAATAAATGCCTAAAATGCAAAGAGGAAAGATTATTATTAATAAAGACAGACAGCAAAACGGCCAGCAAGAACAGCTTCAAAGTGTAAGCTTCTGAAGTACTCCATTGTTAATGTCAAGAAAGGCACAGACAGTAAGGCATACTCTTGTCTGACCAGTCATGCCAACTCCCTACTGCAAGTTTATGTGGTGACACAGCATGATGAATTCCCAAACAGGAACGGAGTTGACAACTCCTCTTGAGCGCTTAAAGTCATAGTTTCATCACCTGACAAACGAGCTTGAGAAATAAATCCAGTACAGCTTAGTATGGCAGGTATGGTAACTGTTGAATATGGTTAAATACAATGCATAATACAGTATTTAAAAAACCCAAACAAAACACGTATTACATGCACTTTAATTATTAAATTAGGATACCATTTGAAAAAGAAAATAAGTAGACCAATTACTGTACAACAGACATCCTCTGCTTTGTGGGATGACACACATGAAGATTTATGATAGCCTCTTTTCCCCAAGCCCTTGTGCTTATTCTTACTTACTCCAATGGAAGAAACAGTGCAGTTCATCAAGAAAAATAAATGGGGCTTCTCAGTCCTACCCTGGAAGCATTTAAGTGCTGAACTTGCCACCAGAGCTTTGTTTCCTAATTAACAGGACTGATATGTTTTCACCTATAAAGGCTTACAGCTCCCTAGAGTAATCAATCTACTGCAGCTCAATTACTGTACCACGCAGTGCGCAGTCAGTGAAGGAGACTTGAACGACTGCGGCAGGTGCAGGAAGATATGAATATGCATCAACTCTAAGTGGGAGATCGAAACATCATACAGGGTCAGGAGGATTCACAGCAAACTAATGAGATGAATTAATCACGAAGGGTGTTCAAGGCACTTCCACAAACGAACACATTTTCAAACAGTTTCAGGTTTTAAATATGTGAAACTGGCTTTCAGCCAATGCTCAATTGATTCATTCTTCTTTCAGACTAAAGTGTTAACACACAGAAAAGAGGGATTCCCTAACAAATAGCACACCTGTTATCAAAACAGCTACTTAAACCAAGTCAGTTTAACCCTGCTGCAGTTCATGTCATATTCCTGCAAGGCTGGCATTTTCTCCAGGGAATACTCTGTTCACACATTCACCAGATCATTAAACAGCACAGTGTTTCAATAAACAAGTACTTAACTGGTACAAGTAACATAAACTCATGCTCTGTATTATGTAAAAGATCTTGATTATGACCCTAATTATGATAGCACCTTACACAACTGAGACTTTTGGCGCACTCAGAACCATTAATCATCAAAAGGGAGGACACATTTGTGTAATGTGGAACGACTTAAAAACAAACACAAATCAAACTTACTAGTACTCACTTCCGTTTGTAAAATGTTACACAGTGAAGTCAGGTAATGCTGCATCTTTTCAGGGCAACTAACATTACACCCTGCCAGTGAACTCTCAGTAAACTCACAAACACCATCACATGGCGGTGGTTTATATTATAAATAGGGGTTGGTGGAGTAAAAATAAAAGAAATGTGTATTTGTTTGTAAAATAGTGTGTGGTAGATATGACAGGGCAGGGAGATTAAACTTCCCTCCCTGCCTAACTGAAAAGAAATGTGCAGCAGGTGGCCAGGTGTCAATTGCATAATTCATGAGCAATTAACACTGGTCACCTGCCTTTAAAAAGGGCCTGGAAAACCAAGCCCTTTGTCGTTCTTTGTTTGGCATTCGGGCTGTCTTCTGCAAGCCTGGAGTCGAAGGAGAAGAACCCTCATGACTGCATGTGTAACCAGGGTGAGCAATCAGGTGTAGACTGGGGTAACTACCTTTAAAACGCAGGAATTCATTTCAGGGAATGGCAATCCCACAAAGGTTTACTTAGTTTATGCAGGGAGAAGGTTCCTGAAGCAGGACCTCCCTTTTAGTGGGAGTAGCACTCTGCCAGTGTTTGGCCACTTTTTATTTTCTAGTTGTTTTTGTACAGTGTTTGCTTTGTTATGTACACAGTGTTTGTGTATGTCCTCCTGCACTATGGATACCATTTCTGGTACCCTAGTGGCAACCACCAACCACTGCAATTGCCTGCAACGCCTGTGTTTGTAAATAAAACCTGGACGGCTGAGTGGCATCTCAACTGCAAGCCCTCTGTATCTCTCAAATGTCTTGGCAGATACTCGCACTGTGACAGGACCCTGTTACAGTGAAACCATAAACATCATATCTCTATGTAACAAAAACACAGTGAAGTCTGGTTTAATGATCAACAGTACTACATAGTATAAAAGAGTAATATGGTTTGAGAAGGTTTTTTTTTTTTTTAAATTGGGGGCGGGGGCAATCCCATCTTATATTGGTATCCTTCTAATTGAGTGGTTATCTCAAACAATCTTCAATACATGTATTAGCAGGTAATTTATCTTCAGTTAACAAACACTTGTGTATTTTTCAAGGTAAACTGCTGAGGCAATTCCTTTTATACACTGCACACTAATATTTTATAATGTCTTGTGATTTTAATATACTGGACTCCAAAAGTTGGCTTTAATAACATATAGATTTGTATTGTATACGAAACAAGCCAACCGTAGTGTAGCATATTTTCCTGTTTTGTACCTTATTTATAAATTTCAACCTAGATGCTCAGTTTTCAAATTCCCAGGGAGGCTGGGGTTGTCTACCCACAGCCACTGCAACCAAGCACAAATACAGATATATTTATTAATATATTTAACATGTAAACAAGCATTAAAAAAAAAAAAAGTATAAAAAATGCACCTATTGAACATTAACTATAAATGTTTATCCATAAAAGTGTGATACAGATTTTTTTTTTTTCTTAAAACATTTATATCAACACCACCAATCCTTTCTCTTTGTAGTGCTTGGCACAGATGTACTATAAATACAACATTTGACATGGATGCTAATTTGAGAACACATGATTTTAAAATGGCTAGTCTGACTTAAGCCACCCCTACCCAGGCTTAAAGTAAATCACACTTGCATAGTTTCTCCAAGTCCTAATTTAAATACTGCAACCAGACCCATTTCCAGGTCTGACTTCAAGTCCGACTGGGGAGATAAGTCTAGTTTACATGCTTATTGCAAATAGGCCCTGCTTAAGTTGCCAAGTACAAACGTGTTCATTACACAACTCCAGTTTTTTTTTTTCCTTTTTAATGTATAAAAAGAGGTTTAGTTGAAGGTTTGCCTCTCTGTGCAACACTATTTACACTTTATTATTATTCTGAGCTGCCTTTTTATTTCCTCGGCGGGTGGGGGCCTCATGCCGCCCATGAATTTCACAGCTTCATTAAATAGTGACATAGTGAATAATTTATGCCAATTAGTAAACTGGTCTAGCCAATAATAATGAAAATAAGAAATTATACTAATAAGCCATGGTTCACCAGACAGTGTATGACTATAAAAAAGTAGAAAGCAAGAACTATTGCAAATTAGAGTTAAGATCCATTCAGATGTTACATCTCGGACTACAGCGTCGGCATGAGCAGCTTCATCTATTTAAAGTTACACTGCCATCTAGTGGGTCAAGGTAAAAAGAACAACTTGACTCATCTAATGGCAGAAAGTGATATGATGTCATATTTTGGTACATTTGCAATCAACTGATCTGATGGATGTTTCCCTATTGTCCAAAAAGAGGTACATTTACCATTAAATTATACATTTTTTTAAACTAAGCTTTCAAACTTAAACTGAACAGACAATAAATTTCTCTAAAAAGAAAACTATTTTGTGAGAAAAAAATGTACACGACCCAATGTATTGCATATGATAAATATCTGCATACTATTTTCTTAACGGTGGTAAAAATATAATAAATTACATTACAAACGATGTAAAAAACGGGAAAATATTGACTGGATAAATTCAATTAAATGCAAAAGACCAAAAACGGCATGTATCAGATTTGAATGGGCGCGTCCCTGCTTTCTTAGCCGAAGATGTTTAGGCATGCATGAGCAAGCGCAGTGCACACAGTACCACTTTTTAACACGTACCTGAAAATAACACTATACCAGTAAGAAATTAAAGTTACTTTCACCTCTGACTATATCATCTACTTTGACTGATTTAGACATTGCTAGAACCGTCTCTCTCTCTAAACATAAATAATCAGGGCTCGCAAAATTTTGGTAATGTTACTTGCCCTTCGGGCAGTCCATTGTAGACATTTGGTTATCAAAAAAAATTGTCCTATGGACTGTGATTTGTACAAAGTACACTGTACTCAATATAGGTACAGTATCTCAGGGTTCATACACTTTTTCAACATCAAAATTCCATACTTTTTCCAGACTTCCATTGTAAGTAAGTTAAGGAAATCACCTTGGATAAAGGCATTATTAGCTAAATTATTAATACTATTAGAACTGTTTTATTCTTTGATTTTCATTTATCACAGTATTTGTCACTACAAGCACTAATAATAATAGCAATGAGATTGTGAATAAAAGTAGAATTACAAGTACAGTACCTATTTGCGGCATGCTGGATCCAGTATGCTGGCTATATCCTATTAATTGAAGAATACAGTACACCCCCCCCCCCCCCCCCCCCCCCCCCCTTATTTAAAAAAAGGTTGCATTCCCATGCAAGTTGCATAGAGCTGTACAAGACAACAACAGCAGCAGTTTGATTTTTTTTTTTTTAAATCAGTATTTAATTGTATAATGAAGGCCTATAGCGAGGATGTAAATAGTGTATCTACACTCGACTGACTGTTTGGACCCGAGACTGTTGCTCAGCACTATGTTACAAGCAAGCACTAAATTTTTTAAACAAAATTACCGGTACATTTTATTAATCACATTAAAGAAATGAAAAAAGCGATGTCAACATGCTAGTGCCTAATCCCAGTAAGTGATAATAACTATCGTATTCGTTTTTTTTTCTTTTTCCTGGGTTGGGAAATAACGGTAACAACAAGTTAACAATATGTTAATCTTGGTGAGCACAGTACTGTAGCTTGTAATTCCAGTCTGTAACTTTAGTTCAAAAAATCATACCAATGTTTTACGTCGTATACGATTCTGTAAATACTTGAAAATGAAAACACGTTACAATATACAAAAGAAAACATAAGGAGTATCAAAGCAATGTTCAAGAAAATTGAAAATTGTCTCAATCTTGGATTCCTCAAAATAGCCACCGTTTGCCTTAACAGCCTCACAAACATGAGGCATTCAGTTAACAAGCTTCAGCAGGAAATCACCCAACATGTCTTCCCAGCTCTTCTGCAGCAATTCCCAGAGATGTAGGGCACTTGTGGGTAGCTTTGCTTTGACTCTTCTGTCCAGTTTGTCTATTACAAGTTCTATGGGATTGAGGTCTGGAGACTGGGCAGGCCAGGTCATTAGATTGAGTTGTCCTTCCCTTTCCTACTTTGCCAGATAGGTCTTGCACAACTTTGAGGTATGTTTTGGGTCATTATCTTGCTGAAGAATGAAGGACTGCCCAACTAGCCATAATCCTGATGGAATGGCATGCCTCTGAAGTATGCTATGATAGCCATGCTGGTTGAGCTTGCAATGGACTTGGTAAAGATCACCAACTCTGTCACCAGCAAAGCAACCCCAGACTATGACACTGCCTCCTCCATGCTTGACAGTGGAAACCACACATGCAGAACTCATGCACTCACCCTCTCTGCGTCTTACAAATACTTGGCGGTTGGACCCAAATATTTCAAATTTTGACTCATTGGTCCATAAGACTGACTTCCACTCCTCAAATGTGCAGTTTCTGTGTTTTTTGGGCCAGGCAAGTCTCTTCCTCTTATTCTGCACTCTTAACAATGGTTTCTTTGCAGCAATTCTTCCAGTTAGGCCAGCTTCATGCAATCTCCTCTGAACAGTTGATGTTGAAACATCTGTACTTCTAGTAGCATTTAGCTGAGCTTGTATTTCAGGGGCAGTTAATCGCCGGTTTCGCAGACTTGTGACTCGAAGGAACTTGTTTTTTGATTCTGACTTGGGCTTCAGACGGAAACCCCCTTGTTTTGGGTGACTATTTCATTGAAATTGACAAGACTTACATTTTCATTTAAAAATTTAGTTTCTGAATGCAATTCACTTACGATTATCAGCTTATATAAGTACACGTATCATATAATGAAATATTAAGTGTTTATATACAGTTAAACATAGATAATCATGAAAAACCTAGTTTCAAGCAGGTGTACTCAAACTTTTGACAGGTACTGTGTGTGTGTATATATATATATACACACACATACACACAATAAAAACCTACCCATCAAAGCATTATCCAATCACTGGTTAGCCCTGTTGTCTTTGCAGCCAGTCATAGTAAGAATAAGAAATTGGAAGCGGAATACGTTGTAGCGTAAACACCCCCGACATGCATCCAACTGCAACCTTTGCAGACTAAGTTGTGTTTTGTATTAAGTTTTATAGGGAATAAATAAAGTCAGTATGGTAAACAAGCAAGTCATTATTTAGCTTTTAACTAACCGTCCTCTTTACTACTTTAAACTGTAGTCTAAGTTTAAGCACTGTAGAAATACATTTCTAAAACCTGAAATCTGGACTATAATGTATTTTTTCACACTGAAAACAGAACATTGGTTACGTTAACTTTGAGTACTGACAAATGAATGAAAAACGAAAAAATATAAGTTAGAATCATACTTTCAGAGCGTCTTGATTCATATCAGAAAGTCGCTATGATTAAATATTCTGTGATTTGCTTCTTATCTCCACTCGTTCCCAGCACACGCCATCGCTGTTTGCAAGCAACGTCAGTGAATTCACCTGGCAAATTCAATGTAAAACTAGGCACTAAAGTTTTCAATCAAATTGCCTACCATCAAACAGGCATATCAGACTGATGTGACAGAAGGACTGATTGATAGCAAAAAAAAAAAGAATGACTGAATAACTTAATACCACTTCATTGACCAAAATGAATTTATTATGGATGTGGGAAAAACACATTAACAATACGCTGTGCCGTGTCAACCTAGAAACCTGGCTGTGTGAACTTCATGTTTTCATTCCTTTATGAGCCTACCCAAAGGGGAAATAAATATGTTTTTGTGTAAGAGAAAAGATTAAAAAAAAAAAACACATTATCTGAAATCAAATGAGCTGAAGCACACTCTCGTAAATGCATCATTGTGTCAGAGTTAATAAAAGTGCAAATGCAATAAAAGTTAATGGCATTTATATATATATATATTACAAACACACACACACACAGTGGCTCTCAAGTATTCACCCCCCTTGGACTTTTCCACATTGTATTGTGTTATAATATGGAATCAAAATGGATTTAATAAGGAGTTTTTGCCACTGATCAACACAAAAGTCCATAATGTCAAAGTGAAAAATAAAATCTGCAAATTGTTCTAAATTAATTATAAATACAAAACAGAAAATAATTAATTGCATAAGTATTCACCCCCTTGAGTCAATATTTGGTAGAGGCACCTTTGGCAGCAATTACAGCCATGAGTCTATTTGGATAAGTCTCTACCAGCTTTGCAGCTCTGGACACTGCAATTTTTACCCATTCTTCTTTGCAAAGTTGCTCAAGCTCTGTCAAGTTGGATGGGAACCTTTGAACAGCAATTTTCAACTCTTTCCACGTATTCTCAATTGGATTGACTGGGCCACTCCAGTGTGGCTTTGGCTGTGTTTGGGGTCATTGTCCTGTTGGAAGATGAGTCTTCTCCCAAGTCCCAGGTCTCTTGCAGACTTCAGCAAGTTTTCCTCCAGGATTTCTCTGTACTTTGCTGCATCCATTTTGCCCTCTATCTTCACAAGCTTTCCAGGCCCTGATGCAGAGAAGCATCCCCATAGCATGATGCTGCCACCACCATGCTTCACGGTAGGGATGGTGTTCTCAGGTTGATGTGCGGTGTTAGGCTTGCAGCAAACATAGTGCTTCGCGTTAAGGCCAAAATGCTCTATTTTGGTCTCATCAGACCATAGAATCTTCTTCCACTTGGTCTCGGAGTCTCCCACATGTCTTCTGGCAAACTCTAGCCAAGATTTGATGCAAGTTTTTTTTCCCCCCAACAATGGCTTTCTTTTTGCCACTCTCCCATAAAGGCCAGTTTTGTGAAGCACCCGGGCTATTGTTGCTGTATGCACAGTGTCTCCCAGCTCAGCCGTGGAAGACTAACTCCTTTAGAGTTGCCATAGGCCTCTTGGTGGCACCCCTGACTAGTACCCTTCTTGCCCGGATACTTTTTTTGAGGACGGCCTGTTCTAGAGAGATTCACAGTTGTACCATATTCTTTCCAATTCTTAATAATGGATTTTACTGTGCCCCAGGAATATTCAATGCCTTGGAAATGTTCTTATATCCTACCCCTGATGGGTGCTTTGAAGAAGCTTATTTCGGATTTGCTTTGAATGTTCCTTCGTCTTCATGATGTAGTTTTTGTTAGGAAATGTACTAACCAATTGTGTGACCTCCCAGAGACATGTGTATTTAACCTGAAATCATGTGAAACACCTTAACTGCACATAGGTGGACTCCATTCAAATAATTATGTGACTTCTAAAGACAATTGGTTGCACCAGAGCTTATGTAGGTGTGTCCTACAAAGGGAGTGAATACTTATGCAATCAATTATTTTCTGTTTTATATATGTAATTTAGAACAAGTTGTAGATTTTTTTCACTTTGACATTATGGACTTTTTTGTATTGATCAGTGGCAAAAACTCCTAACTAAATGCATTCTGATGTGGAAAAGTAAAATGTGGAAAAGTCCAAGGGGGTGAATACTTTTGAGAGCCACTGTATATAGTGTAATAGAAAATAAAGACTTATCGTTAATATCGCAGAGTCATGGAGCCTAAATGTCACACAAGTCTGTTCTATCTATCGATCGATCTCTGAAATCATATACTTATGCAATACACTATTTGTATTTGTCAGGAAATGTTATGAAATGATTTACCTCTTCTACATTTGAAGCTGTTTTAGCAGAAGTTTCCATAAAGATAAGTCCGTGTTCTCTGGCAAATGCCTCCCCTTCTTCCTTCTTCACCTCTCGCCTAGACTCTAAGTCGCTGAAATAGTTAATAGCATGCATGAGCTAATTAAGCAATACAGGATTTTATGAATTATGAAAATAGAAAAATAGAAATGGAATAAAATTTAATTGTTTTATTTTTTACCCACTAGAGTTATACCTTTAGGTACTGGGGTGTATAATATACAAGATGTATACACACTATACGTGTAAACGCATCCCCCTGCAGATCACAAATCTGTTTTACCTACAATTACCCCAACTGACTGGATTTGGCAATAAAATAGAAATATCTGTAGTTCAAAGCACCAGGTTAAAATATTTTCAGGTACGCTCAATCATATGCCTAGCACAGTTGGGTATCAAAAAATTAATTAATGAAATAAATGAATTTTGTCAAACAAATTACCTCTTATTTCCAATAAGCATGATTACCATGTTGGAATTGGAATGTTGCCGTGCATCTTCTAACCAGGTTGTCAAATGGTTGAAAGTGTCCCTTCTATTAAACGTAAGTTTAAAAAAATAAATAAATAAATATATATATATATATATATATATATATATATATATTGCATCACCAGCAAGGCAGACATTTGAGGATCATAAAGAAATTTACATTGTGAGGTCCAACCTTCATTGATAGAGGATGAAATACATCTAGTCCAGCGTGCAAGTTATTTATTCATTTAATTTTCACACGCTACCTAAACATGTACAGTAACAAACATATAAATCTATCACAATCTTTAAAATAAACCAGACTTTGCTAAATATTTTCCAGATAAATAATATTTTTAGTACTTTGCTAAATATGTTTGAGGAGTATGTGTTATTTATATCTAGAAGACTTAAATGTACATAATAAAAACTAACAGATGTTAACAATACTTAAGCATTTTGTAAAGCATCAATGATTATTTTAGAAAAACAAAACCAATTTCTTTCTTGCCAGCCCAGAAAACTTCTTACTGAGTAAGAATTAAGAAATTATTTTAAAAGGTTGCTTCTTAAAAAATAAGTTGGTATATATTTAGTTTCAACCTATACTCTGTCTATATGTATTATTACCTTACCAGCTAAATTTAGAAACTAAATTATTTCTACATTGTACATTTTAATGTTATAAACCTAGCACCTAGAGCAACATACATTTCTTACCTTGTGATGTCATAAACTAAGAGAGCTCCTGCTGCACCTCTGTAGTAGGACCTAGTTATGGAACGGAAAGACTCCTGACCAGCCTACAAGAAAAAAGACACACATAAATCGATGTGCAGAAAAGCACAGAAAAAAGCATCACCAGCAAAATGCGTATTTCCTACAGGTTACAAAACAAGAACTTGTTTAACCTTTCAACAAACGCAGATGCATGCTCCTCACCAGTGCTGAAGAGTAGTAATGCGTGAGGGCTGCTGTTGTGCGATGTCATTTACTCTCCACAAAGCGACCTCTCAACTCTCCCAGGCAATACTTGACAACCCAATTTACTGAATGGCCTTACAATGCACGCATCATTATCACCGCACAGAACGGACTCCTAGCAACTACACTCTGAAGGAGCCTCTGAAAATAACCCAGAGCTCCACATTTAAATTCAATAACCTACTCCCCGGGCAGCTGTTGACATTAGAATAAATAAAGCCCATTCTAAATAAATGATGAATGACACTTTTATGCCAACCAGCTGCCAGAGGTTGCTGGAAGGCCAAAGATGCAGATTTGGCATGTTACATCATGTGTAGTAGCCATCACTCAGATTTTATATTATTATTATTATTATTATATAATAAAACAAACACTATGCTCTGTTTTTAAAACCCCAACAACCACTGCTTTTGTGACGTGCCTTTTTGATTGATATTACTAATGCACTGAAACTCACTCAGGAAAGTACAGAAGCAGACATTACATGTTGCTTAAAATCTGCAATGCAGATGTGTTCACATATTACTAATATTTTAGGGTTTATTACTTTGGTAAAGATATCTGTTCTGGTATTCAAAACATTTGCATTCACATTTAAAACTGCGACTTCATCACCATACAACAGTAATGACTTGGAAGATTTCTTGACAAGATTATGGTTAAACAAACTTGTTGTTAACAAAATAGCCGACCAAACTACCTTATGTGCCTGGCTATAGTACTAAAACAAAAAAAGCAATCACTTTGCTGATCTTGGACAAACCATTTTCCTTAATGCATAAAGTCATCGGCTCTGAAAGCACATTGCTACTGGATTGGCCAGAATAAAAGACCATTTGCATGAAGCACTAAGGCTCAAAGCCGAACCACTTTCATAGTTTTAATTTTATAGCTGTAGAGTTGTTTTCGGGATGTTTTTTTGACTTGTTCATTTAAAATCAACTTACATTGCATTTCACTGTCCTTCAATTTTGTTTTAGCTTAGCGAGTTTAATTTGCATTGCGGAAGAACTTTTTCCTGTGGATGTGTATGTCAGTGCAGTCATTTGTTATTTTATTTGCTGATCTCTGTCTGAGGTAGGCAGGAGTTCTTCAACTGTACGTGGATTTCCCAGACGTCATTTTTAAGCTGATAAGGTTTCTTTTTATAGTCATATGAAAAAAGTCTTCTGTATTAAAAAAAATCACATTAATTATATTGAAATCTACATTAGTTACGTCAGAATTCAAACTGTAGCCTACTTTTAAAAAAAAATAATTTGGGAGCATCATTATAATACAGGTTCTTCGTGTGACTCCTAGTACGATTGTATCTAGATATGGAAATAAACCAGTCTTCCAGGTAAGAAACAAACTAGTTTAAAAAGTATTAACTTTAGCTGCACTAATTGGTTCCTGTTGAAAATACTGCCCATCAACTCGAGAGATAATGTTTTAATGCTAGAAAAAACAGGACTGCATTAAATAAGTAAATAATTTTCTTGTGATACAGTTAAGGAATAGGTATAAACTGTAAATATATTTGTTGTGTAAAACAGAGTGAAAATAAAGAGGACCACAAAAGCTTTTGTAAACAATACACTGAAGCTACCAGTACGAGTCAATGAAGACTCTGGCACACTGAACTAGCTTACTGTAAATCTGTGTTTGTATTGGGTAAAATAGTTAATTTCCTTACAGTATTTAAACTAGATACATTTTACAGTATGTTCATACTATTCCTGCTTTTCAAAACGCTACTTACAGTATGTATGCATATGCAAAATACCTGTATCAATAAACGTGTTGGTACAGTTAACACAAATACTGAAATAAATACAAACACAACCCAGAGCAAGGCAATTATTTTGCACCATGTTGATTTGATAAAATTACAGTAAAACTGAGTGTCCAATCTATTAGAGTGAGGCTTAAAATCAACTGAGACACTTGCATTGATTTTTATTACATATAAATGTTGAAGTTTAAATGTAATCATTAATGCATACCTAAGCTACTATTGAACATATTTATTCAAGCCATTACATTTTACTCTTCAAAAATTACATTACAAAGTCTTCAGATGTCTCCATGGTATATACACACCTATTATCACTGAAGGATGATATGTATGTTACCAGCACCACCTTTGACATAAGACAAAGGTGTACCTTTTTCATTTCATTCATTTACAACTGCCACAACTGTGCTCAAACAAATCACATATTAGTTATGTTCATCTTAAGAGTGCAGGAGGCACAACGATATTGCACATTGAATGCTTCCTAGTGGAACTCAAGGGTAAGAAAGCAAAAAACAATGTTTATTTGAACTCTAAGAGTTACGTTGCTTCTATAACAAGCATGTCTGTGATCCCACGTCATGGTTTAAATGAAAAATTACATCCTCATGATCTCTATCCATTTGTGACGGGGTGCTCACCCCTTGTGTATTTATGTATAATTATTGTTTTCTCATATATATGTGTATGTGTGTGTGTGAAATTAGAGTCTCTACAGCAATGCAAAAGTTAAATTCTAAACTTTGTTTAGATGGCTTACCAAAAGAGTATCTGTAGAGACATTCATGGTCACACTCTTGTTATTTTGCTTCAAAAAGATCAATTATATAACTCCTGTTTGTTTATTTTCTTCAAAAAAATCTCTTTATTAGTTTAAAACATGACTATAAAAACAAACAAAGTTTACGTAAACTCTTTTGGTTAAGCCATCTAAACTGAAAATTTGGCCGAAAGAATTTTGAACTTTTGCATTGATGTAGAGACTTTACTTTCATTACATCAGGTAATTGCCCTATACTGGTCAGCACCTCGTTAATATCAAGCAGTAGTGCACAAATGACCTTTTTTTTTTTTTTTTTTTTTTTAATATCTATATCTATCTATCTCTATCTATCTATCTATTAACCTTTCAACAAATGCATTTATATATTATATATATATATAATTATATATATATTAGGGCTGCTCCAATTAACAGATTAATCAGACTGATTAATCAACTTAATAGCTGATTGCAGATTCATTGTTTTTACAATAAAAAAGGGCTTTTTTGTCCTTTGGCTGGGCATTCTGAACTCTTTCCTAACATCCCCTGATGCGCGTGAGAAGGCTTCATGCATTAGTTCGTATCTGGTTTGTTGTTACACACGCTTCTTGCATTCAGAACGTCCAGAACGATCCTCAATGTCTGCTACCAGCTTGGAAAGATGTCTGCATTTACTACAATCAAAGCAGACTTTACTCATTTTAATGCTGTGTTGGTGAAAATGGAGTTGTTATGTTTAAGTTGGATGTACAAAGTTCATTGCAACAGAGTTGACTATGCAGTGCAGCATTTATTTTTCACGATTTCTTCATTTGGCCTGGCATGGTTTCAGGCAAGTAAATGTCTTTGACTAGTGTCAAGCTCTGACTATGTTTAGTTTTATTGATGTTAGTATTGTTAATATTACATTACTGTTCAAGTTGTTTATGTATATCGAGTTTTACTAGTATATATGGTGGAACACGGGTAGGAGAGTTGCTTTAGCTGATTTTTACCTGTTTCATTTTTTATTTTTATTTTTTTTAATGTTAAACCTGGAAGCACTAAATAGAATGTAAAAATATATATTTATATAATGTACAAAAATATATAAAATAAAGGTTATTCATAGGGAGCTATAAGTGTTATTTACGGGATGTTTGCATCAAAGCCAAAAAAAATCTTCTCAGTTCTTGTGCATTATATTTTGCTACTGAACTCTTTCATGGATTTAAGTTGTTCTGTTTTAAATGTGTTATATTTACTGAAATAAAAACACTTTTAAAATGACCACATTTCTACTGATTTTTTTAAATGTATTAACCCCTTGTGGTCCTATGTTGGACCAGGACCGACATTACAATTTTCCCTTTCCAGTCTGAAAGTCATCAAAATGACGTAGAGCACAGGTCTCTAGTCGCTTTCTTCTCTGGAGCCAAGAAAACCTTTCAATGACCGAGTGAGACTGATAGGAGCCGAATGAAGCCGGGAAAAAAAGGGCGTATCTGATAGCCCCATGCACCACATAGATATCAAAGAATATCGCAGATATTTGCAGAGATTTTTCAGATGTTATAGTAATAAAATAATTACTTTGATCGCATTATTGAGGAGTTTGGTGATAAAACGAGTGAACAGGAGAGGATTTATTAGTATGCATATCTATAAAGAGGTATGTGAAAATTACAGTGAACAAGGGATGGGGCTTGGCTGGAGATGCAGTACTGAGTGTAACATTTCGATTCTGTGCCTATTAAACCTGTTTTAACACTGCGCATGTAAAACAAACACTAAAACGTGTTTGTAAAACAAAAATTGGACCCGAGACGCCTGACAAGCGCTGAATAAATGGACAGCTAAGGGTTAATATGCAGGACAGCCACTAAGATCTTTACTTTTATTAAAAATTAACCGATCAAAAATTAAGTGGCAGCCCTTTATATACAATGTTTGTGTGCGGACGGACGAAAGCCGCCGAAAGTTATTTATTATTTGTGAAAAAACGGTTATACCTACACCCACCCCTCGTTATACTGCAGATTTGGATATATCGTGGTCCTGGAGTTGGCTCCCCATTTTTCCAGTCTAACTGTGCGCCTTAACTGCAATATACATATGCAAATTCATTTAGAATTACTGTTAAACAAATATATGAAACAATTTTAAAAAAGCGCATGAATATCATCCTGTTATCATATACACACACAACACAATAACACAAAGCAAATTAAATATCTACTTGCCGAAAAATTTATTTTAAATGACGAGGTGTTCACTTGTGGCTGCAATGCACTAGCAAATCACAAGGCAGTGACATCAGCTCACTAGCAACAAGCCTCCTATGTTGGAAATTGATTCTTTCAATGCAGCGAGTTTGTGCATTTGAGGAAGGAGAAGACGACTCATGAAATTAATTGGAGACTGACTGGGAATGAGAGGATCTGAGCTGCAAATCTCCCTCCCGACCCAAGAGGGCGCTAAGCAGAGGTACTTACATGCCTGTACCAAGAAGGGCCGGCTTGGAGCGAGGGGTGGAAAAGGAAGTCTGCCATCTTGGTGCAGGGCGGAATGACCATACTGGAGGATAAGATTACTGTGATCAGCTGTGTTGCATTAGACAACTGGCAGGTGTGCCGAGCTGCGCTGATCATGGTATATAAGGACTGTCATTTTTTAAGGGCGGGGCCTTTGAGGTAACACTGAACCTTTGTTACTGAGCCATGTGTTTGTCTGCTAAGTGTTTTTTTTGTTTACTGTCAAGACTGGGGTCAGAGCGATCAATCACACCAAGGAGCTGCCACACTACTGCCAGCACTTTCACCTTGGACACCACACACCCTGCACAACTGAACTGGACACTTCAGCACCAAAGAACTGAGAAGGGCTTGCTCTATTGGGACATATGATTTACTTTTTTGTTGCTTTGGACTGTGTTCCTCATTAATAAGACACCTTCTACCATTGTTGGTATTGGGGTTATTTGAACCTGTTCCAGTGACTCTGTGATGTCTGTTTCACCACCACACCCACCACGCTGTCACAGAGACTTATGTTGATGAAATGCAGTTACCCTCTGCAATACAAATTAAAATGGTGTGTTGCTTTTTATATGAAAAATGAGAAAAAGCAGGTCACGTAAAGGATTTATAATGGTTTTTATTTTATGCCCCTGATAAAATGAGGGAGTGGCTGTACAGTATTTGTTAATCTATTTGTTTTTCTATGGGTCTCTCACTATGTCGCGGCCCTCGATATATAGCTGATTTATATTGGACCCCAACACCTGCCACATATCGATTGGGTGGTGTATGCAGTCGCCGCGGACAAGGTTAATATTCCCATCCCTGTAAACCTTGTGGGAATGTGGCTAGGACCTTAAGGTAATTATTTTGATTAATGGGTAATTAAGGCTTCAGCCACAGAGAATAAAAGGACCCACTCCGGGCTCATTAGGAAAGAGAGTCAAGAGTAGAGAACGGGAGCGAGGAGGTAAAAGTCAACAGTAGAACGGAAACAAATGATATACGTGCTGGCGCAAAACCAGCACGATATTTCGATTGTTTTGTTTAAATGTTTAATTTATTAAATAGCTGCGCAAGCAACGCTTTTCATATCCCAGTACTGCCTCTCATGTTTGTATCTTCCGGGTCTGTGACATCATCCACCAGCCAGCTTGTGACACCATTATATTTACATTTAATAATGTAAGGTAGACAGATAGATGTCTTTATAACACCTTAGATTCTAGCTGTGCTATTATTTCAAGTTTCATAACAACTGAATAAGTTCTGTTGTAAAATAGTCTTGCTTACATACATACAACATATATTTCCATAAATATTACCTCACATTATTAAAAGTCCAAAAATGTTTTCCAAATTATTGGAATATTAAGGTGTAGCTCTATTTTTTTACTGAGATATTTAAATACAGAAATGTTGTGAATTGCCAACTAATTACATGTAGGTACAGCGCAAATAAATACATTTTATGAAAAAAAATAAATAGATGACAGAACAGTCATTGATGTACATTGCTCATCAATAAACCCTGGAATATATTAAACTATGTTTCAACAATCCCTGACAACCTACTGTTTTATGTAGTGTTGGGGCTAGTATTGTCAGTACATGGTACACAGCAAGGGTAAAACAAAACTCCTTTAAATTCAACAAATAGTTAAACTATACTTACAGTATCCCAAATTTGGAGTTTGATCTGTTTTCCGTCAATAGTGATCATCCGTGCACCAAATTCAACACCTATTGAATAAAGTGTTGGTCAAATTTTGCATAGAATTACATTTTATATCTGGAAAAAACTAAACTAAAAAAAAACTAAAAAAACACACTGTATAATTCTTAATTACATATCAAACTGTTTGCATGTAGCAAATTAAGGAGGTCTGTATATGGGCACCTGCATAAAACATTACAGTGTTAACCATAGTTGCACTATGGTGTAGAATTATTCACCCAACTCATTCACTGTATCCTCTGTGTGTCAGTCTTCACACTTTGGTTAAAGATTACCTGTGGCCTCCAACATGTCTTTTCTCTTAGTTCAGCTGCTACAATTCAGCTGCCGCATTTAAATGTTTACTAATAAACGTTGTTAAAATCCATAAACTAACATTTTTCCAGATATATTTTGTAAGCATTACAATCACATACTAACTCAATGGCATTCCGGCTCATAATTAAACAAGATAGCTCCCCCCCACGCCTGTTGCCATGGTTTCTGTGAAGATGGCAATGGTTGCATTTGTCACATATGATTCACACTATAATAGGTTATCTATGAATCAGCCTTATCTTTGAATTAGACTACCAAGGTCTTTGTTTTCACCGAGAGAATATCACATTGGAGAAAGTTCAGTGTCCTTATTGGACGTTTGTGTGTCTGTGCCCATCGGTCCTAGTGTGTGGTTGAGGACCAATGAGGCGTCTAAGCTCCGGGACCCTATTAGAATAAAGGGGCGGAGCTAAGGTTACCAAAGGCACTGTGCTGCCATTTTATGGGTTGTTGTTGTTCTGGTTACCATTGTACCTGTGTGAAAAGTGTATGCTGTGAAGCAGACAGAGCAATGGACTCTGGCGGACAGTGAAATAGTGTCCGGGAGTTGATTGCTGTGAAACGGACAGAGAAGCGTCTCTGGTTTTGGTGCAGAGAGCGAGTCCAGAGAAGAATAAAGAAAGAGTTTTTGGAACTAGGAACAAAGAGTGTCTGTCTTCTCTGTTTTCTGCCTCCTGTCTAAAACGCTACAATGTTCTCAGTTTCAATTGAAGGTGTAGGGAGTTTAACCAATGCAAAAGTCAAAGATCTGCCCTGGTTTTGCAGCTGTCCAATTGTTAGTGAGCAGAGGTGGGAGATAAATGTCAGGGTAAGCAATGTAAGAATAGCTGAATTTCGCGTGATATTGCTTATTATAGAGACCGTTACTGAGAACTTCTAAGTAACATTTCAAATGACTATACAAAAAAAAAAGTCACCAAGCAATGCAGACATCATAGTTGATTTGGTTAAAAATCAATTTAAGAATTTGCTTAGAAAAAAATTGGGAGATTGTTAAAAGGGAGGTATATAACACAAATACATAAACTGACACAGGAAGGGAAGGGATATATTCACCAGTTCCAAAATTCAAAATTACCAAAATGATATCCGTTGCTTACCAGTAGCTGTCAATTAAAAAAAATTAAAAAATAACGCTAGAACTGTCTTTTGTTCAGTACAGAAAAGGAGATCTGGAAAAGCACTGGCTACAGCAATCTAGAATGCCTAACAAAGTCAGCACAAAAAAAACACGAGTGTTCCCAAAGTCACTTGCGAATCACTAACTCTCAAAACCTTTGCACAAACCCGGACTAATGTTCAACTGGATGAGCAGAAGCGTAGGGATACAAAACATGACAATGACCAAGTAAGAAAAAATTGTGAGATTCTTAAAATGCTGTATCTTTTTTTCTAAGCATTGCTTTTTTGCTCAAGGTAGCCATTAAATTGCCAATCGTGTTTTCCCTAGTAGTTTGCAGGTGTACCAAATAGTTTGTGTGGCAGCATTTTCAGGCGAGAACGGCTTTGGCTGAAGAGGGAAACAGTGGATTTTGAGGCATTTTAGACATTTAACAAGGGATTGTACCGGACACATTGGGTCACCAGGCTTTTCAAACATGCTGCCTTGAAGCATAGCTTTATTTCTCTCTGTTGCATTAGAGTGGTTTTTTGTGTGTTGTTGTATGTTAGCCATTTTCGGCTGTATTTACTTTGAAAGCGGTAGCGAGCAACGCTCGCAGACTTTCTCTGCTTCGATGGGCAAAGTGTAGCTGTATATCAAACCTTTAACCCTTTAAGGACCAGGATTGTGTTAACACGATCATACTGAAGTGGGCTTCTAGGACTGAGATCATGTTTTTTTTTTTTTCATGTGATGTCACTGAGAGGGGCATTTAGTGATTACAGCAGCTTACAGCTTACAGCAACCCGGCAGGGGCAAAAGCATAAACAAAACATCACAGGAACTTGTTTAGAGCTAATAAAAAAGGGGAAACACTGTGCATGTGATGTATTTGATTTATAATTATATTACAACATTTATTCTGTCTTGTATTTTAATATGTTTTTACACATTTATAAATATCAAGAAACGAGTGGATAAGCATATACTATTTCATGAACTAAATGTATTGGGTACGTTTTTTTTTTCCCTTATTACTGATAATGGAATGAATAACTTATTTATAAATACTTAATTTGAAAAAATAAAAAAGAAAAGAAAATGTCTTGTAATTTGCCCAAACATCAATATTTTTCAACAAAACTTTCATGAAGTATTGTAAGTTCCATCGGGCCACAAAATAACACATTTTTATAAAAGTATCTAAGCAGAATACATAACAAAAAATACATAAAAAAAAAAAAAAAAAAACACACACCCTGAAAAGTTTGTATGGTTTCTGAAGTACTTTATAACGTTTCCCAGAGTGTTCTGAAAAAAGGACACAATTTCCAAGATGCTACTGTAAAAAAATTGATTTTTTTGTGAATTTATAGGAAGAGTCAACTACAGCCAAAAAACGCCTGGTCCTGGGGGCGCATCCCACTGAAAAAATGCTTGGTCCTGAAAATGATTCATCTGGCCCTTTGAAATACTGCCCCTACTGGATGTGAATTATTGAGAAATACCATATTTGTTTCTTGCTAATGTATCTCTTACATCCACTAGCACAGTGTTTCTCAACCCTGGTCCTGCTGGTTTTCGTTCCAGCTGAGCTCTCGGTTAATTAACTAGATCCTTAATTGAACTGACAATTTGCTTAATTTGACTGTTTTGTTTTCAGCTCTTAAACAGTTGCAGATTTTAAGTTAGCTGTAATATTTTATAAGTAACTAGCTCTGCAACCGTTTAACAGCTGAAATCAATTACAAATGTCTAAGCAAATTATCAGTTCAATTAAGGATCTAGTTAAGTAATTGAGAGCTCAGTTAGAATGAAAACGAGCAGACACAGTGGCCCCCCAGGACCAGGGTTGAGAAACACTGCACTAGAGAACAGGCTAATAGTTACAATCTAGTGACCAGCTATACTTACAGAACACAGGTTTGAGCCCCTGACTGACACAGAATTATATCTATATATAAAAAAAAATGGATTCGGAGTGATCCATCACTGTCTAGTGTTTGGAAAATGCCTACAATGAGCCCAGAAGCATATTTGTAACTCAATTCAAACATTAGACAGAATTTGTTTTTATTTATTTTGTAGAAATTATTTGCAAATAAAAGCATAAAAAGAAGAAACTAAAATATCTTACCGATAGTAAGGTCATGGACTGGCTGAAACCTCTTATCTGTGAACTGTAATAATAAGCACGACTTCCCCACGCCTGAAAAACAAAAACAGAATTCGATTAATACTGGCAAGATTTCATGTTAAAAATAACAAATAACATAACATTTCCTGCCCCCTCTATCACAATTTGCAGTCAGTGGCAGGTACACCAAGTCGAATGAGCAAACTAAGAGATAAGAAGTAGAAATAAATTAACAAGAAATGGGAGTCTTTGTGAACAGAAAGTTACCAGATCCCCGGTAACATACTCTTATGGGCATGTCATTTCAGATTGTTGATAAAGATGACAAAAATATCTGTATCAATCACCTTTCCAAAAGGTAAACATGTGGTAGTGAAAAGGTTAATTTCTTCTCTACATCAATGAAATTATACTGAGAGGATCATAGAATATAGCCTGAAACGATTAAAAAGGAGTGGTCTCATTAATATAGCCTGAGGTTGAAACACCGTGGCAGTGAAAGGGTTAATTTTCATAGGCCAATACCAGTATCGGAACTATTAAAAAGCAAATAATGTAGAGAAAACGTTAAGAGTACTAAAGTGTATTTTCTTTATTCAGAAGCAACTTCAAAAGTCACATGACATCAATATGGCAGCCATATTACTTTCGGTGACAGTTCAAAGTCATAGTCACTAACAATTAGCATACATGCTTTATTTAACCCTGCAAATATTAAGTCGATTTACTCAAATGGTTTCCAGTACTGTGGCGGCAACAGCTATATATAATATATATATATATATATATATATATATATATATATATATATATATATATATATATACATACACACACACATATACATATATATACATACACACACTCACATTTTCTTGGAAGGCACCCACGATCAAACAAGGTAATCACAGTATGTGTACTGTGTCAGAAGCCAATATCTCAAAGCACTGGCTCTTGATCAAAAAGTCACATTACCCCAATACAGTGCCGATCTTAGGTCAAAGTGAAGGGTGCTGTTTGATTTTGCTCAATCTAGGAACAAACGATCTAATAATGGACAATATACCACTGATGTGTAGCTCAAGCTACTAACTTCATTATCCCCAATTATTACCTCTTGACATTTAATGCAAGTACCCTTCTCTTTTTTCTTTAAAACAGAAAGCCAAAATCATACTTTAAAAGTCTAACGTATAAAGTTTTCAATTATTTGAAGATTAGCACTTTTCTGACCACACAAACCCTGCATTAGAAAAGTGTGGTTTACCATAAAGTAGAGTAATCACAACAGACCCAATGGCCAGTACTGTAAATCTGCTTCTACATTTGCAATCGTCTAAGCGGATGAAGTTAAGCACTCGCACTGCGCAGATGTACACAAATCAAACTTCAATGGAGTGAACGAACAGATCCATTAATTAAGTCTATCTGTGTTCAATACATTACTAACAAATGCTAGTGTAATTAACAAGTCAAAAAAGCATACAATCAAGGTGGTTCAAATCAGGTGGCCCGGTCGGTAAATGCCACCTTCAATTTTAATATGGCCAGTAGATTTTACCATAAAGTCGCCACATTGGCGATTTAAGCATTTACAGGATATGCAACAGAACGGTTCTGTAACAAAGGCTTTCTGCTTCACTGTCAGAATCTGCACCACCCTGTTGATCTTTTAGAGTCAATCCTTTAGTAATGTGCACCAATCAGCAGTTAGGTTAGAACAGCGGAAATTATCATTCCGAATTCATTCTGCGTTGTCTTAAGAAAATTTAAGAAACTAAAAAAAAAAAAAAAAAAAAAACTTGAAAAGCAAGTAGATTCCCCTCACCCCAACAACAACACGGGACAAAGGCAGTGTTGGTGTATGTGCTGCCTTATGGACAGGCATGGTGGGGGAGGGGTTAAAATAACTGCACAGCTTTTAAAAAGATGCTGTGTTACAGGACTGCTGCAGCGCTACAGGCCACTGAGTTTCTTACGTACACTAAAACATGTGCAAGAAACTGAAGCAACAGTCAAATCTATTTGCATTTGGCCAACTCCATGAAAATGAGACTAACTGAAGATGAGGATGATGATGATGATGAACTAACAGTGTTAGTAATTTAGCCAGTAACTGAAAAATAAAGAAATGTGTTCACTTCCCCGGATTTTCTTAGATCGTTGACTTCCCTGGCATTTGATTACTATAGTTCTATTTCCTGGCATTTTATGCACACAGAAAATAGCTCCCTGATATTTAATGTATACAGTTCCTTGGATTTTATGCACAGAATAGTTATACACAGAATGGTGTTAGTTTTCTAGCACATAGATTGTATGTAGTTCCCCTCCCACAATTTAAAGATAATGAAAAAAAAAACCCACAAAAACACACACATGAAAACTAAGCATGCAAAAGTAATGTGTGTGTGCAACATGTACATGTCTACTCACTGTCCCAGTTTGAAAATGTTGGCCACTATAAAAGTTCACTTGGATCCCAGGTTTTGAAAGCTTGTGGCCAAATGGCAACCAGCATGCAAAGTAATTTGTAACACCTTGCATACAAGTGGATCAGGTTTGACTGCAGAGACATCGTTGTTCATGGAGCTGCACAAATTTCCATATTCGGGGGTGCCTGCTACTTCTAGTATGCTGAACTCTCTCATCATAGCCAGTGCATTCTGCCAATTCTACAAATTAAAATATTGCTGCCAATTTTACTTTACATAAACAGCCCATAGAATACAGCTGTAAACCATGTGTCCAAATGTGACGATAACTCAAGTGTACTGCTTGTTACAGCTGCATATGAACTGTAAAATAGAATAGGAGACGTGCTACTGAAATCCAATTTGTGTATGTGCCATCTTCAATAGGAAATAGTTGTCTTATCCAGTGATGGTGGCAAGAGATTTGGGTCACTGCAAATGTTGCCATTCAGAAACACTACATGTATGTGAAGTCAGTACCTCACTGGTACAGATAATCACAGAAGTGAGATTTGACAGTCCATGTACTTTTAGAATGGTAGTGTTGGCAAAGCTAGAGCACACTAAAAAAACTTTTCCATAGTACAATCACGTGGGTGGGATAACAATTCTTTTCAGGCGAGGCTCTCGGGAACGGAGGTACCCTTTATGCATGCATGATGCATCGGGACTCTGGTTTGCAGTTGTCTGAATCCCCGGAACGCGTGCGTCTGTCTGACATGGGCAGCCACACCGCAGATTATTATTATTATTTTATTTAAATCATGCAGGCAATATTTACATTGTGTGAAGGGCAAGCTCAGAATGTTGGCAGGCTTAAACATTGCCTTGTACAGTAGTTCCCTCTGTGGAGAACTGGAAAACATGGACACGTGCACGTCTGGGAATGGAGCAGACTAAAGGACTATACTCAGCTGCGACCCTTTTTTTTTTTTTTTTAACTAAAATCCATTTTAGGCTTTTGTGGATTCTACTGTTGTGCCTTTTTGTTATTTGTTCTTTTAGAAAGAAAAAGTTTTCCTATTGTAAAATTTTTTATATGAAAAAATATAAATTGTATCATAACATTAAGACTTTGTACTGTTTTCAGCTTTAAGCAGTAAAATTGTTAAATCATCCCGGTTTTGCTATTGTATTCACATTTCTTATAAATACAAAACTGTAGCAGTGTGCGCCGTGAGTTTACATCAGAGTAATGTATTAAAAAATAAACACTTATGGCTTACTTGTTTCATAATTCTGATTATGTGTTTAATAATTAATATTCTACTTTACTACTTGAACCATGTCAAGTTAAAAAAAGTATATAGATCTCTATCTCTCTCGGTCATGCCACCAGCCAAGTTAAGTTAGTCCCTATTGTGTTTTGATTAACACAGCCATTATAAACGACACACACACAAATATCTCTATATAAAAATGTTTAAATGGTAACAGTAAGAAAAATTGTATTTTTCTAACCTGGCTTTAACATGTTTTGGTGAGATCAAAATAAAAAGAATACAATGAACCGCTATCATCTGCAATAAATAAAGCCAATGCTTAACTTTCAAATTATGATTGGGTTATAATACCAGTGTAACTGATATTTCCCTATAAAATCCTATTCTTAATTCCACGATTACAGGCTACTACTGACGACAGTACTATACCGTAATCCCTATTGTGACGACAGATCTCACTGACATTTCTGATTACAGGAGTAAATTGAATTAATTATACATAAAAAAAAAAAAAAAAATATCTGACAGTTTCAAAGTGTCAAGTAGACAATTTTCTAACAAAGTTTTTGTTTAAAAAAAAAAAAAAAAAAAAAAAAAAAAAAAAAAAAAAAAAAAGTCCTCTCGATTCACCCGTGAGTCAGAGGCTGAAAGGCAGAACTTTATGAATCTGATGTTAGCCAAGAAGGTCCTGGACACTCAATGTCAAAAAAAGGTTTTGGAGAGCCCTGAATGGTTTTGGTTATGATCAGAGTAGCCGTTCTGAAAATGGCACAATGTAGTTACATGCTATATAATTCTATTACAGCTTTTGAAAGAAGAGATTACAATACTGTAGGCGTGTCTTTAATATGGTTTTACCAAAAACAATCACTATGAAAGGAAGGAAACACATAGCAATTATAATAATCCAAGAACACAGACTGCTTCAACTACACTAGAGTATGACACCAGTGTAGTAGCAACTATGGGACACGGTAAACCCAATGTTCTCTTTAAGACCACTGATCAAATCCTACACTCAGCCACCGACAGATCCATCTCCCGTTCATCCTCCTCTTTCTTTCATAACAAAATTGACAACATCTGCCCTCTCCTTATCTCCATTGCTGATGTTTCTGGATTACTGTTGAAACCAACTACTGCCACGTGCCCCCTGGGCCCCTGGCCAACTAATCTTGTCTCTGTCTGGGCTCCTGATCTTGCTCCTTCCATTATGCACACTCTCAACCTGTCCCTGGACTCTGGCTTGGTTCCTGATGCCATAAAGCTTGCCCAAATTATGCCGGTACTTAAACCCTCCCTCGACCCGGCTGACTCATCTAATTTCCGTCCCATCTCCAATCTCTCTTTTCTCTTCAAAACTCTCAAAAGATCTGTAGTCAGTCAGCTGATGAAACATTGCATGGATATCAATCTGCTTGAATCGTTGCAGTCTGGCTTCCGGCCGCATCACAGTACTGAAACTGCTCTGCTCCAGATTGTGAATGATCTCCTGTTTAATGTCAATGCTGGTGCTCCCTCTGTGCTTGTCCTCCTTGACCTAACAGCTGCTTTTGACACCACAGATCATGGCATTAGTCTTAACCACCTTCAGAAGTATGCTGGGATCTCTGGAACCTGTCTCTCCTGCATGTACTTTTACCTATTCAGATGCATGCAGTCTGTTTTCTATGCTGGATTCAGTGGTGTTGCAAACCCAGTCACTTGTGGGGTCCCCCAAGGATCTGTTCTTGGACCCCTTCTCTTCAGTATCTACATGCTTCCCTTGTATCATCTCATCTGCCAACACAGCCTCATGTTTCACTTCTATACTGACAATACCCAGCTCTACTTAAAACTCGACCCTGGAAGCCCCTCTGCCATGACCCAGCTCTCGGCTTACATTCGAGGCATCGGGCCTGGATGTCTGCCAATTTTCTTCAGCTGAACACTAGCAAATCTAAACTCCTTTTAGTAGGATCTGAAACATAACTTAATCTCAATTTAGCTGCCCTGAACCTCAGAAACTGTCTGCTGCTGCCTTCCCCCACAGCATGAAGCCTTGGTGTACTTCTTGACAGCAACCTCTCCTTTGATGCCCACATCTCCTCCGTGATCAAATCTTCCTTCTACCAGCTTCGAAACATCTCCATTGTCCATCGCTACCTTTGGATGCAGAGATACTTTGTCATGCATTTGTATCCTCTCGACTCGACCGACTGCAGCTAGTTCAGCATGCTGCTGCCAGGATTCTTACCAGATGTAAAAAACATGATCATATCACCCCCATGTCTTTCCCAGCTGCACTGCCTACCTGTAAAGTTCAGGATTATTTTCGTAGATAGATTAAATGGTAGCCGTATTAGTCCAGAGATGACAGACAAAGAGAAAGATTATTTTCAAAACTCTCCTGCTCACCTACAATGCCCTTTATCACACAGGTCATGAATACCTCCTCAGTCTGCTAACCAGCTATGTCCCTGCCTGCAAGCTGAGGTCCTCCAACTCTGGCCTGCTTGTTATAACTAAGCAAAAGTGCACCACACTCGGAGAACACTCATTTAGCTTCATGACTCGGACTCTTCAGAACTCTCTCCCAGCTTTGGTGCGTGATACTCCCAACGTCGCTCGCTTTAAATTAACTCTCTATTATGCATTGTTTTTTACTGTACAGCATGTATTATGCATTTATCTATTTAAAGTTAGGTATTTTCTTGTTTTTACTGCATCTTGTAAAACGCTTTGTGATGGTGGTCCACTATAAAAGGCACTATATAAAATAAAGACTCATAATAGAACACTCATGCTATTAAGTAGCTGTATTAGGAGCATTAGATAAACAAGATTTCGATCCCGAAAAATAAACTACACAGTGAGAAACGGTAACTAACACATCATCTGTTTGATGACATTGATATGACATTGTTATAAAGCAACTTTCACCTGTGGAGGCATGTGTTTTGATGTAAGATTTGCACTGAAGTAAACAATTCTTAAGTACTAGACATGCTTTTCGTAAAGGTCATTGGGGGGAATCAAACAATGTTACAAATATGCGTGCACTGACAATTGGAATGGAATAAGCATTATACATTAATAATACAGTACCATAGTCAGTAATACAGCAGATGTTTCTTTACGTAATAGTAACTGATCACACAATCAATTTAAAATGACTTTGGTAGAATAACTGCAATGATCAGCAAAGCAGACTTTTTCAGTCCCATTCTGAACCGCCACGACTGTGGTAAAGCAGGTTCTGTACATTTTGCTACTCAATAATCGTACATATGGCTATACAGTTCAGTTCCCTACCTGTACAGCACAAAGAAGGTGCTGCAGGTCAGGGTTTGAGATGACAGGCATCTTTAAAACTGTAGTAATGCCTATTTATGCCTTTGTGCACCTCTTTCAACAGTAAACTACCTTTGCAGAAATATAACCCTACAAGGAACACTGAAAAATACATTTTAAAATGGGTGTATAGATGAGAATGCAGGAAAAGGTTTATATTTGACAGATGTTAAACAATTTGTTTATATTGCTATATATGGTTGCAGTGGTTTGATATAAAAACACGTATCTTTTAATGTTAAGTTTCAAATTAGATGACTACATCCTCTTGGGGTGTAGAAAAAATCATTTTAGGCCCAGCTTCATTTAACATTTTATAGACACCTATGACATGGGCGATGTATTATTATTTTTTTTATAGGAACAAATAAAAAAAAAAAAATAGGTGTTGCTAAAACAGTTTTAAAAAAAAAAAAAAAAGAGTTGCTAAATTTTACATATTATATATATATATATATATATATATATATATATATATATATATATATATATATATATATATATATATATATATATATATATATTTGACAACAGATGACTTCTGCCAACACTACTGTGACATTCATGCAACAAGCCAAGTACAAGGTTGTCCTGGAAGAAAACTTGCTTCCTTCTGCTCTGACAATGTTCCCCAACTCTGAGGATTGGTTTTTCCAGCAGGACAGTGCTTCATGCCACACACCCAGGTCAATCAAGGTGTGGATGGAGGACCACCAGATCAAGACCCTGTCATGGCCAGCCCAATCTCGAGACCTGAACCCCACTGAAAACCTCTGGAATGTGATCAAGAGGAAGATGGATGGTCACAAGCCATCAAACAAAGCCGAGCTGCTTGAATTTTTGCGCCAGGAGTGGCATAAAGTCACCCAACATCAATGTGAAAGACTGGCGGTCAGCATTCCAAGACGCATGAAAGCTGTGATTGAAAATCAGGGTTATTCCACCAAATATTGATTTCTGAACTCTTCCTAAGTTAAAACATTAGTATTGTGTTGTTTAAAAATTAATATGAACTTATTTTCTTTGCATTATTCGAGGTCTGACAACACTGCATCTTTTTTGTTATTTTGACCAGTTGTCATTTTCTGCAAATAAATGCTCTAAATACAATATTTTTATTTGGAATTTGGGAGAAATGTTGTCAGTAGTTTATAGAATAAAACAAAAATGTTCATTTTACCCAAACACATGCATATAAATAGTAAAACCAGAGAAACTGATAATTTTGCAGTGGTCTCTTAAATTTTCCCAGAGCTATATATATATATATATATATATATATATATATATATATATATATATATATATCTGAGAATTTAAAATCTGTAGTACACCGGTAGTCTCCTTACCAAAAGCACTATGGCTAAGTATAAATTATGATCTAAACATGTCATTTTTCTACCTCGCTTTACGATATACACCTAACAAAAAAAATTGTTCAGCTTAACTAAAATCAGACCTAGCACTGGCATGCAAGAATGTCTAACCACTAATAAATCTATCAGTATCATAAAGGAGGCATCTTGCCCTAGGACAAGTAAGCTGATATTTTGATAAACAAAATTGCTTACTGCTTTGACTTTAAAGAAAATTGTAGACTGTCCATTTATCCTAATAAACACTATATCACCATACCTCTGGGTCTTCCTTATAAACAGTTTCCCACAGCAACAGCTGTTGCTAAGGTGCAGTGGCACTGATGTGTTGATGTGGGAAAGAAAGCCTTTCAATGTACAGACAAAACATGTTGAAAACTAATTAAATAATGGTCAGAGGATCTGGCTGAAATATACAAATTATTATTTATTTCTAAGCTAGGAGGCCACTGATCTCAAACAAATGTATTAATTATACAATTATTTCCCCTATCAACAAATATAACCCCTGGTCAGCTTCACTGTTCAATATTTTCTTACTGGAAAACACCTACAAATTGTATTTGGTAATTTTCATAGAGAATTAGCACTATAAGAGTAGTTGACTCAGTACAGTGACTGAGTGGAATAAGGGTGTTGTATGTCAAAAGAAAAAACAATTTAAAAATCTAACAAATGGAAGTTTCTGATGGGTGAAAAGATGTACCTCCATCGTTTGAGAAAAACCAGGATCTCGTAGTATTTTTGTGAAAACGTATGTAAAATAACAGTTATAGTCATAAATAATCACAAATAATCTTTTTACAGCTCTTCATAAAGACCTAATTGGCAGGTCCCCCCCCCCCCCCCCCCCCCCCCCCCCCCCTCTGGCTTATGCCAATTAAACTTACAACTACCACCTTTGAGAAAAGGGAGAGGCAAAGTAAGAGTATTAAAATACACAGGTTCCCCTGAAGCCAACGCCTATGATTACTATTGTGCCCAACTGTTCACCAGTACAGAGAGCAGTATAGTCTGAGAGATAGGACTCTGCCCTCTTTATAAGAATTAAAGTCTGTAAAAAAATAGGCCCCTATATATTTAAAAAGAAAAAAACAAACAAACAAACTCAAACTGGGGTTTAAAGTGCAGAATATTATTGTGACACCGACGTCTTTTCAACTTACATCACTTTTTGTTGTACCACGGTACAATATGTTGGCTTACAAGATGGCAGTAAGCCAGACATGGATTCTCTTAATCAGGCTGAATATAACTGAACATCCAGTTTCAGGTAACAAAATGTGTTAATATTCCACAAATACTGAGTGGCCTGAATGAGTGAAGAACATAATTGTCATTACAGCCACTGCCTTGGCTCTATATATCCGCACAGGTTTCTCGAGTAAAAAAAGTGCAGTTCTATGGTAAACCCTGCAGACACTAGAAAATAAAAATTCATGGAATACAATAGTCTCCACATATAGGAACACCTCCTAGAGAACACTTCGCCTAAGAGAAATTTTTCTCATTGCAAATGCTCCGCCTAAAAGGCAGGAACTTAGCTTAAAAGAACCCCTTTTCGCACCAATAGCGATTCCTTCACAACTTAGACAGTTCTGTTTTGCAACCTGATAACTTATCATCATCAAAATTAAATTCAAATGGTTTATTCAACCTTTTCAAACTTAGCTTGTCACCTCGAGCGTCTTGAGGCCCACTGGCTGGTTTATTAAATCTTTCCAAAACAGCCGTTGTATCATTGCCTTGTTTTGTATTCCGATTTCCACGAGTGCACCTCATCGCTAAAAAATGGTATGCAAACAAACGTCAAAAAGAACCAGTTTCTCTTGCTACAAAAGCTGAAAATGTTGTGCATGTCTTGAATATTGCTCCCGTACAAGTATTCATAATTAATCTAGAGCTGCGGCTGCCTTTAACGTGTGTAGGAGTGCTCTGTGCTAATTTAGTTTGACAGTTTATTAACGTTAGTTTGTCTATTACGAGACAAACTAACGAGATGGAGACTATTGCATTATATAGTTATTTTTGTACAGGAATGGAATTTGTATTTCAAGTGGCTAAACTATACTGTTAGCATATAGGGGTCCAGTTAGTAGACACCCTGTGCTGTGCTATTATGCTTTGCGTCAAGTAGGATAGAACAGCACATGCATTTCCATTTGGAAAGGGACTACACCTCTCTCCACACTGTGGACCAGCATGAAATAAATAATGGGTTGTGGTACTGCCTGGTATTGTACTTTTCATAGTGAAGAAAATGTATTTGGGAAGACAGAATGCACAATTATAAAGTGAAATGTTAAGAAAGGAGAAATTAGATTTGAGTACATCTCGGGGTGTATACTAGCAATTGAACATATTTAAAACCAAAAAGGACACATTTAATATTGACAATCTTACTGTACAGACTACAGTTGAGAATTTTACACAAATGTTATATCACTTAATACAATAATTCGTTTTTTTAATTGAAAAAACAATAATAATAATAATAAATAATAATAATAATAATAATAATAATAATAATAATTTCTACTGGGGGCACCCTGACAGCTTTACAGTCAGATCAGTAAACAATTGTATTTTCTCCCATATTAACTCAAATGTACTGTGTAACAGAGCAACTGCTGTGTATTTGACATTTTGTGCAGTTATATTTACCTACACAAGTCAATTAAATGGTTGCATTAGGAATGGAATTTGTGAAACATTAAAAACAAAAAATTATAATCAGATGTCATCTAATGATACCGTCTATAGCTGATAGTCTCACAGTGACAGGTTTGGTAAAGGCCTGGACTAGTGGAATTGGTCTAACACAGCTGTTCACAAATACTGCATGCAAATTTCACTATTTTTGTCTTTGTGGTCATCACACAGGCCTACACAATATACAGCCCACACTGACAAACCTGGACGGACATGCACACTTGAATGCATACTTGCAATTTTCCAAAGGAAAACCATTTTTTGGGGGCTTTATAAATATACTAATACTATGCTGTTTTTCATCATATTGAAAAAATAAACTCTAATACGTTTTTAAGGAGGCCTTCTTAAAAACCAGGTTGATCTGCTCAGAAGCCATTTGCAAAAAGGGTATGCTGTACGGTAAATAATTAGAACCCCGTCGCAGTTACACACACCCAAATCAACTATGATGACTTTTTCAAACCTCTATGAAATCCCAACATAGTGTGCATCCTTTGTAACTAATTTCTGAAAAACAAACAAACCCTCCCCTCCCACCAGAGCCCAGAGCGAGCGTCTCTGCTTTTACCACGTCATTGACTCCAACACTGCGGAAATACGAGAGATACGTTCCACTGAATCTGTAACACTGAAATACAGTGACTGCTTACCCGTATCACCAATAATGATGTATTTGAAGAGGTATGCATACGCCATGGCTGGAGATATGCTGTTGCTAACTGTCTTAGACTCTGTATTATCTATATTTGTCTTATTAAGCTTTTAAAATGTCTGTATTCTTCGTAGCTCTCCGGTTTGCTGGTCTCTTTCTCCCCACGACGAAGAAGGAACAGTAAACACCTCTGCACTCCGGCTGCTACGTCATACGCTCCACCTCCGCCACGCACGCACAACACCACGCTGCTGTGCCCGGAAGTGCTGAAATCCAATTTCACACGCAACCCATGGTGAACGTTCTGCCTGAAGCTGACAAGCTTATAAACGATAGCAAGCTCTCGGCGATTTTTTTGTTATACAGTGGAAACTTGTGTTTCTCACACAACGTAATTCACTGAGGTGTGGCAGTTTTATTTGTAACCGAGCCACTTCTTTGTATGCACTTCCCAAAACAAATTAAACCTTGCCTATACAGGCGCCTCCCACGATGCCCAGGCATTGCTCTGTCAAAGGGTACCGTTTACTTACGCAACTACTTTACGTAAACAGTGGACTCAAGTGGTAAAAGACCAAAATAGGGACACAAAATTGGGACACATCTGAGTGTGTGGTAAGGCGTTCGACTACATTTGAGTGTCATTTCCAAGATTTTTTTCTCGGAGTTTAAAACTTAAGATATCGCTTTCATATGCAACGTGAGCAGTGAACACTTATGCATACTACTAAGAATACTACAGCTAATAAGTAAATGCAGTTTTAGTGTGTTCTAGCCATACCAGTCCACTGTCCGGTAAGAGGTGGTGGAACAGCTCAACAGCTGGTCAGCTGGTTTGCAGTGCTGGTGCTATTTGAGACAGGTTAGCCTTGTTCATTAAATTACTTGCCAGATTTCTTTGTTTTGGAGACTGTCTTCCTTATTTAAGTTGAAATATTTTTTAAACAGTCTTAAGCCAAATAGATTCAGTGGAGACAAATTTGAAATAACTAACATACACAGTCCACAGTCCAAGGGCTAAGCCCCCCTGCCCCTGCTGCAGCAGCTGTCCCTGACTGCTTGCACTGAAGAGTGCTGCCACCACTCCATTACAATGTGTAGTATATACTTTTGTCTAAATGGGCTATCACTTATATCAGTGATTTCAACCCTGGTCCTGCTTTTTCTTTCAACCAGTTACTTTTTTTTTATTATACATTTAAGCTGCAGATAAACACTTTTCAAAGTGTCAGAGCCTGTCTCTGATTGCTGACTTCTTTAGGTTTAAAGCAAATATCTATCTTGTGGTTGAAACAAAAACTTGTCCCATTGTAAGAACTTGAAATGTTTGAAAACCCTGCCTTACAAGTATTAGTCACAGAGACTGAAAATTGGTAGTCAGTCACCAACTCCATGTTGTCACAACCAGCACCAGCTATAAGCAAAAAACATTAGTTTACTTAGGGCCCCTAACAGTCATGCACTGTCATGGTCACAGCTTTGGCTGCGGCCCACTGACTTCACGTGGCAACTTGATTAAGTTCCAAGTGAAGCCACAGGAGAGAGCATATTTGACAGATGTTGTTACAGGGCTGATTGTAGTATCTAGGTTTGCATGAACTTCCCGATTGGTGAGTGAAAATTCGGAGGTTTCTAATTTACAGTGAGGAAATTAGAAAGGATTTTTATATGCCACACCACGACAGCCCAAAGAAACCACTGTGTATTTTAATTCTCAGCTATTACTGCAATAATGTATTAAAAAAAAAAAAAAAACTTTAAAGTAGAATTTTTCTTCTGCATCCACAGAGCATTCCAATGTAGTTGCCATTCAGTCCTAAATTAATATTCTGGTGCTTTCCTGGCAGAAGTGGTTGTTCAAATGCAACAAATGCATGACAGAATCGTATCGCGGCTTTATAATGCTGGAGCATTCTGTCAGGATATTGTGTAACAGGCTAGGGGTTAGAGGAAACAGAAGTAGAGAAACATGAGCAGCTTATGCATGTATAAAACCATTGCATTCAACCACATGTTATATGGTATATGTCTAAACAATAAAGATTATTACATTAATCACATAAGTCTCATCTTTGTATAAGCAGCACAGCATTACATAGTCTGATCAACAGTCAGTTTTCTCTGGGTGCATTATTGTGGAGAGTTTAAAATGTCATTACATCATTTCTTGATGTTTTGAACTACACCTATCTCCAGAGTTATTAGTCTTTTTTTTGGAAACTTCTTAAATAAGTGTGATTCTAATTGGCTGCCTCTATGGGATTAAATGTATCACTGGCTCATTGAACAGCTATAGTCGTCATGATTCAATTTCTTTAGGTATTTTTATTGTCAAAGTTCTTCACAGATAAGAGCCCTTAATCTTTAATGTACTATACAGTCTGTGTGATGCCAAGCAAAACTGTTTTATTTACACAGAAACCACATAATTTAGCTATACAGATTATTGATAGTTAAGCAACATCCAAGACAGGGTCGAGGGAGAGACAGTTCTCTCCAAGTACACTTAATGTGCCTTGCATTTATGGCTATACTAAAGTGTTTTCATCTTGCTTTTTTAAGATCCTGGGTTAAAAATAATAAAAAGGGGCATTCGTCTTGAAAACAGGATGTTGTCACTGGGAATCCTTTTGTGCTGTTTATTTCAGGATAACAGGTTGTAGAATCCCAATATAAGTGATTGGAATGGAGATTACACTTGTCATGTACTGTTTACTGAACCTCAGGTGTGTTGGGAGGCAGAGATGTGTACTTCCGTGAATGTCAATGTGGGAAAACTTGGGAAACAGGATTTTTCTGTTAAGATCAAGGAAATACCGCCCACTTCTCAGTTTCTTAGCTTGACAAGCTTGCAAAATCAATTAGTAACTTACAAATGAAAATGTACTCAGTGTACTTAGGTTGTCAGTGGAGCAAATGAAATAGCAGAAATGAAGAAAAGTCCTTAAAACTTTAGTAAACACCATTAAAGCAATTATAGCTGACAAAAAAATTCTAGAATTTGTCATGCACTTCCATTCACCATAAATGGTCTTAAATGTGCAGTTTAAAATTAAACATTTCAATGTATTACATGTAAAAGACCACTCTCAGTTAAAAATGTGTTACTTACTGGCTGCATGTCAGTCATTAGGGGAAGCAGCTGGTTGGTTCGTGACAGGAATGAATGCTTTGAAGGTGCGGAACGGAAACAATACCAATTTCCAGGTGAAATTATCTAGAAAGTGTAATATAGTCTAAAAGCAACCATGTATATATATATATATATATATATATATATATATATATATATATATATATATATATATATATATATGTATATGTGTGTGGAATAGCCTGGACTCAAACTGGTGACCTCCAGACTATACGATGCCTTTTACCAGATGCGCCACTTGGGATCCCCCTCAGATATAATATATGCTAATAACCTAAACAAATCGCAATTTAATTGTATAAGGTACAATGCAGGGATATTTCACCTTATGAAGTTAGAATGGTAGTTCAGGTTACAACAGATCCCAGATCAGTCCCTTTATGGAATATTGTCCCAATAATAATAAAACCATAAAGCTTGTTTTTATTAGAAACCTTTGATAAAAAAGACCCTGTGTAAATTCTACCAGAAAACAGAAAATTACAGATAAGTGCCTTCTTAAATGTATGGCAGTAATTCCTGTTAATTATTGCCAAGTAAAATAAAATATGACCTTTGTAATATGAACTGTGGCCTGTGTATCACATTTATTAATGTGGCCTTTGTGATGAGAATCTTTTCCATCTCCCTGTGCAAAGGTTCTGGTCGACGTAGCTTGCTCACTACACAGAATCTTGAAAAAAGTAATTTAAAATTTCAAGCAGACTAAGCGATCCTGTTCAAAATATAATAAAACTGCAGTCCCTCCAGGATTCTGTGATCGCAGAAATCAATACAGAATTTCCTCTCAGAAATACACAGGCATGTTAATTTGTGATAGTTTAGTTGGGTACTCAGCAGCATCTGTTAACAAACAACTTCTGCCTAAACTACAGTATGAATTGATCTAACAAAAGACAGAGCTGAACAGTACCCCAAAGCCCTCCATGAAGTACTAGGTCTCCATGGAAACACAGCCCATAGAGAGTTGTATGTGTATACAAATTTTTCAAATTTGCTAAATGTAGGCTTATGTTTTTGCACGGTTACATATCGATACATTCTAAATACTGTATTAGTTCTATTTACTCAAATATGCATTTGGAAAGAACGTTTGCTTTGGGACACATTCAGCCCTCTAGCCTCAGGATGCAGATTATTTGTCTTGTTAAAATATGATATCTTGAAAGAAAGGATTACCTACCTGGTCACTTGGTAATGCCACAGCCACAATGCAGTGATTCTATATTAAGAGACAATGGTAACACATTGGGTTGCTACAATAGATTGAGCCAATATTATAATGGAACCATTGTGGTAACAATTATATATTCTGACATACATATTCTGACATACCAATGGGCAGTGGTTCCCATTTAGAAAAAAAATGAAGTATCTCTGTTTTTTTTTTTGCACGCCACAGCTGTAGAATCTCCGTTGCATGATGCTTTTTAATCTCTAAATGTACTGCTATTGTATCATTTTAGCCATAACTTTCAGTCGTACATTTGAATTTTTCAAACCAGTTAAAAAGCCAGCTGTGAGAGGAGAGGACCAGAGGATTATGTACATGCAGTCTAACCTCATCTAGTTGATTTACTGTCTATAATGCTACACATTGCGCCAAGTTTAGATATAGTAGTTTGAACAGTATTTTGTTTTGTTCTCTTTGCTGTATTTGTTTAACATATTTGCAATAATGTTTGTGATATGCTTTTTTTAAAAATGTAGTATGCATGATAACTATTCCAGCAAAAATGTCCTCTTTCAACTTGCTTCTTAAAGTTCTGAAATTAGGTGTTTTATTTATTTATTTAGAATGGACCACTAGGGTGTGCATCTCAAATTCCTGCCCATCAACAACAGGGAGTAAGTAAATGGAAAATCTCTATACAAGATCAGTTTCATCTGCTCACCGCTAGGGGTCAAACCAACTCACTTCAGAAACTGAGCTTCTAGCCGCAGCAATAGAGAATGATAGATATCACAAATAATTGGATTTTAAACAGGAAAGAAATTAAATATTATGAAAATGTAAATTATATCAGGTATGTAGAAATATGTAAGCAAGGCATAATTTTTGTCAATGGCAGTCAGGAGCAGTAATGTTTAAAAATATACAGGTATTTTGACTAATCCCACACAACAGTAAATTATGCAGTACCATCCAGTTACCATCCAGTGTGATGGCGAAAAAAAAACCTTAGGGTGGAACATTTAGTATTGTTATGTTCATGTCAAAGACCAAGGGAAGCCACTAGATGGCGATAATACTCCAGGTGTTGTAACACTGCAAATATCTACAACGTCAGTATGAACGAAAATGAGAATTTGTTGGATTTATGAAAAGGAAACATTTTAATTTGAATCCACATTTATTTCCCTGCTATTAAAAACAAGTGTATTGTATGTAAACTCAAAATGCTTTTAAATTATACTGATAGTTGTATTAGTATAGTGTAAATAAATAATGAACTTATATATTACATATAATAATAATAAAATAATACAAAACTACAATTAATGTCGTGTTAATACTGTACAAATGTACCTGTAGCTGTATTTCACATTCACACACACACACACACACACACACACACACACACACACACACACACATTCATCTATGTCCATTTAATTTTTTGTTCAAGTCTACTTTTGAATTGTATTCACATCCTGTGTGTGTGTGTGTGTGTGTGTGTGTGTGTGTGTGTGTGTGTGTGTGTGTGTGTGTGTGTGTGTGTGTGTGTGTGTATATATACACACACATACATTCTGTTATTTTATAAAACGTAAGAGAGAACGGCCCTGTTGTGTTTATAATTGAATAGGGCAGTCATGCAGTAAGTTTGGCAGTAGAGTAACTGCTTTGTCTTGCTGGCATAGAAATAATTGATGATATTAAGTTAGGGAGTTTATTTTCTTGTTTGCCAACATTATTACCTATAATAATATCCTGTTAGTTTTTAGAACAATTTGTAATGTGCCAGAAATACTGCCCTGGGAACCGTCTTCTGTCTAAACCTTTTTATACTATTTAAAGTGTACTAAAAGCTACTCACATGAGTACTCTGAAAGCAGCACACACGAGTACTCTGAAAGCTACACACATGAGTACTCCGAAAACTACACACAGGAGTACTCTGAAAGCGAGTACTCTGAAAGGTACACATATGATTACTCTGCAATATGGCGACATTTAATAATCATCAAACCAATCAGACATGTCTTTTACATTAAAGTACCAATATAAAATTATCCCTGGTGTTGTCCTCCTATATGTTTTAAGGAATTGGATTGAATAGCTTCATATGACAGGAAGATAACCCAGGTAATAAAATCAGTATTATATTTTTTGATTGAAGGTTATAATTTGTCTCCATATAACAAGGCAATTGTGCAGGTGCTATATCCTTTGATTAAACCCCTCACTCACTGGGAACCAAGTCAGTATCTCCTTCATCTGTACATTGTATAGTAAATTACCACAAAGGGTAAGAACAGGTCATTCACAAGGCTAGTCTGTCATGAAATTGCAACATGCATTCATTTTGCGAAGCAATACATAATTAAATAATTTATTCAGTGCAAATTACAACATTTTCTTGAGTATAGATACTTGTCTGCAATTTGACCTTTACCATTCAATTTGCTTCTTTTTGCTTTTGTTTTGCTGGTGAAGGAAAACACTGTGCAAACTTGTTTTTTTTAATCTTTCTCCTCCCCAACAGGATATAATGGGGATCTACAAATAATAGCAGGCTCTGTGGTTTACCCACCATGAACACTGGTGAGGAATGATCAACTTGAATTAAGACTGAGCTAACCCTAGACAGTCACTGGACTTACTACTCCCCTAACCAAATCACTTTTCCATGTTCTGCTTTTAATGCTTTGGTCATTATTGTTCCAATTCTTAGTATTCTGATGATAGCTAACAACATATGAATCTTACATGTTGTGCACTTTTAATATACAGGTCTCAATGTGAAATTGTGAAAGAAACATATTTAATAAAAACAAAAAAACAAACATTTTATTTAAACCATGATATCTGTCAATACGCCAGAATCCAGAAATTTCTATTTGCAATTTTTTTTTTTCAGCTGGAATGCACTTCTTGGGTTTTTTATCCAGGAGGGTGGAAATATCCTCAGCATTCCAATGGTTTCTTTTCTGTTATTAACAACTGTTTGCTTCTCCTATTGATGGATATGCTCTCAACCAATAAGCAGGCCTGGCTTCAGCTTCTCTAAACTATGCATTAAAAAAACAAAACAAATAAAACCCACGACTGATTACATTTTAATTAAGTATTTTTCCCATGTACTGTAAAACATAGTCAAAAGAAATACATGCAAAACACATTCAAGTCATTTAGAAATTTCTGGATTAAAATATCCTCATTTAGTAAAAAATTCCATCAAAGTTTACTTCCATCTTAAAGTATTTAGTATTTTGTGAATATCGTCGTTTTGTAAACAATATTGGTTTTAACAATACTTGGTATACTTAGCATGAAATAGAATATGTTTGTAGTGCAGTATGTCACATAGACAAAAAAAGAAGATCCAGCCATGAACTTTTCTTACTAGAGGTAAAGGGAACAGAGTACCCTGGACTAAAAGGCATGACAATTTATTCCCGTGGTTAGGTGGAAGTCGGCCAGCTAGAAAAGGGTGTATATCCAATGAACACCGGAAAAACACTGGAAATGGTTATTCAGTTCATATTGACTTGACCCCTTTCCCTGTGAAAAATAAATAAATAGCCTGCAAAAAAACTTAGATTCTGCAGAGAAAGAAAAGTACGATGAGTAGCCATTTTAGAATTAAATGATTAAGTCAGAGTTTGCAGGGCTGTGTAGCGATACAGGAACACAAAACAGACCATTCAAGAATTCAGATCCAGCATTCGAGAATTCGGAGCAGAAAAAAAAAAGGCTTTGTGTTGAGGGTAAAACGGTCAACAGCGTTTGCCAGCTGTGTAGTGACACAAAAACGAAAAAAAAAAAAACAATACAGAGAATGAGGGCACGACTTGGGGTCTAAATAGGGAGCGTGGCAGAAACTACTGGCAGGACTGAACAGCCCTAGCTCTTGCCCCCTGAATCATATTGGGGCTACAATAGCTGTGTTAAAAAAAAAAAAAAAAAAAAAAGCAGATACATTTTTTAAATAGAATTACATATTATATCAGAAATATTGTTACTATGTTTCACATAGAGGAGTTTAAGTAGTCAGGGGTTATGTCATGCTAAAATTATTGTGTTAATGATGTTCCTATTTTTAGTGAACATAAAGTACAGAACAAAGTGACCTCCTTCAAATAATTTCAGTGGAGACTGAGAGTTCTTTAATCTGCTTTCTTGTTTAATTTAAAAGATAAAAAGCCAGGAATAGCAGGTCTTAATTTGAATTTCAAGGATATTAATAATAACTCCAATTTCTGCTAAAGTGAAGTTTTCAAGTTGTACTTTTTGCTAAATTATTTTGTTTTCATGAATAAGTAAACTATTAGTTTCTGAAGGGGTGTGTGACAGGGCTAGGGGCCCTGCAAATGAAAAGGGGCGGGGCATAACATTTATTATGTATATAATGATGGCAACCATGTGTTTTGTTTCTGGCAGAAGCGAGATTAGGCAACTTGTCCTCCCCCAGTGTAAAATATAAAACCTTGTGGTAATGAATGGCTATCGGCTAGTGCATTGTTAAACTAGTCACATGTAATTAATAAACTCGTGCAGATTGTGGCTGAGGGGTAATGGATTAATTACTAGCTAGTTAAACCCCTTGGCCACGGTATATAAACCTGCAGCGCTACTCAATAATGATAACGAGAGCAAACAATGAGTTTAAACAGAAACTACAGGATCAGTGAGAGCGATTGCTCAGACTGGCCTGAGTTTTGTTGTGTTTAGTGTTCATGATTTTGTTCATGACTTTTATTTTGCTCTGTGAGCAGTGTTTTTGTTAAAATATTTTATTTTCTCTTTTTGTTTAAATAAATGGCTCTGCAGCGCCTTTGCACTACAGTACTTGTCTGTTTGTTTTTCTTCCTGCATCTGACCTGACATCACCAATCTGCCTACCCTGTCACAGGGTGTAATTGTAATAAGTGACACACATGGCATTGCACTACCAATAAAGTTTATTGATACAGGTCTCGCACTGTCACTTTGTCAAGTTACAGCTGTTAATAAAGCTATTGTTGACCTCTAGCTGGTGTCGGAGTTGTCATACTTTTATAAACATAACGTGGTGTCAGAAGCAACAAAATAAAAAAATAAAAAAAATAAAGAAAAGTAAATAAATAAATATAGATATATTTCACACAGTGAAAAGGAAATATGGATCACTTTAAGCCACCGCAAAATTTAGAGTTGGAAGATAATGTGAGCGTGAATTGGAGAAGGTGGATCCAGAGAAGTCAAAATTCTATTACACTGCGTCAGGGACGGAGCCCTGGAAGTGTACAATCATTCCGTATATAATATGGAAGACAAAAAAGACGATTTGGAAACTCTGACAAATTTGAGGAGTATTGCTACATGATGTTTGAACGATATACATTCTAGGAATGCAGTCAGTTTGTGACTGAATTAAAAACAAAAGCCAAATCATGTGAGTTTTATTGCTCAGCACGATAATATGATAGAGACAGAATTATGTTTGGTGTTAGAGACATGCGCCTAAAAGAAAGGCTGTTAAGGGATTCACCAGATTTGCACACACTGCACAAATCTGCCTCGGCAAGGCCATGGAGAAAAAGCAGTATCTGCAGTAAAAAGTAAGCCGAAAGCCACCGGAAAAAAAAAAACTTTTCTACAATGTGCTTTACAAAATATCTGAAAATACAAAGAAATGTTTATAGAAATGTTTAAAGAAACACTAACTGTAAATATACACAGCTGCGAAACTGAAAACGATACACAACACTGTGTCTGAACAAAGACAGAGCAACATTTAAATTGGACACTGGTGTAGAGGCAAATGTATTACCGCTTAACTGCTATGAAAAAATGTCTGAATAATCACCACTGGTGAAGACAGACAGTGTGTTAATGGCATACAGAAATTTAAAAATGAAGCCACTAGGGAAAACGACCATGAAATGCTGCACTAAAGATACAACTCAGGAGCTACTCTTTCACATTGTTGATGTTGCATCGCCACCCACACTAGGTCTGAAAGCTACCAAAAGCTTAAACCTAATAAAGAAAGTGGAGCTGTTAAACAACAAAACGCCACTAACCAAAGAGCAGTGAAGAATACAAGGATGTGTTCAACGGGTTATGTCACCTAGAAAGCAAGTATCACATTGAGACAAATGAGAAGATTAAGCCTGTTATACATTCAACAAGGAAAATTCCAAACGCATTGCAAAGCAAATTAAAATAAACACTCAATAAAATAGAAGCCAGTGTAATAGACAGGGTGGACAGACCCGCTGACTGGGTTAATAGCCTAGTCATTTTTCAGAAAAAAGATGGATCGTTCAGACTGTGCTTAGACCGGAAAGATCTGAACAAAGCGATAAAAAGGGAACATTTAAAAATCCCAGTGACTGAAGAAAATGTTCACCAAACTTGATGAAAAGGACGGATACTAGCAAATAGAGCTGGATGAAGAGAGTGCAGAGCTGTGTGCTTCTAATACACTGTTTCGGCGCTACAGATTCAAGAGGATGCCATCTGGGATTTCCTCTGCCTCAAAAGTCTTCCAGAAAAGAAATGAGAAAACATTTGGTGACATTCAAGGAGTAAAAGTGTTTTTTGACTACACCGTAATCGCTGCTGAAGACATCGCACAGCATAACATGATTCTGAAGAGAGTCATGGACAGGACCAGAGAGAGAAATATGAAGTTTACAAAATCAAAATAAAACTGAGAGTCAAAGATATAAAATATGTAGGCATTTTAGTCTCTGAAGATGGAAGTCTCATTCGTAAAAGATACATGCCATCACAGAAATGCTAAAACCCAAATGTAAGCAGGATTTACAACGCCTACTATACATGGTGAACTACCTGGCACAGTTCATTCCCAATATGCCAGAGATCACAGCTCCGCTGAGAGTTCTGTTAAAAAACGATTCAGCATAGATATGGTATGAGGAACACGACAGAGCTTTCGTACAGCTAATGCAGTGTCTGACAAGAAAACGTGTGCTTATGTTTTTCGATGTGAACAAGCCAGTTAAATTACAAGCAGATGTGTCAAAAAAGTGGTCTAAGAGTCTGACTGTCCCCAGAAGAACACCCCATTACTTATGCATCAAGATCGCTTACACCAGCTGAACAGAGCTATTCTCAAATTGAGAAAGACTTACTCGCCATTGTACATTTGCATATGAAAAATGTAATCAATATGCATATGGCAAATTAGTGGATGTATAATCAGACCACAAACCTCTTGAGACCATATTCAGAAAACCTTTGAGCAAAGGTTTATAAATATATAGTTGTATTTAGGCATAGGGGTTGCACAATCACTTCACATGTATTTCAAGTATTTAATAATATGTGAGCATGGGGTTGCACAAATTAATTCACGTGCTGGGATTCAAGTGAATAATTAATTAGTAATTGAATCTTGGCACAACAGTATATATAGATACACATTTTACTCACTTGGGGTTGGGTGTTCGGTGAGTAGAGAACGGGAGAGAGAAGGAGAATAAAACAAAGTAAAAGAATAATTAAAATAATAACAATTTTTATTTCATCACATAAGGTATTGTACTAGCAATACAGTTTATTGAAGTCTTGCAATGTCACTTTGTCAAGTTACATTTGTTAATAAAGTTGTTGTTTTTGACCTCTAGCTGGTGTTGGAGTCATTCTACTTTTATAAACATAGTCAACAGGTTCTTGCTGTTGGCAGCAAGAATACAGGTTTGATACAGCTCACGTGAAACGTCAACAATACTGTATGCCAACTGTCCACTTACTTGTAAGACAGGGTTTGCACTGATAACTCATACTTCAAATGTCAATATTGGTACACTAATGTGGTAGTTTACATCCCATAAATAATACGCTATATTACACTACTTTCATTTCTACAACCCCTCCCCCCAATAAAAAAAAAAAAAAAACATGAACCCTTGTATTTTAATTACTTTCTAGGTGTGATTGATTTGAAGGAATGTTAGTTATATATTTAACAGTGTGGCATAGTGAAAGATTGTATGTCACTTTTATTGGACATTACTGCTACATTCAGAACACAAGATAAGACTAGGGGGATTGATTTTCTGATGTTAGAGAGCAGACTACCACACACAATCAGTCTTAATGAAAGTGCAGTTACCATAGAGCAGTAGAATTGATTTAACATAATAAATCACTTTCCTTTTACAGGAACATTAATCATTATAAAACATTTTAGTTGTACATAAGATTTCTCCACCGAATGCAGTAACTAACTATATTATTTGATGCTTTCTAGCTAAAGCAAGGCCGTGACCAAGTGAAATCACTGAAGGTAAACAAAAGGAAAGATGTATGTCAGATGGAAAACATATCCAAGACCCTCTGCTTAATGAAATTGTTTAAAACTAACTTTTGTGCAAGTGCATCTCAAAGCATCTGAAACAAACACATTAACAAACACCTAATTACAGCTATATTGAACTTAACTTTAGTTAAAATGAATTACACTTAAACACAAATCATTGTGAACTCAGTCTGTCGGTAACCGCCAAACTTCACCTGGGTAAAGGCAGTAAAAAAAAAAATCCCTTTTGTAAAAAAGCAACCAAACAAAACAAACCTTTATTTTTAGCCCTGGATGTGTTTTAGCTTTTGAACAATAGCCTTAATACACTCAATAAAACTACAATTGTAGTACTGTATTGTAATCAGGGAGGGACAAATCATTTTGCATGCTTTGTTTTCATGTAATGGGTGTTTTTATTATTATTGTCTTTCAGTTGTGGGAGGGGAACTATATACAATCAATATGCCAGAGAACTAACTCCATGAAATGCCAGGGAACTATTTTCTGTGTGCATAAAATGGCAGTGAGTGAAATATACACATAAAATGCCGGACACAGAGCTATATTAATCAAATGCCAGGGACTATATAAAAACTCCAGGGAAGTGCACACATTTCATTATTTTTCAGTTACTGTCATAGCAAGCTGGCTACAATACTAACTGTTAACTCCTTCCCATCTTCAGTTACAGTCTCATTTTCATGGAGTTGGACAGATGTTGATTTTCCAAATCCAGATGCAAATAGATTTCACTGTTTAGGGTAAGTAAGAGATATTTTGAGAATTTTTTTTTTTTTTAAACTATAATTTCCCATGCGGAGCAAGTAAGGGAAACTTAGCTGGCTGTAGGGCTGCAGCAGCACTCTTGCAACACGGACACTTTTAAAAAAAGCTGTGCAGTTATTTTCACCCTCCGCCAAAAACCTGTGACTGATTAATGAAACCTAACTTGTAAATATCAGGCAGCACCCAGTGCTTATTTTGTTAATAACGTGATTGCCAGACTCACTAACGTGGTGCGCTTGCGTGTTGGTGGATAGACAGACAGACAGCTGCTGTATTTTCAGCATTTGTAATCTGTTGTCACTTAAACCGGGCAAGTGGCAATACTGAAGCAATGAGCTTAATGTTCATTGAAGTAGGCTACAATAAAACTTTTTCAGTAAAACTTGTTGTTCTTTGTTGAAATTAATGTTCAACTTTCATATTTTGTTGTGTACTAATTTAATCAAACCAAGTAGTGTAAGAAAACGTTTTTCAAATCTAGTAAGCTTTTTTTTTTTTTTTTTTTTTTTTTTTTTTTTAAATAAAAAACAACAACAGAGTCGCAGTCCTTGTTGAGCTGCCAGTGTCATTAAAGACACTCAGGTAAAATCATAAAGTATAAAGCTACGAACTTGGCAGAGGACGCTCTCCCTTCAGTGCGGACGCAAGAACTGTGTTGAGAATTTTAAGAAAACGCATTTGAGAGCAAAAACTTGCATGAGATTTTTAAGTTTCATAACTGATGAAGTTACGGTGTGCGCCCCGGCAAGCCACGACACAAATTAAGCACTGACAGCACCAAGTGAGCTCAGAGCCTGAACCAAAGTCAAACAGCACTAGCCTGAGTCACTTACGTATCCACAACAGCGCAGATTTGAGCCAGCCAATCAGCAGGGTCTGATTGGTTAGTCACTGGTTGACTGATTTCAGTCTACCTCATATGCGTTTGCGCTGTAAAGCTACAGCGTAGGTTCAGTGGCTCTTTGCTTTTGCTGAGGAAAGAGTGCTTTCTGGAGACTCCAACTGTATTCACACTTAGTTTGGGTTTGAGAAATAGGATAGAGAGGCTTACTGCTACACTGCCATCACCACTACTTTTTAATTTTTCAGTTTGAATTGCAGAAGCTAAGCGACACTTTCTATTACCTACCCTATGATCACAAATTCATTAAATAGGTGGTAAATTACCTGCACTGAATATTGGAGGACAAGAGACTGAAGTTATACGTTATTTGTATTGACAAGGTGGAAATTATAGCCACCTCTTTTTCACTGTATTATTCTTTTAAAACCTTATCATTTAGTTGGTAAAAAAATAAATGTACTGAGTTTGTATCTACAAGTAATTTGATCTAAATTTGAGTGAACATCTGGTTGGAATGGCAGATAATAAAATTGAAGAGTCAGACTATTATCCTGATAAAAAAGATCTGGAGTGGGGGTACGAGGAAGGTAAGTTTCTTTTATGATTGTTTTTGTTTTTTGTTAGTTTCACTTTTTTTTTTTGGTCTTTTTATTGAGCTGCTTTTACAGGGTGAAGTCTGCTATCTACTAACCAAACTAAAGACGTTTTGCGTTGTTGATTGTGTTCCCTTTGTGATTAAGGGGAGGATCTAGTAAGTTAATTTATGGAATTGCAAGTGTAACTTTGTTGTTGGTCACTTTTTTTTTCTTTTCTTTATTTTCTTACTGTAATGGTTTTATTTTCCTTTTACCAATAAATAAATAAATAAGTAATGTTTTGAAAATCCTGGACTAAAGTATGCACCAGAGGTTCTTTATATTTTATGGCCAGTGTCCAGTATCAACATATGGGAGAAATGTAAGTGGCCTAAATAAGCATTCATGAGTATGTGGGGCATGTGTTAATGTATGTCACCTTGTGAATATAAAGGATGAAAGAAAGGGAAATCATGAACCTCGAACCTGTCAGATTATACTTGATATGGCTATGTTACCCCTAGTAAGTAGTGATAATGCATTCCATACAATCTTTTTGCTCATAAACAAATCTTGTTCATAATGTTAAAGTGGTTCTTTTTAAGCAAAGCAATGGATAATAAATGTCTAGCTATCCAAAAAACAACTGCCTGATTTACAAATGTTGTTAAGTGAACTGTTGCAGTTAGGTTTGACTCACCCTATGTGGTATGCATTATAATTCTAAACAAAATATTCATCGATGTGTGGTCATACTTTTGTAAATGTTTGAATCTGTAATTTTTAAAAGCAAAACCTCTGTTTTTCCATGTATGTAATTAAACATATTTATCCATCAACATAGCTTTCAACTGAATAACATAATTGAAAGTTATGTCCTGGGTTCATTCTGCTCCATTCTCATTCTTGAGAGGAACAAGTGCTGGGAGGACATACTGGCATAACCTCCTTTTACCCCTTGTATGGGGGTGAGGATCATTCTCCTTTGAGACAACAGTCTCAGGTTTCCTGGTCACTCCCACCTGAAGCTGAGAAATATCAGCAAGCTTCTTTAAAACCACAAAGTGGAGAGTTTACATGTTCTAGTTTATTAAGCGCTGAGTGGACAAACATGTCATTGCTCTACACAGGTTGTACCTTCATTCTGATACTCCCTCTCATTGCTAGCAGTCTCATGAGTCAAAGAGTAGCGGGGTTCTGAAAAAAAATATGGTGTTATACGTCTTTTCATTGTTAATATCCTGACAACTTTTTACACTTAGAACTTTAAAGTCTGTTTCAAGGCTCTTTTCAAAATGTCTGCTCTAATGCGGCCATTTTGAAAAGCTTTCAAACAGACTTTAAAATTATAAGTGTAAAACGTTGTCAGGATGTTAACAATGAAAAGAAAATTTACAGGTATGTTATTTAAACAGTTGTAGCAACACATGGGGACGGGTAGCGCTGTATTTTTCGGAACCCCGCTACTTACTCTTTAAGGCTGGTATAAATACTTGTATGTGGCCTTTGTTCTTTAAAACAAAGGGATTTTTCAAGTGGTAGATTTAGCAACAAAACTCTTTTACAGATGGCAAAGTTAGATCACCTTTTAGGTAAAAAAATGAATATGCTGCTTGAAGTGTTGTTGGATGTTAACAGTTTATTACAATAAAATATACAGTATTATCATTATAAACTGTACATGTACTATACTGCACAAGGGCCCTTTACCATGTAATTGTTTTGAATATTTCATTGTTTGGTCTATAAGTCAAATAAAAAAGGGAGCACTGTACAGACACATTTGTGCTTTTATTCCATTTCTTCTGTATTTTTTTATGTTTCACTTAGTCCCAAAGTTTTGAAAATGCCGCTCTTCTTTTCAGGTGTAGAATGGGGTCTAGTGTTTCCTGAAGCTAATGGGGAATATCAGTCTCCGATTAACCTCAACTCCAGGGAGGCTAGGTATGACCCTACACTACTACAAGTAAGCCTGTCCCCGAATTATGTTGTGTGCCGGGACTGTGAAGTTATAAATGATGGCCATACAGTTCGGATACTGCTGAAGTCAAAGTCAGGTATGTTGAACTTTCTTTTTTTTTTAAATTACAATCGCTGATAATGGAAATATTTTATTACAGCCATACATGTTGAGATAAGCTTCTGCCTAATGCCCTACACAATATTTGATTATGCTAAGGGAAACACTTTCCAAAATGTGAGGAAAACACATGTTTGCAGCAACTTCTGGTTATAAGTATTGTAGTTCAAAAAACTGGCCATCATAATGTTTGGGAGAATTCGCTGGACAGGAGCAACTGCTAAATTTGGGATTGGATTGTGTTTGAGTGGTTTTGTACTTGAGTGGTTTGTATTGATTTGGCCAGGGGTCCCCTTCTGTCTTGCTGAGAGCTGCCCCTTGTCACAACTGACCCTCCAAGGCAGTGTTGATGGCCAAAAAAAGTGTGATATTCTCAAAAGTGTTCTAGGCTATTTTTGGTACATCTTATATTTGACATTGAACATTTGTTTTCATTGTTTTCATAGCCAGAGTTATTTGAAAAGTTTGTGTTATTGACTTTTTCTATTAGTTTAGTGTCTTTTTTTTTATTTTCGGCTAAGACAATGCAATCTGTTGTAACGTATGTGTGCCCATTTCAGTTGTTACAGGAGGCCCGTTACCTAGAGACCATGATTATGAATTGCACGAGGTTCGGTTTCACTGGGGAAGGGAGAATCAGCGTGGCTCTGAACACACAGTTAATTTCAAAGCTTTTCCCATGGAGGTAAGCATTTGCCTTCCCATTGCCAGACTTGGGCAAAAATACTTAGATAAATGTTTTTTTCAATAAAAAAAATGCTCAGAAAAACGTATTCCAAATACAAAATACAAACTGCTTTGGAAACACTGTATTTTCAGTACAAAACTTTGGAAAATGCAATTTGAAATTACAAAATCTATTTCGTCAATAAAGGAAGTGAAACAGATAACAATTAACAAGTTTTAAGCTACATTAAGCAAACATACAGTGAGTCCTTCTTTCCACCAGGGGACTCAATATCTAATAGAGTGCAGGTCTACCTTTGGCAGCAATCACAGCTCGGGCCCTGTTACTAACACATTGGCCACTACATTTTGATAGGTGTCTGGTGGATTATTGTGTCAATTCTCCTTTAGAATGTTTGACATTTCAGGAAGGGTTGGTGGTCTGATGGCAAAGGAGGCATTTCAAAACGTCCCACAGTGTTTGATAGCGATTAAACTGTCACTCTGGTCCAGCCACTGCAAATTTTCAACATAATGGTCCATCACCCACTGTCTTAACACCTAGAGCCTTCTGGTGGAAAAAGAGCATCTACGATCACGTGGCTTGGAGGACCGTGGTGGTATGCTGGCACTGGTATGCTGGCACTGGTATGCTGGCACTGGTAGGCTGGCACTGGTAGGCTGAAAGGAGGACGCTCGACTGAGAGACTGATCTACATAGAATTAAGCACTACTAAATCGGGAGGAAAACAGAAAAAAAAAACGGTTTCTAAAAATAAATAAATAATTATCTGGGAAACATATTTGCTATCACTAAAAACAAAGAAGTAATTTTCTTCCTCTTCACTGGGTCTCCTACAAGCAGATTCAGATACAAGACCCAGCTCTTCAGCAGATTCAGCTACAAGACTCTGCTCTTCAGCAGATTCAGCTACAAGACTCTGCTCTTCAGCAGATTCAGGTACAAGACCCAGCTCTTCAGCAGATTCAGCTACAAGACTCTGCTCTTCAGCAGATTCAGCTACAAGACTCTGCTCTTCAGCAGATTCAGGTACAAGACTCAGCTCTTCAGCAGATTCAACTACAAGACTCAGCTCTTCAGCAGATTCAGGTACAAGACTCAGCTCTTCAGCAGATTCAGGTACAAGACTCAGCTCTTCAGCAGATTCAGGTACAAGACTGCTTTTCAGCAGATTCAGGTACAATACTCAGCTCTTCAGCAGATTCAGGTACAAGACTCAGCTCTTCAGCAGATTCAGGTACAAGACTGCTTTTCAGCAGATTCAGCTACAAGACTCTGCTCTTCAGCAGATTCAGGTACAAGACCCAGCTCTTCAGCAGATTCAACTACAAGACCCAGCTCTTCAGCAGATTCAGCTACAAGACTCAGCTCTTCAGCAGATTCAGCTACAAGACTCAGCTCTTCAGCAGATTCAGCTACAAGACTCAGCTCTTCAGCAGATTCAACTACAAGACTCAGCTCTTCAGCAGATTCAGGTACAAGACTCAGCTCTTCAGCAGATTCAGGTACAAGACTCAGCTCTTCAGCAGATTCAACTACAAGACTCAGCTCTTCAGCAGATTCAGCTACAAGACTCAGCTCTTCAGCAGATTTAGGTACAAGACTCAGCTCTTCAGCAGCATGATGCATCCTCTGATGGAATCACTTTGTTTCTCCAGCAAAACGGTGTGGCAGTTAAAAAAAAGGATGGGTGATTGTGGCCAAAACTGATTCATTAACCTCAGTCTTCAGCTCAAGAAAACTGCTGAATTGTTTCTGGAATCCAGTTGTGATGGCCTGCAGTAGATGGGAGCAGTGGCGTAGGTTTGTGGCCTGCAATGCTTGTAATTTTGACTCCACAGCAAAAAGATTGGGGGTGAGATTATCATAGTAACAGGTTTTATGACCTTGAAGGCAATCCATAGCAGTTGCAATTGGTTACGGCACTCGGCAGTACTCATCAAGGAAGTCTAAATCCACTTCCTTAAAACTAGGTATTTGGAGTTTTCATTTCAAACTGTCATACAATGAATTCCATCGAGTACAGCATCAATTGACAATTGCAGATTTCCAGATTTATTTCGGCAGTTTTTGGTCAACTAGAATTCCACTTGAATTGTGCAGCTTTTTCTCTCCTTAAATCAAAATACGTCCTCAGACAAAGTCTGGTGTGAATTTATTTGAGCTTTTCTAATATTATCTACAGTATGTACTTATCTTTTCATATTCCTACCACCTACTTTGATGTGAATGCAATCAGGTGTATTATTTTGAATAAAGAACACGATTCATTTGAACTCGCATTGGTCTTTGTTATTATTAAAATGAAATGAAAAGTAAAAATTTGGCAAACGGTACATCTTTATTTTAAACTTTGCTTTCATTCCCTTTGGATGTTGGTTTTTTTACATTGTTTTTTAAACACAATTGTAGATAAAATAATAATAATAATAAATAATAATAATAATAATAATAATAATAATAATAATAATAATAAACTACTCTATATAACATAGATTTGGGAATTCCTGACTGGACAAGTTATATGTACACCTGGAAAAATGTAGGGGAAAATTTAGCTTTTAATCAGTAGTTTTTTTTAGACACAAACCATACAGATTCAAAAAAAGTACATATTTTTGTATGCAAAATGTTGTTTACAAAACTCTATGCTGTGGTCTCACAGCGAAACGGTTGTTTGCATTGAAATCCTGCAATGAACTTAGTACTATGGGTGGTATAGCAGTAATGCAAAACAATGTATTTTTGAGTATTTTGAAATTACAAAATACTCAGGCATATGTATTTTCAATGCAAACTACTTATACATTAGCATTTGCATTACAAATTACAAAAATACAAATTTAATGAAAATACATATTTCAGTTACATGTATTTTCAATACTGCCCATTACTAAGCGGGAGGTTTACACTTTTTAAAAAATCTAAAATTTGTGCTATAATCAAACTGTTGAACCACATCATTACAGTATGTAGTTTGTAATTGGAACCTAACATTTACAAGAATAGTTTTTTTTCAGGCAAATTCAATGGTGACTATGGACGACACACCAAAAATAATCAGCTCAGGAAATCGGATCACGTTCACAGAAAGGAAATACCTGAGAAATTAAATTTACAGCACAGTAAACTATAGAAGAAGTGGTCTCTTATTTTATCACATTATTGTGTATCACAGTGCAGCTGACTCACAGTTGTTTTTTTTAATGTGTGGTGTATCCAAACACAATGACCTTAAAACTTCTTAGTATTTTTTATTTTCATCGTGTTAAACAGGATTTTGTAAAAGGCTGTAAAACACCAAGGAAGAGTATAAAGTGCTATGGGTCAGATATTCAAAGATTTTGTGAATTTATGAAAACTTAAATGCAACTCTGCTTGCATTGCAAATATCTTGCATATTTTCGCTAGTGTGTGACATTCAACAGTGCAGGGAAAATGCTAACAGATTAAACCCAACTGATTCAGGGTATTTGCGTAAGAGGTGAGACATTGGCTCAAAGTATTCAAAAGCATAGAGAGTGCAACTTTAATGAAAAATAGATTTTGTAATTGCTGACAATGACTTTGAAAATTATTGGTTAAGGCCGTGTTAGCATTATGGCAGCAGTCATAATGGTCGTAAAGTATATCTTACGACAGAGAGTACAGGCTCCTAACCTTCCTGAACAGCCCAGGAACAGAGAAGAAGGGAGAGTATTTAAGGTCTGCATTACCCTTTTTGATCTCCTTGAGGATGATATTATAGCTCGATACCGGCTATTTCATTATGTATAATTGTTTGTATTCGTTATATAATAAACTTGGTTCATTAAAGGGCACATAAGGACTTTTTTTTTTTTTTTTTTTTTACACTGTGACTTATTTTTTAAACTTTTAAATTGCATTCCTTGCCTCAAGATGGCTTTCCATGTACCCGCATGGACCTCTCAGAACTGCATTTCCCATCATCCTTCTGCTCACTGGTAAATCCATCTCAGTTACATGTGTGAGCAGTAGCAACACGTGGGAACATAATAAAAAAAAGGTCTGTATGTGCCCTTTGAGTTATCCTTTTCATTATGTATATTTGTTTTTATCTGTCATATAATAATAGTATAAAGTCAAGACACTTAGTCAACACAGGTAATTTCTGCCTCTCCAGATGAGCTACCCTGGGTTAAAACCTGTACATTTTTTTTTAAAAACATAGCTCAGCCCATTTCAACTGTCATTTCTGCCTCTCCAAATGACCTACCTACTGTTCAACTGAGGTAGTCCATTTGGAGGGGAGGCGCTATTTTTCAGAATCGTTTGTTGATCTGTGCTACCGGTATCCGCAGTGAATTTAAGCATTTGAATGTGCCAGCTTATGCCGTGCCTCATTCATTTTGTGCCAGTTAATACATTCGGGATGGGATCAAATTTGTCGCGCTGGCAGAGCGCTACTTTACACTCTGCCAGTTTAGAGCTGCGCCAGTCAATCTTGATGCAGTTCCCTATTGTTTGGGAAGGGTAAAATAAAAAATATCCACAGTTACCCAGTCACTATAGTGTACATATTAAATATAATTATAATTTTTATATTTTTTAATCAATCAAAATACTTCCGGACCAAGACAAACATGTCCAGACCGGGCACTAAATCAGTGAGAAATGTCTAATTATACTACACGATTAAAGAAGCATGAACTCATATAATGATAAAATGCTCTTTAATATGTAGAGGCTGAGTAATTGTGTGGTACTGTATCGTTTTCAAGATGTTTTACACTGTTTTAGGGCCCCGGTCTTTGCCTGTTTTTCACCCATTCCCCAGATAATGTAATGCTGGGGACATACATTTTAAAAGAGACATTATGATTGAAATTTGAGTTAAAGAAAAAACTGAAAAAAAAATCTGCCAAATCCACTGGTGGTTAAAGAGCAGATCTCTTTAACAGAGAAAGGGTGTCCCAAACAATTCCCATAGCGGTTGTAGAAGGTATTAGAGGCCATGACATTACTGGGAGAGCTCTGTGCACAGCTGCGATGGCATCAACAACCTCCGTTGGCACTGTTGGAGCTGCATACATCTACATCTTGGCAAGCTTGAAATGCCATCTAGCACACATTCACACACTCAATCACCCTTTAAATAATATTTTAGCTTGTTTGTGAATTAGTTAAGTGAAGTAAAATACATGCAACAAAGGTGTCCCCAACATTGTGATTTGGGGAAAACATATTTTTTGAATTCCGCACTTGTAGGTAGATTTGAAGAAAAAAAATGCCCTTTCTAAATTTGCATCTCTTGAATATGTGGACCTATGTTTTTGTTTTGCAGTGTTGTACTCTGTGAAACATTAATGAGGACAAACCTGTCCGAAGATATTGGCATTTCCTTTAGGAACAACTGACATTGGCCTGCTGGAATTTGATAACACAATTAATACATTGATTGACTGAGTCTGAATTAAAACTAGTTTGATCTTCCTCTACTGCCAATGGAAACAAACCAGACCGATTTTAAATCTCAATATCATAAAACTATTGTAATTTTCTATTTATTTAAGTTTTAATAACCACATCATGGTGTTGCTGCTGATAGATAGAAACTAACAATGCCATTGCTATGGACCACAGCTGCAACTGGGGCTGGAGAAACTTTAAATTAAATCACTTGATTTAAATTAAGTGTTTTTTAAGTGTCAGGTTTTCAGAAATGCTTTGGAATGTTTGATCCCAAATAAATGGGAACAATTTAAGAACATTTAAGAACATAAGAACATAAGAAAGTTTACAAACGAGAGGAGGCCATTCGGCCCATCTTGCTTGTTTGGTTGTTAGTAGCTTATTGATCCCAGAATCTCACCAAGCAGCTTCTTGAAGGATCCCAGGGTGTCAGCTTCAACAACATTACTGGGGAGTTGATGCCAGACCCTCACGATTCTCTGTGTAAAAAAAGTGCCTCCTATTTTCTGTACTGAATGCCCCTTTATCTAATCTCCATTTGTGACCCCTGGTCCTTGTTTCTTTTTTCAGGTCGAAAAAGTCCCTTGGGTCGACATTGTCAATACCTTTTAGAATTTTGAATGCTTGAATTAAGTCGACTTCTTTGTTCAAGACTGAATAGATTCAATCCTTTTAGCCTGTCTACATATGACATGCCTTTTAAACCCGGAATAATTCTAGTCGCTCTTCTTTTCACTCTTTCTAGAGCAGCAATATCCTTTTTGTAGCGAGGTGACCAGAACTGAACACAATATTCTAGATGAGGTCTTACTAATGCATTGTACAGTTTTAACATTACTTCACTTGATTTAAATTCAACATTTTTCACAATGTATCCAAGCATCTTGTTGGCCTTTTTTATAGCTTCCTCACATTGTCTAGATGAGGACATTTCTGAGTCAACAAAAACTCCTAGGTCTTTTTCATATAGTCCTTTTTTAATTTCAGTATCTCCCATATGATATTTATAATGCACATTTTTATTTCCTGCGTACAGTACCTTACACTTTTCTCTATTAAATGTCATTTGCCATGTGTCTGCCCAGTTCTGAATCTTGTCTAGATCATTTTGAATGACCTTTGCTGCTGCAACAGTGTTTGCCACTCCTCCTATTTTTGTGTCGTCTGCGAATTTAACAAGTTTGCTTACTATACCAGAATCTAAATCATTAATGTAGATTAGGAATAGCAGAGGACCTAATACTGATCCCTGTGGTACTCTACTGGTTACCTCGCTCCATTCTGAGGTTTCTCCTCTAATCAATACTTTCTGTTTTCTACATGTTAACCTCTTTCTATGTACTTTGTTTTTGGTCCCTTTTAAACGCTCTGTAAAGTGCCTTTTTTCACTGAATATTTTTTTAAATTGATCTTGTAACAGGGAGAGATCTGTGCTGACTCTGCTGGCGTGTTCACGGGCTGCAGGAAGAGGGCGGCAGTCGTCCAACAACCGCCTGTGAGTCATGGCAGTGACACGGGGAGGTGGGAAAGTGGGTGTGTGGACTTTCCCCCTCTCTGAATGGCTGAGATGCGTGTCTTGGGAGATTGTTAGCCCTATAAATTAATGCTCCGTTGTTTCCTCAGGTCTGCCCACTTAGACGCAACGAGAGTGCGGAAGCTCTGATCCAGGACCAGGAATCAGGCGAAACAAAGAGTTTCATAACGAGACAGAGAGAGCGGGGAACCCTTGGGCAGATCCCGGAGTATTGTGACAGAACAGGCTAGTTAGCCTACAGAGTAGGACGGTGATCTGGGTCGTGTGGGTAGCGACAACCGGGATAATGCTGCCGAGTGCAGTACCTTTTATTTGTGGTTTTATTACTGTTTTATTTTCCATTGTTCTTTTCGCCTTCTGTTTTAATTATTATTTCTTTGAGCACCTGCGAGTGCACTTGCTGGAAAACCGTCATCCTTAATCGCGTGGGGGCCACACCGGAGGGGTATCGGAAGAAATTCTGAGAGGAGCAGAGTTTGCGGTAGGGGAGCACCCACGAGCCATCGCCCACCGTCTGAAGGATTACGCCCTGGGTTGGTTGAACCCGGAGCTGAACACCAAAGCCAGGGTGGTGGAGATGATCGTGGTGGAACGCTTCCTGGAATGTCTAGCCCCGGAACCTCGGCTGTGGGTCCAGCGGCAGGCACCAGACACGCTGGACCGGGCGGTCGAACTTGCCGAGCGGTACCAGGCAGCGGAACCAACGCCCACGAAACTGCCCGGGAGGAGTGCGGCTACTGGATCGTCCCCTCAACTGGCCCCGGAAAGGGCCAAGGGACTGGGGGGAAGGGATAGTCCAGGATTTGGTCGGGGGGTGTCGGCGGGATCTCCCGGCCCGGGTACTGGGGCAGGGTGGGGATACCCACGGGCTGCTGCACACTTGGACCGGGGTCTCGCGCGGACGCCTTATCGGCGAGCCCCTTTTATGGCTCCAGTGTTTCCCCCTCTTTCCAAAACTTCGGGGAGAGAAACCAGCCCACCGAGGTGTTGGATGTGCAGAGAGGTGGGCCACCTCTCCCGGGACTGCTCCGTGATGGAGTGTGACCTCAGCCGACCAGGTAGGCGCGTTCAATTACCTCAGTCACTTCAGCACCCGGGTTTTGTTACTCCTGTGACAGTGGATGGTACAAAAACCCAGGCTCTCCTGGACTCAGGGTGTAGTCAGTCTCTGGTACAGGAGAGCCTAATCTCACCGGGGCATAAACGCATATTGGGACGGGTGCATATTAAATGTATTCATGGGGATGTCCGCTCTTATCCCAAGATCAATGTGTGTATGACTATTGGCCAGCAGGTGACGCAGGTGCAGGTAGGATTATGTCCTCCATTGCCGGTACCAGTAGTTCTGGGACGGGACTGTGAGCAGTTTAAAGATTGGTTGGCTGCTCTGACAGCCCCGTCTTCTTTATTGGCTAAGAAAGAGGAAGTAATTGGAGAGATTTTTCCCTTTCGCGATCCAGAGTGGTTTTGCCATAGATTTAAACCCCGTAAAACTAAACGGGAGCGCCGGATCGCTAAGAATGACGGCTGGCAATGGAGGGAGTCAGAGAAGTTTCAGGTGGGGGCGGTTGGTGAAGAGTCTGGGGGGGAGGTCGCGGAGCCAGCGCAGGGGTCTGGCTCGGCTGCCTCTGCTCGGGACCGACCTGACCCCAGTTGGAAGCCATGGGAGCTGATTTCTTAGCTCGCTCCCGTGACTTCCGACTCGAGCAAGGGCGTGACGACGTGCTGGGCAGGCTCTTTGACCAAGCAGCGGTGGTTAATGGTCGGGTGGTCGAGCCCAGACGCGCCGCCACGTACCCCCACTTTGAAATTGATCGAGACCTACTGTACCGTGTTGATAAATTACCCCAGACCGGTGAAGTGCGTCATCAGTTGCTCATTCCTCAGCCCTTTAAGGAGGATTTGTTGCAGCTGGCTCACGCTATTCCCCTGTCTGGTCATTTGGGAAGGGATAAAACTAAAGCAAGGCTTGTGTCACGGTTCTTCTGGCTGGGGCTGGATGGCGATGTTAAGCGGTTTTGTGAGCGTTGTGGGGAATGTCAGAAGGCCAGCCCTAGAGCCGTTCCACGAGCCCCACTGGTGCCTTTGCCCCTAGTGGAAGCTCCGTTTGAGCGTATTGGGATGGACATAGTTGGGCCACTAGAAAGGAGTGCGGCAGGATACACCCACCTACTTGTCATTCTGGATTACGCTACGCGTTATCCAGAGGCAATTCCCCTCCGATCTATGTCCGCTAAGTCTGTTGCCAACGAGCTTGTGAAGGTTTTCTCCCGGGTGGGGATTCCCAAGGAGATACTAACCGATCAAGGCACCAATTTTATGTCCCGGCTAATCCGCGGAACATGTAAGCTTTTGGGAATTAAGACCATTAGGACCTCGGTGTTTCATCCTCAGACAGACGGTTTGGTGGAACGCTTTAATAAGACCCTTAAGAACATGTTGCGCAGATTTATTCGTAGTGATGTGCGTTACTGGGACCAGCTGATTCCTCCCCTTCTCTTTGCGATCAGAGAGGTTCCCCAGGCTTCTACGGGGTTTTCACCATTCGAGCTGTTGTATGGGCGGAGACCCCGGGGCGTGCTCGATCTGGTCAGAGAGATGTGGGAGGAGCAGCAGGACAATTCGACCAATACCGTCCGGTATGTGTTGGACCTGCGCAAACGTCTTGAGTCTGTGGGGAAATGGGCGCATGACAATTTGCAGCAGGCGCAGCACAGACAGGAGACACAGTATAACCGAGGAGCCCGGTTGCGCACATTTCAGCCGGGGGATAAGGTACTTCTCTTATTACCCAGTTCTGAGTCGAAACTCTTGGCTAAGTGGCAAGGACCCTTTGAGGTTACACGCCAGGTTGGGAAGGTGGACTATGAGATCTGCCAGCCGGAGCGACGGACAGAGAAACACATTTACCATATCAATCTCTTAAAGCCTTGGTTGCAACCAGAGGCGTTGTTAGTGGCGCATGCAGATGACGTCACGGACCTGGGACCTGATCTTTCTGTGTTGGCAAGAAAAGGATCGGTACAGATTGCTGAGAATCTGACACCAACGCAGAAATGTCAGGCTCACGGTCTGGTGGCGGAGTTTCCTGACGTGTTCTCTTCAGTCCCGGGGCAGACTCGAGTAGCCCATCATCACATTGATATTGAGCCGGGGGCGCTAGTTCGCCAGAGGCCGTACCGTATACCTGAGCGTAAAAGACAGGTAATAAAAGCGGAAATTGACGAAATGCTGAGACTGGGGGTAATAGAAGAGTCCCAAAGTGACTGGAACAGTCCGATCCTTTTAGTCGATAAGCCAGACGGGTCAACTCGATTTTGCATTGATTTCAGACAAATCAATGAGAAATCGAAATTTGATGCTTATCCAATGCCCCGGGTAGATGAGTTGCTGGAGCGTCTAGGCACGGCTCATTTTATGACGACACTGGATTTAACGAAGGGGTACTGGCAGATACCCCTGACCCCGGAATCTAGAGAGAGGACAGCGTTTTCGACTCCCTTCGGGTTGTACCAATTCAGGACCATGCCCTTTGGGTTGCACGGAGCCCCCGCCACTTTCCAGCGGATGATGGATCGCATCTTGCGGCCCCATCAGCAGTACGCCGCTGCTTACATAGATGACGTGGTTATCCACAGTGAGGACTGGCCGAGTCATCTGTGTAAGGTAGCGGCGGTGCTGCAATCCTTGCGGGAGGCGGGGCTCACTGCTAACCCAAAGAAGTGTGCCATTGGGAAGAGAGAGTCGGAGTATTTGGGGTATCGAGTAGGGGGCGGCCAGATCAGACCGCTAGTTGCTAAGGTGAAAGCCTTGGCTGACTGGCCGGTTCCTACAACCAAAACCCAGGTGCGCTCTTTCTTGGGACTAGCGGGCTATTATAGAAAGTTCATCCCGAGTTTCGCTACGCTCGCTGCTCCCTTGACAGACCTCACCCGGAAGGCTGCCCCAAATACGGTTCAGTGGACGGAGTCGTGCCAGAGGGCCTTTCTCGCCTTGAAGCGGAGGCTGTGTAGTAAGCCAGTACTATGCAGCCCGGATTTTGGTAAGAGGTTCACCCTGCAGACGGATGCGTCAGAGACAGGTCTCGGGGCAGTGTTGTCGCAGGAGGTTCGGGGAAGCGAGCACCCAGTCCTGTATATCAGCAGGAAGCTCCTTCCCCGCGAGAAAAATTATAGCACCATCGAGAAGGAGTGTCTCGCGGTAAAATGGGCAGTCGAGTCACTCCGGTACTACCTCCTGGGGCGACACTTCACCCTGGTTACAGATCATGCCCCCTTAGCATGGCTTCACCGGATGAAAGATAACAACACCAGAATCACACGGTGGTACTTGGCCTTGCAGCCCTATGTCTTCAGGGTAGTCCACCGAGCAGGAAAGCTGCATCAAAACGCAGACTTTTTCTCTCAGGAAGGCATGGGGGTGTAAGATTTTCGAATGAACCGGTGGTGTCATTCTGAGGGGAAGGATATGTAACAGGGAGAGATCTGAGCTGACTCTGCTGGCGTGTTCACGGGCTGCAGGAAGAGGGCGGCAGTCGTCCAGCAACCGCCTGTGAGTCATGGCAGTGACACGGGGAGGTGGGAAAGTGGGTGTGTGGACTTTCCCCCTCTCTGAATGGCTGAGAGGCGCGTCTTGGGAGATTGTTAGCCCTATAAATTAACGCTCCGTTGTTTCCTCAGGTCTGCCCACTTAGACGCAACGAGAGTGCGGAAGCTCTGATCCAGGACCGGGAATCAGGCGAAACAAAGAGTTTCATAGCGAGACAGAGAGAGTGGGGAACCCTTGGGCAGACCCCGGAGTATTGTGACAGAACAGGCTAGTTAGCCTACAGAGTAGGACGGTGATCTGGGTCGTGCGGGTAGCGACGACCGGAATAACGCTGCCGAGTGCAGCACCTTTTATTTGTAGTTTTATTACTGTTTTATTTTCCATTGTTCTTTTCGCCTTCTGTTTTAATTATTATTTCTTTGAACACCTGCGAGTGCACTTGCTGTTCACGTACCAGCTGTGGTATTTCCGTGGTGCTGTCTATCATCGTTGATAGGCAGCCCACGGTCAACAGTGCCCTCTGCCGGAAAAAGAAAGAACTGTTTGCAAATAAAACTGGGCACCTGTGTGGTGTTTTCAAGTACACCTGTCTGTCTCCTAGTCAGTGAATTACCCACACCCCTTCCACAGATCTATTAAACCTTTTTGGCAATTTAGTTTTACATATAGATTTGTCTACTTTAGGGATGTATTTGTTTTGTGCCTCTAGTACTACATTTTTGAAGAACAGCCATCCTTTTTCTGTGGATGTTTTCTCTATTTTACTCTAATCTACTTCTGTTAGCCTCTGTTTCATACCTTCATAGTTTGCTTTTATAAAATTGTAAACCTTAGCTTTAGTCATTACTTGTGGGGTTTTAAAAAGCACTTTAAATGAGACCATGTTGTGGTCTGCGTTTGCTAGTGGTTCTCTGACCTCTGTTTTAGTTATTCTGTCTTCGTTATTTGAAAAGATTAAATCAAGGCATGCCTCCACCCTAGTCGGTGTCTTGACAAATTGTGTTAGGAAACAGTCATTTGTCATTTCCACCATTTCAATTTCGTCCGTGAGTTTTCCCATTTTATATGGGGGAAGTTGAAATCCCCCATTAGTATGGCTTCTCCTTTGCTACATGCATTTCTAATGTCATTGTATAACATTTGAATGAATTCCCACCATATAAGGTATATACTATTTTAAACAAGAACTGTGTATTAACTAACATCTTTAATGTTAATTGCTGCACTACAGTTCTAGACAATCCACAGTATACCCTACCTACACTGTGTGTGTTGTTTAATAAAATACTGACTCGTACTGTGTGTGAATATGGAAATTCTTATTTAAACAATACAAATAATGACAAAGTGTAAGGCAATGTAATGTTGTGTCCAGGCATTGTGATTTAACAACAACCAAGTTGTGTATACATTCAATTTAATACAATAGCACTCATTAACTTTTTTTTAAATACACACACACACACACAAACATATATATATATATATATATATATATATATATATATATATATATATATATATATATATATATATATATATATATATATACACCATTTTAACTACAATACTTTAGATAATGAGTATACAGGCCATGCCTTTGACAGCTGTTCTAAAGACATAAGAGCCACCTGAAGCTGTCTATTGCAGGCTGCTACATAAAGTCTTTATGATGTGGCATTTGCTTGTGACATCAAAGATTTTTGATAACAGTGACAAGTTTTAGCTTTAATTTCTAACTCTTGATTTCAATGGCCAAAGGAGTACATGTTTCTTATAATTCCAAGGATTCATTATTTATGGATATCCTCTTAGTTCAAAGCTCCACACAGCACTCTCACAAGTCCTTCATTGTTTTGCTATGTAGCTGATTCAATTTCTCAAACTTTACTTTCACTTTGACTCAGGTGAAGCCCATGTAAGTTTGACGGTTTTTACTTCCTCTGCTACAAAGATAGCTACCATCATTTATGTAGTTTGGCATGCCAGTGTTAAGGGAATTTCCATGTGATATATAGAGAATCATGCATGGGGTAATGTGTGATTTAATGAGGGTGGGCATTTCATTCTCATTTATCACACACTACTCCATGTAGTATTTTTTATAATAATCTCTGATGAGCATTTTTTTTTTGCCGTGTATTATGGGAAATATTAACTGGATGATATACCAGTAAAGTTATAAAGTAGCAAGAACAAAGGAACAATAACTTACATTATTTACATTTATAAGGTCGATAGAAAAGTTCATTGGAAAACCTCCCTATCAAAAGTACATACGATAGTGCCGTATCTTCAAAAGGTTTGCCTTACCTTTTATGTACTTGTAACTAGGCATTACAGATGTTATTCCTATGATAATTCCTATTTATTGATAGTAATTTAAATAACTCTTTTGTAAACTCATACTGTTAAAATATTTAAACACCTTCAAGTGTGTCTGTGTCACAAAGACGGCCGGGGTGGGGGACGTCAGACCAGAAACAGGAACCAGGAAATAAACAACAGAGAGGTGGAGTTTGGTGGAGCTGAGCGAGTGGTCTCACTCAGCATTTAATAGTGCACAGACAGACAGAAAATAAAAGGTTGCAAAGACAAACAAGACACAGGACACGGCACTGGTAGCCAAAATAAACAGACAAACAAAACAGACTAACACTAAACAAATATGGTAAGCTGATATTTTACTTATTATTACTATTATTATTATTATTACCTCCATCTCCAATCCCGTTCTCAACTTACCGAACACACAACCCCAAGTGAGTGAAAACATGCAGCTTTTATGCAGCTGTACCGAGACTCGATTGCCAATCAATCATTCAATTGGAGTCTCGGTACAACTGCACGAGAATTAATAAAGTGAAATTCCTCGTGCTCACATATTATTACTTTTTACCTGCATGTGAAGTGCTGTGCAATCCTCATGCCATTATACAAATATACATTTTAAACATTCGTGTTACACAGGCCCGTTTATATCCTGTGTACCAATGACTATGCACCAACATTAACACACAACATACAACACAAAATGCACACAGGGGCGGGCACTTTGCCACAGTCTGTCATCAAGTTTAAATAAAACACATCAATGTTTTTAAAATTTGACACGAGCCAACTGATTCTTTTGTGTGACCAGTTTCTCAGTGGTATTTTTGACACAGATCTCTCATTAAACAAAACAGTGGCAGACCGCAACACAACCAACATTTAATTATTATGAATACAACCATTGAACTTCCTTTTAAGGGCACAGATACTCTAAAGAGACTCACACACACACACTGAAAGATGTTGTTTCACACAAAATACATTTGATGCAAATATTACAGTGGCTGCAGCATGTGCAAGAATAGAACGTTTGAATTATATTTCCATCATGTTCAGTCATGTTGCATTTTGTATTAGAAATACTATCCTTTGTTGTCTGTTTACTTTACATAGGTCTTACTTTACATACTTTGGTCATTAACTTTAAAAGAATATGTTTGTTTAAGAACACTTGCCAAATGCATTTTTAACTGTGTGCACACATTGGTTCATATTGCTTGCTTTTATGTGACTGTAAATGTTTTTTTTTTTTTTTTTTTTTTTTTTTTTTTTTTTTTTTTTTTTTTTTTTTTTTGGTATTTGTTTTTTTTTTTTTTTTTTCAGCTTCATCTAATTCACTGGAACACTACACTGTACAACAGTATTGACGAGGCGTTGGGAAAGAGAAATGGTATACTTATTATCGCTTTGTTTGTGCAGGTAACTTTTTTTCTGAATACAGTATACTAAATTACAATTTTGGAAAGAAGTGTATAAAATGACAAATAAATAAAATTGAAATAAAAGATAGGAACTTGAAGATCTAACCCTGGTTACAAACCCTGGTACTTTTACATATCATCATATCTGTATTCTCTGTCCAGTAATTTGGCAACAAAGAACTTGGGAACAGATACAGCATGTAAGATCATTAGGTCTACTCTCATATTTGTTTTGACTTGACTTGGAATCTTCTTTGAAATATTATGAAAAGTTACAGAAGCTTTGCCCCATAATTTGATAACTTTCAACTTACTATTTGTATCTGATTCACCTTATTGGCACAACTCAACCCTGGAGAAAACTGATAGGATCTGTATAGTTAAAGAGCAGCTGTATTTCAAATCATAACATATTGTGAGTCTTGTTTCTTTGGCATTCATCAACCAATATTATTTATTTCATAGCAAAGCCATTTCCTGTCCACAATTTATTTGATGCAACATCTGATTACTTTGGCAATTTTGTATGCTGTCACTGGAGCTACGCCCCCACCTTTTACAAGTAAACTATTGACTCATAGGGAGTACTTTTTAAAAGACAACCGCTGGAGGATAGTGTTATACACCTCTATTTTCCCACAGATTTTGTATTTCTAAAGCTGGAGAACAAAACATTGTGAATCTTTTTTGTGTTGTGTTTCTTTTTGGTGGAATATATAACGATTGTGCAAGTATAGATTTGCTGAGTGCTGCTGATTTAGGGTTACCAGGCGTCTCAGGAAAATTGGGATTGTCAAAGTTTTGTCCTGGTCAGAAACATTATAATTGTACCATACAATACTATAGCTGTGTGATTGTGACCTGGAAATCTGGTAACCCTGTGCTGATTTAGATTATATTACCCGATTTCAAATGTAAGGTGACTTTTAATTAGATAATTTATTACACATACTATTTTCTTTAAATTCATTGTCTCATATTTCATTTTCAGTTGTCTTATTGGCCAAATTAGAAAGTGTTATACTTAGAATTACAACACATAGTAAATTCAAATTAGTATGTGTACTAACTATTTGAAGCGTGTACTAAATAACCAGTTTTTGACCCTAATGGCCTTCCATAGACATCTAGTATGTCCAGAATGGCACTGTGTATGTGTATAGAACAGTGCAAATGTCATAAAAAAAGAATATCTGTAAATTCTAAGCAAAATCGCATGCTAAAATCAGCTCACCACAAATGCTGCAAACTAAGATGCTGCTTTGTTATTGAAATAAAGTAAGCATACATACACAGTTTCTCATGTGAGGAGCCGTTTCAACAAAAATGAGAGAGAGAGGGAGGGAGGTATTAATTGAAAATCATTTAATATGTTTTTTTTTTGCCTATCAAGTTACTGATGCACATCCCCCGGGAGAGTATATAGCACCTATAATAAATGTTTGGGATGCTCCATCACCTACAGAGAAATATATATATAGGTGTATAGTCTTCCGACATATTTTATGCATTTTATTTTTGTGGATAAGTTAAAACATTACTTTTTGGTTATTGGTGCATCTAAATGAATAATAATAATTTCTTGAACAAGATATAATTTTGATTGGAGCAGCTGCTTTACGATCGCGCTTTTAATTTAGAATATTGTACAGATAACGACCTAAATCTTTTATATACGTTGACAAATATTGCTTCCTGATGTATTTGTACCATTTCATTTGATCAAAATACTGTAACTTTATTGTAATTGTTAATGTGGATAGCGATATTGTTTCTGGCTGCCAGAGTAATGAACTACAGTGATCATTTGTATAAACACACACATTTTTATTGGTAAATGTCAGTACATTTGCCAGTATTTTATATATTAACAGTGTAGTCTACACACAAAAAAAAGCAAAAAAAAAAAAAAAAAAAAAAAAAAAAAAAAGCAAAAAAAAAAAAAATAATAATACAAAGATAAAATAATGCGTTGCATTTGCGTTTTGACTAGATTGTTTTGGGTCAGGATTCGATTGTGCTTATATAGCATTGCTAACATATTTGAACCAGTACCATTTTTTGGCGGATTACATGGTTTAAATGCTCATTACCTATTTATTTAAAGCTCCTAGGAACCGCAATAAATGATGCATGAAATGCGGTCCGCTGACGGATAAAACGGAGGTCCGCTTTAGGAAATAGGAGGATATTTTTTAACGGATTAAAAGGTGGCAAAATTCAACGGATTTTGACGTTTCCACGGAAAATGAAACCGCTTTCCAAAATCGGGCTTGTAATCTTTTTTATACACAAGGAGATACAAACTGGCTAATATAATCCATAGGCCTTACTAGGGGCATATAGTATAGTACTATGAAATGTCTGTTTGAGTACCAGTATTTATTTATTTAAAAAAAAAAAAAAAAAAATTATTTAATACACCTTTCAGATTCAGGTTACAAATTGATTTTATCAGTGTGTTGAATTTAGTTTTCATGTTACTTAAACAAATCTTTATTGTGGTTTTCATGCAGATAGGCAAAGAGCATCTCGGTCTGAAAGCAATTACAGAAATCCTTCAAGATACCCAGTACAAGGTGAGCTATCCTATCTATCTATCTATCTATCTATGTGGAAAAAACCAGAAAATTACTGTAACCATGGATTCTCTGAATTCTGTGGTGTTTGTGTTGAATGACAACATTTAGAAACACACATTCATGGTATGAATAAAAGCAGATTAGAGATAAGGTGATGAAATGCTGGTTATATCTTTAGAAGAAAATTAGATATACACTTACTAGGAATATGACACTGTATTTAATGAAGCCAGCCTGTAACCATTTAATTTCACAAATCCTTAGCAAGCTTCTAACTAGAACAAAAAATATCTGGTCTCATAAAACAACATTACAAGACAATTCTTATTGCATATGTCTTCAAGCACCCTAGGGGTGTGGTAAGAACTCTCTTACTGCACATTCTGGTGTGGGCTATTCTGCTTTTATTGTATTACGTGTTAGGAATATTAGTGTTGCTCTATGACATCACAGACAGGCTTACTGCGTGTGACCTTGTTCAGCCAATGACTATGTTTAATTTAGCCATGCCATTTTATAACATAAGTTAATTCACCACATTTAGGGAGTCTCTAATTGTATAAGAAATAATACAATAAATGTATTAAGTAGCAATTAAATACATTACTGCTAAATACTGCTATCTGGAAGTGTTTTGTGAAACTGGCCCCAGAAATAAATAACATTATTTTGTTTATCATAAATAAAATCTAAAAACTAGAAATGAGTATTGAACAAACATAGCTCTGATCATAACCCTACTTACTAGCAATCTTCTCCTATAACAAAGGCATGGTTAATGTTGTTATGTGAATGTCATGTGACCTGTTTCCATCTTGTGCCAGGTGGAATATAAGCAATATCTTTTCATAGCATGCCTGAATTTGTGTAGATGATTTGTGCTATACCTTTATATCTGGAAAATAAAGACAATGAAAAGGATGTAAAGTCATTACATGATTTAAGAAAAGCAATATAAAAAGATCAAGCAATAAAGTTTATCACAAATCAGACCGCCAAAAATGGATTAACAAAGTTTAAAATTCTAACAAAATTAGCAATAATGGAAAACCATGTGTTTTTCACACATAAAACAAACAAACAAACAAAAAAAGAAATAAAGGTATAGAGACAGTATTACACAGTAATTACTAAGGGGTCTGTGCTGAAAGATCTGCTCCTTGCGGTGCAGAGCTAGGTTTAAGCCCTCTGCTTCTGCAATGCATTTGCTCCCTTGTCTTGTGGCAATTGTCAAAAAAAGTGAAGGGTATTTAGCCCCTTTAAATAAAGAGCGACCAATAGCCATTATATGTTGTTTCCAAGGTTGTTAAATGCAGGTCTCAGTTGCAATGGTGCCTTTTAAATCTGCACATATTCATTTGACCATGTCATGTTTATGCTTTTATGATCTGGATTTTATACTCCTTAGATTCCCTGTGTAATGCAAATTTCATGCTGAGAAAGTCAATATTTACTTTTTAAGGAGATATAATTTCCTTTATAGGCTTATTTTCTTTTTAGTCTTAGTACATGCAAGGTGATTTCTGTGTATCATTTCATTATATAGTGTATATAGATAAAGGTACTGTGCAGGGAACGGGCGTTTGAACGATAACCTGAGGATCACCTCACTGTACATATGATTTACTACAATATCATTTTTATGTGCATTGGTACAGAAAAAAGAGGCAAATCATATGACAAGTGAAGGCTTCTTTAGATTGCTGAAATGCAATGTTTTTAAATGATCACTGTTGCACAGCATTGTCTTCACTGTGTCTGAAATGTGTCCTTACCAAGCCAATGTTTAGAATTTGAGTATGAAGTTGCAATAGAATTTCAAGTTCTTCAGTAGAAGAACAGGGCATACAGTCCATGTACTGTGGGACTCATAGTTTCAGCCTGCACTGCTGTGTAAACATGCTTTTTTAAATTTCGGCAGGGGAAGACAAAAATCATTCCATGTTTTAATCCGAACACTCTGCTGCCTGGTAAGTGTGATTTGCTTATGTAGCATTCAAGCAGAATGTTTTTCTAACATTTTTCCATAACCTACCAACAATCTCCTGCACTCTACCCTGCTGGCAAAGTCCAGCCACTTGACTTGTCTGATTAACTAATTAAGCTGTGTTCTTAAGAGCCAGGGATTTCATTTTCATTTCAGCCCACATTCCGCTAATCAATTATGCAAACTTTAATCTGTTTTCCCCTGAATCTATGTCAGTTTAGAGTTTTAGGTATACCGTAACCACACAAATTGCTGTGTTTTGTTGTAAAACCTTGCGAAAGGCTCTTGGATTTGAGAAACAAAGGGTTTCTTTGTACCGCCACTGAGGTGTCAGGTCTATTCTTAAATATTTACAGACTTCTTCAATTACACAGTAAAACGTCACAGAAGTTATAAATAAACACTAAGCTAAGCAAAAGTGTGCTGTGCCCCATAGGGAGGATTCCTGCATCAGGAACAATACTGTAAGTAACTAACACTATATGTTTTGTCCCGGCATAATGTCTCTTGGTGGAACACACCTTACTAATCTTGATCATTGAACTTTCTACACTTTCAGCAGTAAAGGACTAAAGATTCAGTAAAGATATTTAGCTTCTCCCAGCTGTCTACATCTGGCAAATTAACTCTTTGGTGTTTAGTTTTAGCTGAGATAAGAAAAGCCACCTTGGTCACAGGTTTTATACAGAAACAAAATGTTTAATGATTTATTTCAAATTTAATCAGGGTTCTCTGTCAAGCTGTGGCGACAAGCTGCACAACAATACTGCAGTCAGGCGCTGCATTCTTAGAAGAGCTTCAAAGGCTTCTTAGTGTTTCGACCTGCAAACAGGCTTGAGTTTTACCCTGAAAAGCTTGATACCATTCGCAAACAAGGCTCCTTTCTAACTCAATGATAGTCTTTGGGGATTCGAGTTCGTACACATTACACCGTGTAACAATCATTATTATTTTTTTGTTCCTGGGTAGTAAGTGTTATTTCCTAATTGCTTATGCCTCAAAAGTATAGAAAATGGCTATTATTCCCCACAAACTTTGCTTTTGTGACCAGGACAGTGATATTTCAAAATATCACTATTTCCAAAGGGAAAACGGGCAAATGTGTGTCTTTTCGTTCACATAAAGTCAGAAAAAAACAACATATGAATCCAAATTAACATGTATTTATACTAAAGTAATACAAAAATGACTACAAAAGATTTAGAAGTGAGTAGTTTTTCGAGATTTACGATTATACTGTATTTACATGCGGTATGTCATTCAGTATGTTAACGTAACATTATTCAGCAGGTTTCGTTTTGAACTGTATATGTTTGTTGTTCTTTTAGATCCTCTTCTTCGAGATTACTGGGTGTATGAGGGCTCCCTCACCATGCCCCCTTGCAGTGAAAATGTCACTTGGATTTTATACCGCTACCCTTTGACTGTGTCCCAGATTCAGGTAAACACACTGTCTTTACCCTCCCCAAGTTCAATTGGAGTGACTCAAAGGCAGCACTGGGTACATATACTGTGTCTGTTTCTGCGCATGAGGAATCTCTTTAGAATTCTGAGTAATGCATCGCTTTCAATAAAGGTTACTGCTGTTTGAGTTATTCCCCACTTTAGTAAAAATGAAACAAAGGATGCACATGGAATAAGTGACAGGAAGCTTTTATCGTGTTTATTTTAACAGATCGCTGGAGCAAAGAAAAGAGAAAAAAGAACGCTCTATTTGTTGTTATTGTTAAAGTGGTTAAATGCCGTTTGATTACTCTTGACCAAGGTTACTTGCAATAGGGGCATACTCAAGAAAATTGCTTATTTTTCCGAGACTGCACTTGCCATCTTGCAGTTTTGAATGGAGTTGTTTTCCTTGAACTCTTCAGCAGTCTGACTGCAATCTTGCCCGAATTATTTCATATTTCTGGGAAGCACTGAAAGAGAACTCGTATACACTGATATTAACTGATGGAGGTTCTGTGATACAATCAAAGTTCAAATCTAATATGAAGGTCTTCGTGTATTCCCTAAGGGAGACAGACATGTTTATCTTAAAAAAAACAAAAAACAAAAACAAAAACAAAATAGTAGCACAGATGTACATTTTGTCACAATAATGAATTACCCTTGGAGATTTTATATTTATTACTCAGTAACTATGAACTTAGGCACCAATAAAGATATAATATTTAGCTTCCAGCTGATCAGGTGTACTGATCTGCTTGTTAAATATTGGTTTCCAAGATATCTTTGTTGTGCTTGAAGTAGGGGGTTGGTGATCATTTCAAATGCTTTGGTTCTCTGATGTCTTAAGTTTATGATATATATATATATATATATATATATATATATATATATATATATATATATATATATATATAGTAATACGGCAGGGAGGGGGTTAAAATCCTCCCTGCCAAAAACCATGTGAGATTGCACGTTTATATTTGTGTTAATTGTTTAATTATTTTTATGTTTTAGAATACTAGTAGGCCAAAATAACACCGTGACTGTGCTATGTTGTTGTTTATTTATCTGCTGTGTGCAGCGTTCCCTGTTTAATACAGCAGGACTAATGATATGCCAAACTGGACTTGTTTAAACAGGCAGGTTTATATCAGTGTGTAGTGTGTGCACACACTGAGAGCATAACTGCCTGTTCTGAATGGACTGTTCTTTTTCTCGTAGTTTGTTTTATGCAACAGCCTAATTTAATGGACTGTGTTTTAATTTATTTCAAGCTGGTTGCACAGACGAGATTACAAAGGCACACTATTTTATTTTTCGGTCTGTGTGACCCTGAAATATTAAAGCAGTCTGGAGGGTTAGTTAAGACCCAGACTCATTTGTGTTTGTGGAAAAAGAGTTTTTGCTTTGTTAAAAAGAGACTCACAAACACACAATGATCACAAACGGCAAAGTGTTTTATTGTTATTCAGCCAGACGGCAGCCAAGTAGCAGGCTGCAGTTTACGGTGTTACCGAGCAGAGGGTGCTAAAGGAACCTAACGAACACAAGGACTGCATTAATTCCAAAGGACTGTAATAGTGCGCTACAGAAGGCACCTTACCCGTTTTTCCCGTGTGGTCCACTGTACTGATGTGGAGAAGGAACACCTAAGGACTACTTACCTGTTGCCTGGAATATAAGGCTACAAATACAATTACACCATGGCCTGGTGGAGAAACTTTGTAAAGAAACACAGGACTTACCTGGTGGATTATAGAGCCAACGCCAGCTCTACACTTTGTTAGCAGTCGCTGGAGGAACCGCGGATTGCATGTGACATTGCTTAAAGCAATATATACTGAACTTGCCATGAGGTCAGCTTGGGCAAGTGAATAGAAAGGGTTGAAGAAGTGAGTTGAACAGGCAGGGTTTGTTTTGTTTTGTTATTTTCATTACAAAGGTGTTTACTTGAAAATAATTGCTTCAGCAATAAAAGTGCCTTATTTTCAACCCAAACTTCTGTCTACTTGTGTCACCTTTCATACTGACGGTTGGCTACCACAATCAAATTCGGAACTTATCGTTCACATATGGTGTAAGAGGTGGGATACCAAACTGAAGCTAAACTAAAGTGCTCATGTCAAAATAGTATAGCGAAAGAGTGACACAACAGACAGCAATGGAGATCGCAGAAAAATCGATCTCTGACCCCAGGACTCTACTGTGGGTGAAGACGGAGACAAATCATTTTGATGATTGTACCACAGAGTATTTGCTGCTTTTTCTCCAGGCAACACCCAAGACTCAGTGGAAATGACTGCAATATGACAATCTTCGCCTGAAGCGATCGCTAACAAACCTTTCTGGAAATAATGGAGAAGCAGTACAGCCGAGTCCATGAGGGGGCACCTCAGGCTTACTCCTGTGGTGAGTACGGACAGGAGGTGACATGTCCACTACCTGAGGTAACGAAGGGGCTAGAAGAGCCCAAAAGAAACGTGAAGGCGTGCACAATCCTCAGCAGCCACTGAAGGCACTGCTGAGGCAAGGCAAAACAGGGCAGCTACCACGGAAGCCTGAAACCCTATGTAGGAGGGAAGTGTGCACTGCAACTGTCCAGCAACAGCCACCAAAGGCGCTGTTGAGGACCAATCAGAGTGACCTACCGCCACAGGAAGTGCCTCCGTTTCCAATGCTGGAGGGTAGTTGCCAGGAGAAAGTAGGGGTTGATCGACAGCAGCCAGTGAAGGAGCTACTGGAAGAGGGAGAAGGACCCCTACTGCAAAAGATCCAGCCCGAGACAAGCGGGACAGCTGGGATACAAGAAGGCAAGAGGCTGGAGGAACAAATCAGGCTGGTAGAAAGTGGTACAGTCTTTTGTCTCATCTGTGGGAGATACATGGTGGATGAAACCAACTGTCAGGTCAAGAACCCATTACCTGCAATCCTGTGAGGGAGGAGCTGATGGCCTGTGCCTGAGTGGGAGGAGCCCGAACATCCACAGCCCAAGAGGGGGGAGTCGGTGCGTCCACAGCCCAAGAGAGGGGAGGCAGTGCGTCCACAACCCAAGAAGGGGAAGGCCGAACGTCCAAAGCCCAGGTACCCACCAGCAGAGGGAGAATGCCTGCTGGTTCCACCTCCACCGCAGTGGGAGGACTGCTTGTCACTCCAACCTCCACCAGCAGAGGGAGAATACCTACTGGTTCCACCTCCAACCCCATGGGAGGACTACATTCCGGAGACACCAAGAATAAGGAGGGAGGAACCCCTTCCAAAGGAACCGATAAGCGAGGAAGCTCCTATCGTACTTGCTCCAAGAGCAGGAGCTGCAATCTTATCTGTCGGTAACCCCAAGGACAGAGGGAGAGGACCCCCTTCAGAAGGAGCAGGAGCTGCAATCCTATCTGCTGGAACCCCACGGATGGATGGGGAGGACCCCCTTCAGAAGGAGCAGGAGCCCCAAAAATGTAGAAATTTTTTGGGGGGGCAAAGGTGGAAGCGACTGACCTGCATGCCTGAGAGCACAGCGACGGAAGGAGAGCTGTGCTTGTCTCCAGCAACTGGAGAACCCCTGCAATTGCCAGATAATGTAGGAGATTCCCCACAATCTCCTGAGACTGGAGGTAAACCACAACAAACTCTAGGGACTGGAGAAGAGGTATGCCAGTCATTAGAAGTAAAGGTAGATAACATGCTACCACCGCTTCCGCCAGCAGGGACAGAAGAGCTACCAAGATCTTCACCACCAGAGGAGCTACCTCTCTGTGAGCCAGAGAGGGAGGAACCACCTTCTGGTAAAACTGAGGAATCAGAGTCCTTATATAACGATGGGCTAATATTGCAGCAGGCGTTAAAGCTTTTGGTGTTCCCACTGCCAGAAATCCCATTACTACAGGGTCCGGCACTACTGTCGACAGTGGAACTGGTGACACAACCTTGGAAGCAATACCACGGGTTGTGGTCAACTGCACCAGCAAGAGAACAGGAGGAGATACTAGGGACAGAGAGATTGCTACCAGAGATTCCCCAGCTGGAGGACACTACGACGCTGTCAGCCTGGCAGCTAGTGGCCAGAACAAGGAACAGCTTATCCACTATTAGATGACCCTGCACAGCCATTGGTGTTGAAGCTACAAGTGATGCCAATGCAACAACATCCTGGAGCATTGCAAACGGTACCAGAAGCAAGACTGGGACTGGGGTTAGGGACGGAGCTGTCCTCAGAAAGCAAGTCCCAGGAAGGGACAACAGGGAAATTTGGTTTAAGGGAAAAACCAAATGACCACAAGGACAGAGAGCTACTGTGGAGACTCTCAATACACTGGGTGTATGATAGAGGCCGATGGGGCTTCAACAGCCCCACCCACAATGAGAAAAGAAGAGCATTGTTGGGGTAAGAAGGCTGCTCGACCAGGTAGGTCTGAGTTGGTGAGAAGGATATGTAACGAACGGGCAGTTTTGAGCACACAGAGAAGTTTTCCGAAGTGGGGGGATTTTGATTTCTGGCCCCTGTCCTCAAAACTAGAAAGACGTTTGTTTCTAGAAGACAACAGTGTACACTGTAAGACGGGAGGGGTAAGAAACTCCAATCCCCATAATCCTGAGCGGTAGAGTCAGGTGATCTGTCCGTGGGAATTGAGTCAGGTTTAAAAGGAGGACAATACACGTGAGGAGAGTATAAAGAAGGTGTGCAAGAGTGAGGAGTTAGATGTTGGAGAGTCTGGCTTCGAAAACTCTTGGTAACGAAACAACAAGTTTGAACTATAGAGTGGTGTTTTCTATGTTCAAATTAATAAGTGGCATATTGAACAACGGAACACAATCAAGTGTAACGGTGTTTCTATGGAGAAAAATATGGAAACAAGTGATCGAGTTGGAGAGTATTGTGGAAAGACAGAAACAAATACAAGGCGAGTAGGGCTTTTATTTGGTCTTGCCGGAGGAAGCTGCAAAGCATATGCAGTCTGGAATGAAGTTAAGCTGGTACACTCGCACTAAAAGGTCCTCACCGTGAGTAACCCAGACCCTATACTAAACAGCGTTTGCTATTGGGCTTGGTTGTGAAAGGAAGACAGCGTTCTGTGTGGCACCTGTTTTAAAATACTAGAAAGGCCAAATTACACTGTGACTGTGCTATGTTGTTGTTTATTTATCTGCTGTGTGCAGCGTTCCCTGTTTAATACAGCAGGACTAATGATATGCCAAACTGGACTTGTTTAAACAGGCAGGTTTATATCAGTGTGTAGTGTGTGCACACACTGAGAGCATAACTGCCTGTTCTGAATGGACTGTTCTTTTTCCCGTGGTTCGTTTTGTGCAACAGCCTAATTTAATGGACTGTGTTTTAATTTAATTCAGACTGGCTGCACATACAAAGGCATGCTATTTTTATTTTTCGGTCTGTGTGACCCTGAAGTATTAAAGCAGTCTGGAGGGTTAATTAAGACCCAGACTTATTAAGGCTGCAGTTTACCGTATTACCCAGCAGAGGGTGCTAAAGGAACCCAACGAACAAAAGGACTGGTATTAATTCCAAAGGACTGTAACAATGCGCTACAGAAGGCGCCTTACCCGTTTTTCCTGTGTGGTCCACTGTACTGGTCACCTTTCATACAGATGGTTGGCTACCACAATCAAATTTGTAACTGGAGAAGGACCACCTAAGGACTACTTACACTAAATTCCCTGAACAATACTAAGGTCCATTAAAGTTCACCATACAATTAACTACTGTTGTGCACAGCCTGGTGGAGGAAACCATTTAAATAACGGGAGCTGTGCTTGGCCTGACTGACATGTATTTAGAGTCTCAACGCCAGCTCTACACTTTGAGGACCTGCGGATACGGGCTATATAGGAGTGACATTGCTTAAACCTCAATATATACTGAACTTGCCATGAATTTAGAGGTCAGTATGCATTTTGTGGGCAAGTGAATAGAGAGGGTAGCAAATAATTACAATGTGGTAATCGACCACCTGGTTTTTGTGCCTTACCCTGTGATGACCACTAAAGATCGGCCTACCGTTGCGGCTTGCATCCTGTGGTGAACAATCGTCAGGAACCCTCCTTGGCCCTGACACCTTGACATTGTGCTTAAGCAATTTCATAACTTGAACGTTAAAACCCATGTCAGCCCGTGCACTGATACTCTACCATCCGAGGTGGGTTGAAGTCACTTAAACATTGTTCCCCGTGTCCCAAATGTTACAACTACAAATAATGTCTACTTGTCACCTTTCATACTGACGGTTGGCTATTCTAAACAAGTACATTAATTTTGGTTCCACAATGAACTTGTTTTATTATACGAAGTCGTATTTTCACTTGTTACTGACTTCTCCATTTATCCATAAATCCAAGTTGGCTTGAAGAGTCACAGATGCCTTAGTTGGACACGACGGAAAGTATGTCTCGACCAACCGTATGGTGTTTAAATTTCAACACATTGAATAACAGTGTATATATATATGTCTGATGTAATAGACTATATATACAATAATAATATATAGATATAATATAATAATATATATTATATTTTTTGATTGAGAATGTTTTCACTAAATTGAATGAACAATACTGTGGTCCATTAAAGTTCACCAAACACTTAACTACTGTTGTGCACATCTATTGAAGGGATGCATTAAAATAATTTAAGCTGTGCTTGGCCAGACTGACATGTATTTTTTGTCTCATTTCCATAATTACAGATCGAGGAGTTTCGAAGGCTAAGATCCCATATAAAAGGTGCAGAGCTCCCTGAAGGGAGTGATGGGCTGTTAGGAGATAATTTCAGACCAACCCAACCTCTCAGTGACAGAATCATCAGAGCTGCTTTCCAGTAGAGTCACTCTGAATTTAGAGTTCTGGTACACAGGTATGCATTTTGTGGGTTTTCTTTTATGCTATAATATTTAACTTTTGGGAACCATATTCCTGATGATCATCACAAATATCATATTTTTTGTATTTAGTATCATATTTTTCAAATATATTATATTGTTGACCATCATAAGGTAACCTGGGGTCCATTTGCAAATCTGTAGGGCTGTTAAAGTGCCTGTAACTTGAAAACGGAAAGAGCTAGGAACTCAATATAATGAAAGAGGAGGCTTGGGGCCTGCCTGTAACATGTTCCTAGAATAAACTACAGCATCCGGTTGGACCCCAGGTTACCAGGAGAGACCGTTTTCCAACGTGTGGGGGTTAATGTGCAATCTACAAACTAACCATTCCTTAATCAAATCAGAGAATTTGGGGGATAAGGTCTATACAACCTGTAAGTTTGACAAAACGTACTCATCCTGACTGGAGAACAAAGGGTCTTGACTGAGCTTCTCATATATCCATGTGGACAGTCTCAGTGGCACTCAATTATTCAATTAGAGTCTGACCACATTCTGCACATAGTTTTATTGGGATGTAAGCCTATCACCAACACATTTACCAAACTTGTCTAATCTTACCAGACTTTATATAAAAAAGGACAATCAACTAAACAAAATGTAAACCTTATTACATCTACATGGTTAGTTAGAAGGCATATTAAGTGGATAATGAAATATTAGCAAGAACAAATTTAAACCTGCCACATATCGATCTCTTCATGTGGATGTTCAGAAGAGACCGAGTCAGTAGGATGTCTCAGGCTACAAAAAAATCTTAACCCTTTAATCCCAATAAAGGTTAAGCCATCATGATTGGACACAATATACATGTACCCATGAGTAAAGCAGTAAAGTTTAGCCAGATTTTATGCAGACACAAATACCCATAAGTGATCAATATTTGTGCTTAGTAAATATACTGTATTACAACATCAGCTAACAAGCAAAATCATTTCATACAACACAGCTATCTTTGCCTGTCTCCTATAAACACCAGATGTAAAATAAACGCCTGCAGTGGCCTGTTGGTATAGTAGTAAATATCAAACAGCTTATATATTTACACAGTAACTGCTGCCTTTTATTAAGCTACTGCTTTGAGCCCTGTGCACTGTCACTTCCTCTTCCTGTCTCAGGTCTCACATCCTCTCTCTCTCTTTCTCTGGCATGCTTTAGTAAAGCTGGTCTGTGCATGATATGCATGCAAGTCCAAAAGAAAGAAAAACAACATAATTCTAATTCTATTTTTGCGCCCCTTTATTTGCTGCCATAGGCAATCATCTATATAGCTTTCACCTTCACTCTTGCCCTGCCCTTATGCTACATTTATTAGAAGGTTTACTTATTTTAACGTAAAATTATTTTTTCTAGCTTTTCCTTTCTATTAGCTAACAGCTGGATGAGAGTTAATGCTGTAGGTGACTGCTTGGGGCAGAGTATTTTTTTGTTAACTGGAGCACAACTAACAGACTCAGAGTATGAAATCTGGGGCATGCTTTTCAAATGAATAACTGTGATGCATACACAGGATAATTCCCCACAGAGACAAATAAATGATGCTCACAGCTTTTTAAAAAATGGACAAAAAATTCTGTAAAGGTCTGCAGGGCCTTAATTCTTGTAAGTGTCAATATCCTGTATTAGTTTGCCTCTGGTTGGAATTTGTCCCGTGCTACATTGTTGCTTTTGGTGTATTGCTGCAGAAAGAAGCCCTTGAGGTAGAACTTCCTTCCTGTACCTATACCTCTCTTCCGATACCTGCATAATGAATATATAAATGAATATATCATTGGTGCACAAACATCCTTGTTTCTCTGATTGGGTGAAATTCGTTAGTGCTTCTGGGTGCATATATTTGCAACATCCACCTCATGTGCCCACTTCCAGCCAGTTCTGTTTGTGCTTACATCAGTGTACTTCTGGGTTCAATAAGCTAGAATGTCAGAAGAATTTTGTAGTGTGCTGGTGGTGGGTTACCTGCAAGGCAGAAACAAAGCTCATGCTCAAGACAGTGATCAGGCTGATTGGACATATTCGTAACGCAACACACTTAGAGAAGAGCCTTGTTTAATGGCTGATATAAGAGGGCACTTAGTACACCACAAGGCATCCCTCCAGTCCCGGGTGAGGTGACTTGCAATCCCAGTACAAACGACTCACTTGAATTGTTTTTATTAATATAAAAGGGGGTCCTAAACTGGATGCAGCAGCTCCCAGTACTGTTTTAAAAATTGAATTATACTGAACAGGATAACAATATCTAATAACCTTGACTTGCTTCTTTTTAGCTAGTAATTATTGAAAGTAGGACATAGGGGTCTCCTGATGTTTAAAGAAACATTTTACCTGCATTAACTGATATTCTGAGTACCAGCCTAATTTAAAGCAAACTAGGACATTGCAGAAGGAGGTCCTTCTATTTTAGTGGTATCTTGGGGACACATTAATAGCATGTGCCTAGCTCATGCCCTTGTTCAAAACCGTGTGTTTCTTATTTTACACATACAGACAGTAACTTTAAACATTTAGCCATATTCTTAAAGGCTTTTAACATTTTTTTTAGCTGCGCATAACACCCATCTTTACCCATCCATCCCTGTGATCAGGCTGGCTGGTGGTGACGTCAGACCTGGAAGAACACACAGCACTGAGGGTGAAATGCATCGGTTTATTGTAAAACAGAAAATAAAAGGTTGAACAAAACAAAAACACTGAATAAAACAAACGGCGCGGTGGCCAAAACTAATAGACAGAAAAACAGATGAAACCAAAACAAAAAAGTACCGTGCTGGAGCTTCCAACATGAATAGCAATTGTTATTCTTTTATATTTAAATTCTTCCTCCTCTGTCTCTCTCCCGTTCTCCACTCTCGAACACACAACCCAGAGTGAGGAAAATGTGCATCTGTATGTACAGTTGTGCCGGGATTCAATTGCTTATTAATTATTCACTTGAATCCCAGCACGTGAACTAATTTGCACAATCCCCGTGCTCACATACTAATACAAATTTTATCTGCACTTGAAGTGATTATGCAACCCCCGTGCCTAAATACATATTACAACCCTCGTGCTACATAACCCAATTATATCCCATGCACCAATACATATACACCAGCATTAACACACCACACACAACATAACACACAAAATATGCAGAGGGGTGGGGGCACCCCTCCACAATCCCATATTTAAGAAGCATTTTTACCTTCATATTCGACTCAGATGAATATCAACCTTTTACAGGAACAGTGTAACAGATACAGGAAACAAGACCTGCAGTGTAAATTAGGGAGTGCAATACAAGGCAATAAGGCAGCACCTGCAGTGTAAATTAGGGTGCAATAGAAGGCAATGTGTAAAGGCAGTAATTGCCTGGCTCTTTATACAGTGGTAAAGATCTGGGCCTTTATATGATGTTTACGTGGTGGTTCTGATTTATTTTGCTCCAGTATGGAACTCTCAGAGTCCAAGTGGCAGTAGCGAAGTGGTCCAGTGGTTAAAGAAAAGGACTTGTAACCAGGAGAGCTCCGGTCCAAATCCCGGCTCACTCACTGACTCACTGTGTGACCCTGAGCAAGTCACTTAACCTCCTTTCGGGTGAGACGTTGTTGTAGGTTACTCCGCAGCTGATGCATAGTTCACACACCGCAGTCTCTGTAAGTCACCTTGGATAAAGGTGTCTGCTAAATAAACAAATAAATCTGTGGGATCCTAGTTGGCAACTCTGTTGGCCTCAGAGTAATAGTATAAAGAATATTTTGAACTGTCTAAAACTAACAAGAAACTAATCTGAATGCTAATTCAACAGCTTCCAATAAAACTGTTTTTGACAGTTTTATGTTGTTGCAAATGATGTATTCCTCTCAGAAAATGTGTCTTTGCATTTACCTCTAAGGGTCCCTAGGTTATACTACAGGGCTCCAACAACGATTTCCCATTTCAGTTTTTATAAAATTATACCACCTGTTTCTGTGAAGTCTTTTAACATAACATACACATAATAATTTCTAACTGAACATACTGTACATACACATGACATCAATACAAATTTCTAACTATTTTAAAATAAAAAACACACAGCTGAATTGAGATGCCCTGTTATATTCAGTTTTAACAGCTGTCACCCAGAGGGCTTATCCAACAAAGCGCATGTTTTTTTTTTTTTTTTTTTTTTTTTTTAAACCTGTTCAGGAACAAAAATTGGCAGACCCTGTCATGTACACTGTGCAGGATCACACAATTACTTGTAAGCTTTTCATACTGGTGCCAATCAGTCAAATCAGGGAAATCAGTGGTCTGATAAAAATCATATTGCTGTGACATTGGATGCAAAAAATTCAAAACAAATCCAATAATACAAATATTATTTTAATTTAAAAGTTTTTTTTTTTTTCTCTGAATTAGCGTGCTTTGATAGAAATATAATGGAAAAAAAAAAACCTAACAAGCATCCAAAACCAGGAATATTTGTTTGGTGAAACAGTACAGTATATATACAGTATAGCCTGGTTTACATTCCTCTTCCTGACTTATCAGTTGTACAAAGTTAATAGTACCACTATTAAAATCAGAATACATCAAAATGTATAGCTGGAGATAGCTTTGCAGTTTTCATTGGGTTTTATTAAAAAGTCTACAAAGTGGCAATCAAACTGCCACATTGAAAAATGCTAAATATTAATATAATAAAAAAAAAATATGGGTCTAAGTTTGAGCTCAATTGTATACAAGATTTGAAAAGTTAATCCTAGCCAATATTGTAAGCACAGAGACTAGGCGCAGGGGATAGAGCTGGAAATTGAGTGGAGGCAGGCTTGGGTCAGAGGGTAGGAGACACTTTTACACAAGGAGTGATGGGTGTCTGAGTCAACTAGACAAAGTTCTGAGATCAACTACTAGGAACCGAAGAAGCATCGATGGGCAAAATTAACCTTTCCTGTTCATTGTTAACATAGTGGACATAATTTATACAAAAAAAGTGGATGTTTACTTTCAAAATAAAACAACAATTCCATGTTTATCGAAAACTTACAAAGTGATATATAAACAAAACAGCTAAAACCAGGAAAGTTTCAGATGACAGGATGTTTCAAGTGAATGATGGAGAATCCAGATGTATCCTGAATCTGTTTGACAGGAACAGGAATATCTTTGCACACCTCACACAATGAGAGGGGACCTCCAGAGATGGCAAGGGACTGTGGGTTATCTGGATGACTTGCTAAACCAGGGTATTAAAAAGCAACATGTTTATGGGTATGAAATATCAGATTTCTGGTTTAGATTCACTTCATCATTCCATAATCATCCTTTTCAGCCATCATGTCCTGGTGACTTATTTAAACTCAATATAGCTCTCTGAATCTGGTACAGCAGTGTCCCTGCAACAGTCCCCTATGAATATAAGCAATATAACATTTGTTATATGTAGTATAATGATGCAGTTTTTACCTCCACTATAGGTAGAGTGTTGAGGGACAGGGCACTGGTTTTACTCGGGTCTACCAGATGTACTTGGTGGTAAGAAAAACGTTTATTGGTTATGTTTATTTTCCTGTTTACCATGGTTTTTATGACTGTAGTTATCATCAGGGATCGTAGAAATCTGTTTGCTGCAGAATAACGCGGAAAAACACAGATTGTCTGCGCTGTCGGAGAATTTTTTGTCTTACACTTCGAGCGGGGCAAAAAACATGCAAGGCTTTTTTTTAATTTGTAAAAGGTTTTCTTTAAAGATGCCGAGAACGATACAAATCACCCCTAAAGATCAGGAAAATTATTTTGGCTATAGCCATCTGGATGACAAAGACTAACTCAGAGATAAACGAAGATATACTATTTTTTGTTTTTTTATTATTACTACACAGAAATATTTGTAATTTTTAAAGTGAAATGGTAAGTTTCTTTACTAGTGATTGATGACACAGGTGATCTGGTAACTTCCTTGGAATTTAAAAGTGTACCAATAAATACTTCCCGTGTTAACTGTTATTCAGTAGTACTGCTAGTGTATCTTATATTATGTGAAGGGGGGAGTCAATTTTAGCCTTTTATTTTAATTGCAGAATAACGCAGATTTGTATCTATTTTTATCTTGCGGAAAACTAGGATCACTGGTTATCCTACTCGCAGTACTGTATCTATCACTGGAGTAGCAGTGCTGTAAAGGTGCTGTAGGTGTGCCATTGTTCTGCCAATTATTCCCATGATGGGCAAATGGATCTTGAGATAATGTGATAGGGTGCTTGAGTGGTCTTTGCAAATAAAATAAAGTAAAGGATCGCCCCTTTCCACACTAATGTGCTGAAGAAACTTCCCACAAAACCTTAGACCCTAAAACCTCTGGCTCTATTTTGCATCTGTCATTGAACATTAACAGACAGAGCACTGCACTCCGGAAGAATGTCTCCAGCATAAATGTGCCTTTCTCTTCACAGAGCAGAAGACAATGGTGCCAAAGTGTCCCGCTGGATGTGAAATGGATCCCTTGGAATGGCTGCTCTGCTTGGAGCACAAAGCTTGTATTGTGTTGTTTCCACTAATTAATAGAGCCTTGACAGACAGCTGTGACTGAGGGCAAGTTCTACGACCTGGTGGAAAGGTTCTGTGGCATGAACAGCCAGTGCATAAAGCTCATAGCGCCCCTTCAAATACTGTAGAGATAGGATACATTTTTCTTAGTGTGATCACTGCTGTACAAATATGAATATCATACTTGTGAAACTAAATGTGTTGTTAGGCTGGTCTGAATCCGACCATCCCCTGCATGCAAACTGCTGTTTATCCTCCAGTGTGAATATATAGATAAAATATTCAAGGTAGTTAACCAGTTTTGTTAATAACTGTTCATGATCTACTAAATGTGTTATTTGGGTTAAAGCAACTTTACACCTAATAAAACATACCTTATAACTTTAATAATCTATAGGCTGTTTGAGCATGTTCCCTTTTCTTTTGTTAAATTTCTTTGATAATCTTTTAAAACGACTAATAGTACTACAATAACACATACGTTATACACCTACAGGATAAATAGGTCTTTTTAAAACTATAAAGCAGGTGCATTATATTAGAAATAAAACTAGAACTTTGCGGAAACTTAGAGACCTGCATCTGGGATTACACTGCAGTGTTAACTGATTTCACCTTTTATTTATTAAAATATCAGCACCTGTTTCCTGAAGGTGATTTTCTATTACACTCTGTTGATTGTGTAAAGATATTTGAAAAGGGATGATAAAGTTTTGAAAATAAAATATTTATTGTAAATATAATAAGTTATATAATAATTCTAATATATTCACTTTAGAAATGTAGGATGTATAGTATAAACTGTCAACTTTGTTAAACTTTTTTTTTTGTTTTTTTATTCTTATCCTTCCTTAGTCCTTCCTGTGTTTACTGAGGTTTCTTTACTTTTCCTGTGTTTAGACTTGTTGTCCTTTGAACCCTGGAAGGCAAGTTTCCATGGTGTTACTGACTAAATGTTGTTTTAACAAACTGTGTGGGCCTTATAACGCTATCCAATTAAAAAACTCAATCTGTCTCACAATTTGAATGCCTATAACACATGCACACACACACACACACACACACACACACACACTAATATAGATATATAATATATATATTATATATATTATCTATAATATATATATAAGATATATATATATATATAAGATCGTAGATATCTGTAGTATATATATATATATAACCTTTTTCTATATATATCTTTATCTAATGGGTAACTATCCATAATTCGTACCTAGTGATATAAACCCAAGAGATTTCTCTAAAATAATAAACCCGACACTTTGATTTGAAGCATCTAATCTATAGACATCAGCAGGGATCCTAGGAATCCGTTTGCTGTGGAATAAAAGAAGATTTTCTATGATAATGCAACCCTAACCTTACCAATTGATAGGGACACTAATTTTACTCAGTCATGGATCACTATAATAAAGCAACCTGGGTTCTAAAGAAATAATTTATTTGGGCTGTGAATCTGTTAATAATCAGTACCAAACACTTATAGTATTTTTTTTTTTTTATCAATTACAAAATTAATAAGTGAGGAAGTTCAGTATCATTGTATCTGTAATATGTAACACTCACGGTACAGTCATTTCACAGTGTAAAAAAATAAATATATATAGTCCTCAGTTCTGTTGTGGCCAAAAAATATAAACACACACACACATTTATAGGCATGATCCTGGAAATATTGCCACTTTGGCACAGTCTTACTTGATAAAGTTGTTGTATTAAAAGGCAGTAGGTTCAGTCTTACTTGATAAAGTTGTTTTGAAAGACAGCAGGTTCAGATGTCAGCAGAGCAAGAGCAAATCCAGCAAGGAATAAAAACAGCCCTGTTCTATTTTAAAGATATAACAGATTTTCAGAACCATTTCATTAACTTTTAATGTACTTATGCAGAGTAGTAGTATTGAGTAACCCGACTCCTTCCAAGCCTTGCGTACAATAATCTTTTACAGTAAATTCTAAAACAGCTGTTCAAAGATGCCAAAAACCATGAAAAGCAGCCTAGAGATCGGGTCATCGAGTTTGGCATGGACGAATTTCACGCCGAAGGTAATGTGCTGTTTTGTACTTCATGCAGTAAGGCTGTAGATTACACTCATAGGCAGACCATTGTAGAACACATGGGAAGCGCTAAACGTAAATTGAATTAAATGAAACGTAAACAAGGTGAGACTGAAACAGCAGGGCCATCGAAAACACTGAAACTCTGTTTGGATCATTTCAGTGTTTTACAACTGCCAAAGATGTGTCAAAATGTGTGTGAAAGTGGACGTTCCGCTGTTCAAAGTGGATGAACCGGTAATTCAAGATCTTTGAGGAAGGGAGGTGGTGCCATTCCAAAGTCAGACCAATTGTAGTTGGAATGCTGCAGCTCTATTTTAACATCAGCCGCCTGGATGAGTTGAACTAATTATTATTATTATTATTATTATTATTATTATTATTATTATTATTATTATTATTATTTATAACAGGTAACTATTTGTAATATTTGAAGTAATAGAAAGTTTGCTTTATTGATTAATGGCGCTGGTAAGCTTGTAACTTGCTCAGAATTTGAAAGTGTAACCAATTTTATTTATTTATTTAGCAGATGCATTTATCCAAAGTGACTTACATGTGTTACAGTTACAGCTCAAAAATAATTAAAGTTATAAACTAAATTACAACATAAAGAGACTCAAGTCGAACAAGAACAACAATAAATACCTGTGTTAACTGTTACCCAGTAGTACTGTTTGTGTTTCTTATAATGTAGCAGGGAAAACTCATTTTTAGCCTTTTACTTTATGCAGAATAACACAGATTTAAAAAAAAAATAATAATAATAATTCTCTCAGAATATAATTTTTTTTTAATGGCGGAAAACTAGGATCCCTTGACATCAACAACCTATAAATAGCAGATGGGGCTGGTGTTGTAATTTAACAGCGTTTAACATAAAATATGTGAGTTTTCTTTTTCCAAATAGGTTTACACTTGATGTATATGAACTTCAGATGTAAAATGTATCAGATGGTAATAAAGCTGAAATGATAAAAAAAAAAAGCATATCGATGTGTGTGTACGCAAGCATGTCACTGCTGTACTTATGCAAAAGGATACAAAATGCCATCCATACAGCTAAAATACCACAAGGATGTCCTCCTTTTAAACTAGTTTTGATTCTTGAGCTGACATAAATTAATAGTACAGGCATGTCTGGCTGATTTAGGGGTGCTTTGTCAGGCAGGTTTCAAAGGGAGAGGAATTTGTGTCCCCTTAGCTCAAATGCAAATGTAATGTAAATAACAAGCCTGTCTAATAAAGTGCACAGAAAGCTGACCTATGAAAGAATGTGTCAAAGAGCAAAATGCTGCTCTCACAATACCCACATATCACGCACAATGTCCAAGTGCTGATAAAAAGTGATAAGTAGTAGATTATTTTAAATGAGTAGACTTAAGTCTACCTTAGGTACCATTACGCACGTTTTCTTCCCTCACAGTAGGATATAACACTATATTTGTAAGCATACCCTTGGCTCTCACAATAAAGAACACTAATCCACCTGGTGAGTAACAAGGCCACACAACCCCACCCCCCCATCATGGGAATGTCTGCAAGTTAAGTGGATCTTGGGGAGGTGGATGATAAGGTTGAAATTGGGATTGCATCAGTAACAGTTACATAGTAGCTGAGTTTCTCTGAGGTTTAAATAAGTTAGGAAAGATGTTGATAGGAGAAAGAAGCAAGTCCCCATGATCCTGCCCCGAGTCTAGTGTCATAAAAATGACTTTGCTGCATTATTTGAACCACTGGAACTTCCAGGTGCCTGCTTTTTCCACATGCACAGGTGTATAATTTAAAGATGATAAATCTTACGAGGCTCTTCAAAATTGGCACAGCTTTGCAGTCAGACCCATGCATGTGCAGTCAAGGATTTATCAAAATGTCTGATGATCACATGTTGTTGGTTCATATGTGGTTCAAGCAGTCTAATGAGTAGCACATTCAGGTGGCAGCATTTATTTTTTTTCAACATATTATTTATAACTTCAAAAACTCAATATTAACAGTTTTCATTTCTAAAAGAAACTATGGGCCGGACCAAATCAAACCCTGATCGCTCTTACGAAAGAGTATTTATGCGATAATATCGCTAGTTTCCATATCACATTTTCTTTATCCCAAAATCAAAACTATCCATTTCCAATCTGCGAAAGGGGCGGAGAGAAGTTTCGCAGGAGTAGGAGGGACTACTGAAAGCAACGTGGAAACAGCTGTTGACCAATCACCAGCCAGCATTTGTGACATTTTGAAGGGGCGGAAACAAAGCGGTAACATAAGAAAAAGCAGGCGAAGACAGCCAAGGCAGAAAAAAAATAAAATACAAATCTGTGTTGTACTACTGTTTAGTTTGAATATCAGTAAATGCTATTACATCTAACTATTACGACTAGTAATAACAATAAACATGTTGTAGCGTTTTGTGCTATGGGGATGAGACAGACTCGGGGAAGACCAGATGAGGTTCCACGTACTTTTATTTTTTTTTTTAATAACACAACGGAACCCTGTTTGGGCCGGGGTTCACGCCAAAATAATAAACGGCTGTATCTCTCTCTTTTACACCGCACTCTGCTTCGTCGATAAGCACTCAGTCAGTTCTCCGTCTCTCGCAGTCTCGCCGCTCAGACATTCACCCGCGTTCTCCCGCTCACGGCTCCCCGGCCCCCTCCTACTTATAGCCTCCGGGGGAACCGCCCACTGCGCACACACTCACGCAGACACACACTAACGTAACACAACATAACAATACACGGAACCTTAACAGGGTGTAACAAACAAGACAAACACAACGCCAGGATGCTGCCATCGCCAGGGTCGTTACAATATGTTATTATTAATAATAATAATAATAATAATAATAATAATATGCTTTTATTTTTATTGTGTAAAATATTTAAAAATACAGACGTTTGAAAGAAAACACACACACTTGGCAATTACCTTGTTTCCATGACGTCTGCAGCATCGTGCTGCATTGTTCTGTCACCGTTATGAAGGAGTGCCACATTTTTTCATGATTTTTGTAAAATTCCATACCGCGCCCTGGCTTGTGTCAGCACCATGCAATGCCAGCATCCTCATACCCGACTGGCAGGGTGCTGCCCAGAACCCTGTTGTGCACAAGGCTGTATAGTAACTGCAAAAGAAGGAAGATTTTTTTTTTTTTTTAAAGTCGGTTAACAAAAAAACTCTGCGAGTATTATAAAATTTAAATGCTGATTAAAAAAAAAGAAAAAAAAAAAGAGGTGAATGGAACATCTATCCAGAGCGGTGCAGATTTTTTTAAAAACACAGAGTCGGGTAGTTGTATTATTATTATTATTATTATTATTATTATTATTATTATTATTATTATTATTTCTTCTGTCGAAAACCCAAAGATGCTTCTGAAATGACAGTTAGGCTACCATTAGAGATATTATGTAATTTTGTTATCCACACGGATTTATATGTTTCGAGGGGACCGCTTGGCATGCTGACAATGTATAGCCAAATTAAAATGTGTGCTCCCTACTGGAACGGTGGGGCTCGTTCTTACATGCCAAGAATTTCGGATTCGTGTAATGTTTCTGTGTAGGCCTATATGTTGAAGTACTTTACGAGAGTAACCAAATGTTTAAAACTAAAAGTTAATATCATTAAAGTGGTTAAAACATTCATACGTTCTTTATTAGTATTCTGGTTCGTTTACATTTGCTAGCCTCGAGTTTGATTGAAGTTTAGAACATAAGAACATAAGAAAGTTTACAAACGAGAGGAGGCCATTCGGCCCATCTTGCTCGTTTGGTTGTTAGTAGCTTATTGATCCCAAAATCTCATCAAGCAGCTTCTTGAAGGATCCCAGGGTTTAATGTAATGGAGCACTGTGCTTTTAAGAAATGAATACTTCGAAGAGAAGTAGGTGACGTCACAGATGATGTGCGAGTATGTCCATGGACTTAAAAAATAAAAATGTACCGTAGTCATAGCTTACTTCAAAGATAAGAAATATAAGAAAATATATGTAAAAAGCTTTACCATCACTGAAAGAGACACTGCCCCACGCAAAGCTCAGCATGAGTAGGAAAGAGTTTATTGTTTGTACATATTAAAGAAATAATAGCCATTGCTTTATTAAACATTTAACTCAAACTGGTGCAATAAATAATAATAATAATAATAATAATAATAATAATAATAATAATAAAAGAAAACAGTCTTGTGCAACAAACACGATAGCTTTTGACAAGTTCGAAGTTGATTATAAAATCCGGTCCTGCGAACGTCTTGTGATGTGATTTTTAGCTGGAAGTGAGTAGATTTGGTCGGGCGATAGCAAACCACTCCCCCTTCTCAACCCACTTGTAGTCAACAAGCGAGAGCTGCTTTTTGAAGGGTGAAAAAGGCTTGTTTTGGTTCCACGAGATTTTGCTTGGAATTTTTCTTGTGTTTTATTACCGCGAATGCTTTCGCGTCCTCGTTCGCTAAATGCTAACCCTAAGTTTAGCTAAACAGTCCACCTTCTTCAGTTTGGTCCCCCCGAGCTCTTTAAAGACCAACATACAACATACATGCCCACTTTTATCATATTGCCATTAAGCAATAAGCTTACCCCCAACACTTGCATATGCAGAGCATATATATTTTATTGTAAAAATAAAATAAAGTGAGTACAGAATGGAAGCACAGTGAATCTGTTGTTTTGTGTAGAGCGAATTGAAAATGTAGATGATATAAAATACTATTTTTACTAACCCTTAACCCTCCCACCTCGCGAAGAGTCGGGGATCAAATAGAAGAAAATTCACCAACCTGCAGGGCATAACTGAGTCTTAAATGAATCCCCACCTTTCAACAGAGTCAGTGGTGGGGTTGTTTCTCCGTTGCTACATGATTGAGGTGTTGGGGCGGCAAAACAAATCTCCCACCTATTCAGACAGGACTTTCCGAAATGATGCCTCGCAATATCCTGACAGCAGCCAAGGCAGAGCAAGCATCAGACAATAATAAACAAACAGCACAATGCAAATACATCCACTACATAGTAAATGGTAAGTCCAGAAAATTTAAAAAAAGCAATCATATCATTTCAAGGAAAAGGAATGACAAGATATGAAATGTTCTATTACATTATTATTTATGTAGGACATACTTTATAATGTATGCAGATATGTTTATTATACTGTTGTAATGAAGAAAAGGGGTTATCAAAATGGGCTTTCAACATACTACAAGCAGTGTTATATATTTCATTACCATGCAGTGTGATCTAAATGTGTTTTAATACTTGAGCATTGGAAACATTGGAGTGCTCTCATGGGGAGCTATTGTCTGTGCAGCAACAACACATAACCACCCCTCCCCCGACTCTCCCCTAACCCCCACTATCACTCAATGCTTAACCTGATAGAATTCAGAAGTTGCATATTGGTGAAGGCATAAGTATTTTTATTGAGCAGCATTGTAAATAATTATATTTAATAGTCGTACATTGGTAGATGCTTTATTTATGTATTTGTATTACTGTTGATCATCTTTTAAAGAAAGAGCCAGTTAGAACCAATTGCATTTGTAACTGCCATGCAAGTGAAAAAACATAAGGGGTGTAACAGTGCCATCAACTGTTTGTTTTCCATATCGCAGGAGTACACTTATACATAGCTACACCTCATGTAAGTATCATTGACACATGTGTTGGTTTTGTAATGACCAGGGATTGTGTTATTGAGTTACACAGAAACACCAGCTTCTTGTACAGTAGTTCATAACAAATAGCATACATTTAGTGCCTAGCTAAAGACCTGTTTGATCCTGATAATGGTGGGGTGTGGACAAATGTAGGCTCATTTTCTGTTTTGTTTAATTCAGTGTATATAATTGTTTAATGATCCAGTTTATACAACTTGACATATGCTATGTTTTAAAGGGCCAGATTCATTCAATTTTAAGGGTTGTTTTCATGAGTGTTTTGTAAAGGGCTGTTTCTTTTTTTAATTTTTAAAAATCCTGTTTTCATTAATTAATTGAAATTTACAGGTAATTAAACCCTTTTAAGTGTTTTAGAATAACAGTCTGCTGAAAATAGTCCTTAAAGTGATACGAAGAGAGCCCATAGTCAGGTACAGCTAATTGAAATGATTAAACAAATACAATTAGATTTTTTTTTTATGTGTTAAACTCACTGAAGTTAGTCCTGTCCTGAAAACAGTTTTAATAAATGTATTGCCATACACTTTTATTAAATAACGTTAAAATAAACATAGTTATAATAATCTTGACGTATATGTGTTTTATTAATTAGGTACTTGTATCAATGTGACCTATATCACTGATATGACATATGCAATGGTAAATGAAGTGTTATACTCAAGGTATCCCCGAGTGGCTCATCCAGTTAAAGCGCTGCCGCAGGGGGTGCAGGATGAGTCATACAGCTTGGACGATGGAGGGGCGTCTCATTGGCTCCGATGCTCCCGGGGTGGGGGATGGGAAACCGGCAGCGACCCCTACGGCCAGACACCGAGCACATTCAGAGTGGATAAAAAGCAGGGCTGAGCTCTGTTCTCCGGAATTGGTAGCCCATCCACCTCTGCTCTGGATTGCTTTGTGTAAAAGTGATTCTGGCTTCAGGCTTGTGAGATTGGAGGACGCTCACATGCCCTCAGAACATCTGTGCTGTGTGGGGACTCGCTGCGGTGAGGAGAAAAAACATAATTGGACATTTCATATTGGGGGGGGGGGAATAAAATAAAAAAAAAAAAATTGGTCACTCTAAATTAAAAAAATAATTTTTTTTTTAAAAAAAGTATTATACTGACATATTACCAGCAGCATATGCACTATTTAAATAAGAAGTGATTTTTAATTTCCGGGCATAGCTCTAAAAATATCATTGTGCAAATTTAAGAATATAAGTTATTAAATGACGTGCTAATGCAAACAACTACCTGTTTGTCATATATTGTGTACAATTACTAAAAAGAAACATAGAGATGCAATTAAACAAATGTGTTGAGAGATGCTAAACCAAGATCCTGTCTACTCTGTGGACACTGAAATCCCAATAAAGCAATTCTTGCTACTCCTGGTGGCAACATAAAAACCAGCCATTAAAGCTGAACATGCAGACCTGGTGAAAATACAGGTTGGACTACTTACAATGTTTAGACTGGAAAGTATTTACAAATCAATCAGTAACTGCACAGTCAAAACCTCCCACCTACCTGCATCAGAACATCATACTTCACAGATTGCCCTTGAATCAATTCCACTCAATTCGGGAAGGGATGATCACACAAAAACTATTAAAGATAGTAATGCAACTTGGCCACTAGTGTTTCTGGTAATATAGTTGTTCCCAACTAGAGGGCACACTCAGCACATATTTCATATTTGCAGTTCAGGCTAGGAAGATCTTACTTTCTATATATGCATGGACATAAATAATAATAATTAAAAAAAAAAAAAAGAAATAATCATACCAGTGTTAGGTGGATGATCCTAGTAAGTTTCCTCTCCACTGAGCAGTGATAGAGGGGGACATGAAATAATAATAATTAAAAAAAAAAATCTCATCACCAGAGGTTTCCTCTCCACTGAGCAGTGAGATTAGTTGGGGGGGGGGGGGGGGGGGGGGGGGGGGGGGGGGGGGGGGGGGGGGGGGGGGGGTATTGGGGGGGGGGGGGGGGGGGGGGGGGGGGGGGGGGGGGGGGGGGGGGGGGGGGGGGGGGGGGGGGGGGGGGGGGGGGGGGGGGGGGGGGGGGGGGGGGGCACTTAAGTGGAGTTAGCAGATCCACTTGGCCTTCAGCTTTTGGTTGGAAGGGCGTGGCTTTGTCATGTTCCACCCTAATGACCTGGCGTCGCCAGATCAGTTCCTCTTTCAGAGGGCCATGGCTTCCTTTTGTTCCCTTAACAGGTGGGACCAGCACCCAAATATCCCATAATCACCACTCTGTCAATACCCATACAAGCAGTTATGATCCTGATATTGAATAAAAACCATGCATAAACCAACTACTATGTTGCAGTAGTTGAAAAGGAAGTGCTGACTTCAAATGCAACCTAACAAAACATTATACATTTTTGCATGAATACTAACATGCGAGGAGGCGGTGTGGTCCAGTGGTTAAAGTCCAGGGCTTGTAACCAGAAGGCAGAGTTGTAATGACTCGAGTCAATGACTCAACTCGACTCGGAATCAAGTCTCAATTTTTTCGTGACTCGACTCAATTCCAGTCATTGCCATCAAACGATTCGACTCGAGTCCCTGCAAGCAAAGACTCGACTCCCTGCTCAAAAGACGTGAATCAATAACAAACTCATTTCATTTTTAATACATGCAGCCCCTCTCAAACACATGCAGTCATCTTGTCATTTTGCACATAAACAGGTTCCTGCCATGGTTGTTAACACCATTGCTAAGGCAATAGGAAACACCTTTCTAGCCTGTAGCACCACTCTGTGATCCAGAGTTAGGGTCAATTAATTAATTTAATTGAAATTCATAAATCAATCAATCAAATCAATCAAATTCATGATCAAGAGGGTAATTGGAATTCAATTGGGTTTGAAAAAAATGAAAGCTATATAATTGGAACTGAATTGAATTTGACACATTAATCAATTCTATTTGAAATCTAATCCTTAAATAACATTTCGTTTGCACAAAACCTTTGCCTTAAATTGTGGAATAGCATTCATAGTGTAGTTTAGCTTAATGTTTGGCAAGTGAGGCATCATGAACCAAAAATGGAGCTACCATGTTACCAATGATTGATTTGAGCTAATCAAAGTTCTTTACTGTGGAGAGCAAAGCACTTTGAATAGTTCAACTCATTGGTTCTGTCAATGATTGCTAGATTAAACGCTAAACCTATTGATTAATTGAGCCTGGCTCAATGGTCAACACACATGTATGTAAATCACACTATCACTGTGACGGGTGTCATGAATGATGAACTGATTGCAGCTTAGCACACCTACTGCCTCATCCAGAGGAACTATGTAGATGAGTCTATTAGTATCCAATTGTAATGTGAATGGTTACACCTATTCTTTAATTAATTCGATCAAGCTCACCTGTCCTATAGCTGTATTTAAGAGTCAGCATTACACTCATTCATGGGGTTTCCATGCAAGTTTTTTTTTAACTCGAGATATTTACACAAGAAAAATGTCTCGTGCAAATTGATCTTTTGGGTTTCCGTTCGCTCAGTTTATTTTACTCGAGTAAACTGGGCTTTTCACCTGATGTCATGCAAATGAATGGGAAAGGTGGGGGTTGATATATAAATTAGCTATGCGTAAAGTACTCATACTTTTTTTGTAGATTACTAGTGAAATTTTGCTTGGTTGGTTAATAATGAGAGATGTTATCTCTCTCTCTCTCTCTCTCTCTCTCTCTCTCTCTCTCTCTCTCTCTCTCTCTCTCTCTCTCTCTCTCTCTCTATATATATATATATATATATATATATATATATATATATATATATATATATAGCCCTTTCATTCAGGCAATACAGCAGGGGATTAGGTGATGCTGTGTGTACTACCCTGGCTTTGATTTAGAAACCCTACCGTCCAGACGGCTGACTTCTGCTGAGGAAGCATTTAACACTACGCTTGGGCAAATACGGGTAGTGATCACTTGAAAGGGAGGTGGCAGATACAGATGAAACGGACTGAAGTGCAGCATTAGTTCGTTCCCATAATTGCCACTGCCTGCTGTATCCTGCACAAACTCTTATCAACAGCAAAATAAGGTGTTCAAGAATCAGTGGCTCCCTGTTAGACAGACAGTATTAAGTAGTCCAAGGTCAGTGCTAATCAGGGTCTGTGAAACTAGAGTTTTATGTTTAAAGTCCTAGTTAAAGACTGTAACTAAGGCTTAAAACATTTTTTTTCTTTCTTTCCGGTCATGTCTTATACTTTAACATACATATACATACAACTTGAACTTAAAGTTTTATGTTTATGTATATTAAAGTATAAGATGTGACCGGAGAGAAAGTTTAGAAGATTGATTTGTTTTTATACTTTTTTCAGTACAGTATTATGTTTTGTTATGCCATTAGGACTCCAAAAGACACCTTTTTTATTATGTTTTGTGCTTTTGTGAAACAGTATCTGTTGCTTACAAATGTCTTGTTGACATTTAATGGAAAAAAATACACTCCATAGCTCAGCTTACACTAAGAGGAGAGATATGTAGTGCAGATTCTATGTTACATGTGAATTATATAAAACTGAATTATATAAAATGTTGCCCCAGTTTCTTTGTTTTTCTGTTTGTCTCCTAGGTGTAATACAAAAATGACTCGTAAATCTCGAAAAACTACTCACTTCTAAATCTTTTGTAGTCATTTTTGTATTACTTTAGTATAAATACATGTTAATTTGGATACATATGTTGTTTTTTTCTGACTTTATGTGAACGAAAAGACACACATTTGCCCGTTTTCCCTTTGGAAATAGTGATATTTTGAAATATCACTGTCCTGGTCACAAAAGCAAAGTTTGTGGGGAATAATAGCCATTTTCTATACTTTTGAGGCATAAGCAATTAGGAAATAACACTTACTACCCAGGAACAAAAAAAAAAAAAAAAAAAAAAAATTGTTACAGTGTTATTGGGCATCATAATTTTGTATTTAAAACATTTTTTTGTATAAATTGCTAATCTCCTGTAAAACTAATCTGATTAAATCAAGATATCTTTGAACTGTCAGAACTAATGAGTTGAAGTGATTCAAGGCAGATTGATGACTTGACTCGAGCAGTTTCGTGACTAGACTCGACTCGAACTTGGTATGTCAAAGACTTGACTTGAGTCTTTACTCCCCAATGATTCAAGTCCCCATTTTGGTGACTCATTACAGCTCTGCCAGAAGGTCACTGGTTCAAATCCCACCGCTGCCACTGACTGACTCACTGTGTGACCCTGAGCAACCTCCTTGTGCTCCATCCTGCGGATGAGATGTTAAATCAATGTCCTATTGTAAGTGACTCTGCATATAATGCACAGTTCACAGCCTACCTCTGTAAAGCCCCTTGTGATGGTGGTCCATTATAAAAGGCGCTATATAAAAATAAAGATATTATTATTGTACACTGCCCACTCTATACATCGCGGGTGTCGGGTCCAAAATTAATCCGCTATATATCGAGGGCGTGATATTGCGAGAGACCCATAGAAAAACAAATAGGCTAATAACAAATACTGTACAACCACTCCCTTGTTTTATCAGGTGCGTCAGAGTCCAGTATAAATCCTCTATGCAACCTGTTTTTTCTCATTTTTTGTATAAAAAGCAGCACACCATTTAAATTCGTACAGTAGAGAGTAATTGCTTCTCATCAACTTCAGTCTCCAGTTAATTTCATTTCTCAAATACACAAACGCGCTGCATTGAAACAATCTATTCCCAACAACAACATAGGAGGTTTGTTGCTAGGGAGCTGACGTCACTGCCTTGTGGCTTTTGCTAGTGCATTGCTGGCACACGTGAACTGCTTGTTGGCTAAAATAAAAACCGCTTCAGCAAGGAGATATTTAATGTGCTTTGTGTTATTGTGCAATACGTGTGTCTCTATATGATAACAATACGATGTTAATGCTTTGTTTTTAATTGTTTTGTATATTGTTGTTTGTGATGTGCACTACGAAATAAAATGTACAGTAATTCTAAGTGCTTATGTATAGTGCAGCTAAGGCATATGTAGTTAGACAGTAAAAATGGGGAGCCAACTCCAGGAGCGAGATATATCCGAATCCGCAGTATAGCGAGGGGCGATATAACGAGGGGTCGGTGTATTATTATTATAGTGTACTCTGTAAGTCATTGTACTGTAGTAAAAAGCTCAAAATAATACTACACCTAAATGAATTTATCAGCCACCATCACCTGCCCTGGGGCACTAGCCTATGTCAGCAATACTGAAAGCTATTTTCTGTGAAAGTATTACTATATGCCTAGGGGTAAGTGCATGGATAGTAGAGTAAAACCCATCACATATTGGATTTGTCAGGGGTTTACTTGAATTATTTTATACAATATTTACAATGTTCCAAGACTCCCAGTTTAGAACACAGGTCATGTTTGTTCCACGCTACCCTCATCATTAAGCATATAGATGACAGGAGTATGGGTGGGAGGCAATTGTCAGAATTCAGAATTAGGTTAATGGATTCAGGTATTCTGGATTCAGTGATTCACAGAACTACAGCCCAGGTCATATTTAAAATGCAAGCACACAATGTGGGTTTCAGTGGTCATACAGTACTTTGCAATAAAACCTGCAGTTTATCTAATGGGATATTATTTATATTACTGGGAGAATAAAGCAATTCATAAGGTTATTATCTACATTGTTGCAAAAAACAAGACAAAACACTATGAATTTGGGCTTACAGCTTGGTGTTGCAAGAGAGATGTGAAGCAGCAGTAGTTTTAAGTGAGTAATTTATTATGGTAGTTGGGGTAAAATAAATTATACCTGACCGCTAGATGTGAGGATAAAGGTATTGCCAGGAGGTTCTTTTTTTAATTAACTGAGTTCCATTTTACACTGTATGGTGAGAAATGTCCCTAGAATGATCTAAAATAGGGGGGAATTGTTTTTTTTTTTTTTGCCTCAAGCCCGATGGAATATAATTGAAACAAAACTGTTTGTGAACAGTATTAGGCTTTTGAGTATGCCTGATCTGTCATTTGGGGTCAAACACTAAAAAGCTTGTGCATCCTTAATAATTTTGACAGGAATAGATTCTGCTCCTTAAACTTTATTACAAATGCTAATAGAAGAGGACTGGCATCTGTTCCCATCACCCTATGCAGTGAATGGTTTGGCCTGTCACATGATCAGTCAGATTATATGACGTATTTTCTAGCAAATTGAGGTGAAAAGTATGTTCTTGTGAAACTCAAAGTTTGACCTGCACTGTTGAAGTTATTTTTTTTCTTATCCTTTTCCAGGAGACTGTCCACACTTAATCCAGCTTTACCTTATTAAATGTAAATAATACACTGTTCAATAGTATCTTTTCAATGATTAAAAAAAAAAAAAAAAAAAAAAAAAAAAAAAAAAAAAATGTCCATTACAAAGCTTGAATGTTTCTTTTAAGGTATTTTTTAAATGACACATTGTGACAGAGAGGGAATGAATGAGTCAACAATCTCCCTCCTGACCTGTGAGGGTGCTGTTTAGCAGGAACAGTGTGCCCCGGACTGGATGGTTTGACAGTTCATTCCAGGGTCAGTTGGAAGTCTGCAATCCAGAAAGGGGGCGGAGTCACAATACCAGAAGTCATCGCCTTAATGCGGTAGGCAATGTGTCAGTTGAGGATTTGAGAAAAAGCGATTGCTGTTGCTACTGAAGGGGGCGTGACTGAAGGGATATCAGGGGATGTGACAAAGTGATCTGTTCCTCCGTTCTGGTTATGCAAGGACCGTGGAGGAGTGTAAAATAACCGTGAGTGTTTCATCTTGTCTGTCTATGAACTGTTGCTACTTGGCATTATAGATGGCTACATATTGGGAGCTGTCACTTTTAAGCCAGCGCCAAGCCCAGACTGCACTTCACTACATTATTTAAAGCTTTGTGAATAGAGCTCATCCTCAAATAAATCAGAGGAGGAGCTAAGAGTGACTTCTCAAAACCTATTAGTGTATGTACAGTAGAACCTCAATTATCCACGGCTCCCTGATGAGTTTTATCTCTGAACTACAGTACATTATTGCCAATGTAGATTTACTGCCCATGGTGTACGCACACACACACACACACACACACACACACACACACACAATGTTGCATGCTTCAGTCTAGAATGTGGAGTAGATGCAAAGACAGCAGCGCTACAGATGGGTGGATTCATTTCTTGGTATGAACAGCAGAAGGATTCTGTAAAATTAGTTCTCCTGAGGCAGTTACTTAGAGAATCCCAGGAAACATATTTTGCCTCGCTGAAAGAAAAGACTTTGATGGACTTTCTCAAGGTTCAAAAGAACGACTTGCAGCAGTGAATTGTTTAAAAAAACTGTTATAAAAAAGGAAAAAAAAACCACTAGTGTTGGTATGCATTTTGTTGAAATGTAGAAAAGCTCCAATTACACAGCAGGCTTGTTTATTTAGTTTAAAAAAAAAAAAATTGAATTACATTTTTTGCTTGAAATCCCAGAAAACTATCAACACTTAGCTACCATTATTTAATACTAATGTGTGGAACAAATTAGAGATAATACTTGGTGATATTTCTAACTGCTAGATACATGACTTAGTTTATAGGACAATTGAGAGCTCTGATGGGCTGAAAAGCTTATTCCCTTCATAAAATGTCTTATGATCTTCTAACTTTGTGGTCTTTTTATTTTTATTATTATTTATTTTTTTGGTAACAGAAAAAGCTAGGGAAACAGGGTTGGAGGTGTATCGCATTTTGATTTTGCTAGGAGTGACACCTCATTTATCCGTGGATTTCACACATCCGATAAACAGAGTTCCACTGTATCCTAGCTGTGTGCAGATGTGTACTTCATAGAATGAAGATAATTAGTTTTGACAACTGCGGATTCTGTTTATTAAGTTTCTTGATTAATCCATAGTTTTAAACTATCAACACAACTAGAATTTGGTCATTTAAATGTTTTAAATGTCTTTATCATTATCTTTAATATAATAACTGGTGAGCATTTTTTTCAATGGGCGCTTCCTGTCGGTACGGTTACTACGGGAAATACACACTCATTAACACCAGCAACAGAGCACGAGCTGTCAAACTGAAAGGAATTCCAACCGTACCTTACATAGCTGCTATCTTCTCTCGCTTGCTTCTCAGTCGGATAAAACTGAGAGCATAAAAAAAATACTGAGAATTGAGTAACCACCCTCGGGGTAGGATGCCTGGATAAATCCCTCGGGATTTATGTAGCATCCCACCCCTTGAAGGGGTATTAAATTGTCATATAACACACTACCCCATGCAGTATTCTTTATTTATCATCTATAACCTTAGTTGGAGATTCATGATCATTTGTGTCTTTGAAACCGGATGTTAGTTAGATGGTCTGTAAAACTAACTACTACTGAACACATAATCTGTAAGATTAATAATACTAAATTGAACACAGCTGGATTTAAGTATGTGTTAATTGTAGACTTGTCAGACTTTCCATATAATTCATTACAAACAAAGATGCAAAATCTGGCAGTAGAGAATGGTGAGAGTGATGTTGAATATTTTAAAAGCATTAGTTCATACATAAATATATTGTGCATATAATTATATAAGGGATCGATGATTCAACAACTCCAATGGATGTCTTTTAGCTAAGTTATTCAGTTGTAAATCAAATCAGCTTGTGAAATTAAATATGGGGCATTTAGTCAAGGGGAACACTTTTAATCTTGGTAATGCTGAATGAAACCTAAGTAACATCAAGATCTTTAAAAAATGGCTTAGTTAACAATATGTGAAAAATAAAGGTCTTACCTTATATGTTGCTGTTATCTAGAACAGTGTGTGCTGATACTCAAATGTTCTGAGTAATTCCCTTTAAGAAGTAAGTTTTGGCAGGTATTAAATAAATCAAAACAAATCTATTTATGAATGTGTTGATTTAAAAAAAAAAAAAACTACTCTTTCGTAAGCTTTACAATTGAGTATCAATCAATAACAATTCACTTCAGCGTTGTGGAAGTAAATTTTCCTCTCATTTGGGGCACTGACATTTTAATTACCGTACTGAGGCTGTAAATTGACAATGAAAATATGCTGCATAACTAGCAAATGTAACTGATTCGTCATGTAAATGTGACCTTTCCTTAAACCTAACACAAAGTACCACTGTGAAAACTGGGGATATATATTTCTTTATTGAGATTACTAAGACATAACACCTTGGCCAGGACTAAAATCCCACAATTCACTGCAATGATGATGCATTTCTAAGGTAACTAAGGAAAGTGAAAAGTAGGCCAAGTTAATAATAATGATCATTACAAAAAGCTAAAATCATTGTTTCCATTTAAAATGATCTTTTGTTTCCATTGTACACCAATGTGTACAATGCAGCAGAATGATTTATTTTGTGTTACCAGTAGCCTACAGGCTAAAGTAAACATTTTATTACTGTACTGTATACTGTATAGGCGAACTGTACAGATTTATATTTTTACATAATGAAATGTGTGGCCTACTCAAAACACACTAATGTTATTTCAGCACAATGATTTATACATTTGAAATACACTGAGCACTATGTATATGTGAGCGATTTTATTGTATTTTTTAAAACCCAACAACTCCTTATTTCGGACAAACATATCCGGTTTAACGAGAGGGCTATTGTATGATTATGAAAATCTTTTTGATAGAAACACATTTTTTATTTGGGGGTGAAGGTGGGGCCCCCACTATATAATCTAATGGGATTAAACTGCCTTTCAATATTTATTCAAAAACTTTTTTTTCACGACTTGCTAAAATGATGCAACAGACATTTGACGGGAAAGTCTTTTCGATGTACTTTGGCAATGTTGCAATGAAATGCAAACTGTGGTATGTCTGTGATGCGACTGGCCCATCCTAGTACATCTGCCCTCAGTGTCCTGACAGGACTAAGATATATATAGATATATATATATATATATATATATATATATATATATATATATACTCCTCTTCTCTCTATGATATTGAGGAGAAAGAGAGAGACTATAAAAAGCCCTCATGGACCCGAGAACAACCACTTTCCCTCCCTGAATGTATCTTTAAATGATGTATTGAATAATAAATAAAAATGAATTAAAAAAAAAAAAATGGGTTTGTGCTTGTCTTCTTACAGTGACAAAACGTTATAAACCTCAAAACACGATTAGGGCAACATGAATTTTGATCATGAGTTAGCACCCAGCCTTTTACCTTTTCCTGAGCTTCTTTCCCCTCATCTCTTTTTAAATGCATAATTGCCTGAGGAGGTCTATGAATATGTAAGACACTGAACACAGCTTCTTACTACCCAAGAACAATGACTAGCCTTTCATAGGATTTCTCCTTGCCATAATGTACTCGTTTTTTTGATAATGGAGTCCTCATTATTTTTGCGAAGCACACAAACAAGCTGTGTTTCATGTTGAAAAGTAACTTGTTTTATTTTAAAACTTGTTAACTGTCATTTTATTGAACGCTTTTATTGTAAACGATGTGATCCATATTGAAATGCGTCAATACTACACCCATTCCTGGTAGTCACTGAAGCATTATGCACACAGATTGGAGTTGATATATGATTGTGCAAAACCAGGGGCCCAGATAATGTCCAGTTATTGAGACTTTGCATTGACAGGACAATGGCCTATTCATTGGCTTTGTGGTGCAAGGTCAGATAGTGAAACTTGAACAGAAGTCTAAAGTCTGAATTCAGTCTCTGCTTTTGCATTTGGATTTATTTGCATTATACAGCATTGCAGGTATAAGCTTTTGTTGAAAAAGGGATAGCACAAATATTAATATTAGCACTTATAATTCATATCACATATATGCAAAGGGAGGGTGTATTGGAAATGTCAGGCACTGGAGTTATTTAAATGAACTACTAGAAATGTAATTTCTCAACAGAGTTGTGTTTTCTAAAGCAAATTTAAATTCAGATGCCTCTAGTAAAGTGACATTTTAACATAAATATATTTCAAGATAAAAGGTTGAATTTTCAAATCATATATGACAAAAAAGTATATAAAAAGACAGAATAAAGTTGCTGAACTATAATTTTTTTTTTTATTGAATCCTTTGAAAAGACGATTAATAATAATAATAATAATAATAATAATAATAATAATAATAATAATAATAATAATAATGACTAATGTCCTCAAAGGGTCAATTGCACCGAACTTGGGAATTTAGTACAAAGCTGTGGACTAGCTAGTACGGTGCTATCTAGGGATCAATCTCAGCTCTGTACTAACTTAGTACCAATTGTAATGAAAAAAGATGTGGAACAAAGTTGGGGATCAGCTAATCCACAACCTTAATACGCAGTACAGGATTAAGCTCTTTATTGTAGCGTGTTACCAAACAGGAACTGAAGGGGTGCTCAAAATTATTTATCCTCGAATAACAATGTTATTTATTTATTCAGAAACTTAACATCCTAATGAATTCTAATGTACATTTAATGGCGATGTACACAAGAGGCTTGGGGAGGCTTAGCCTCCCCAAAATAGATTGCCCATACCCTCTGTGAACAGGATGGCTTTGCAGCAGTGATGTCAGACCAGAAGAACGACGAACAACAAAGGTAAGGCGGTGAATCTGTGATGTTACAGCATCCAGAGTTTTATTGTAAATAAGAAATAAACAAAAAATTTAAACAAAACAAAAGACACACAAAACAAAGGGCGTGTTGGCCAAACAAACACAGACAAAACAAATGTGGATGAACCCAAACAAGCAATTGTTAATATACTCTCCTTCTCTCTCCCGTTCTCCACCCATCCGAGTGAGTGAAAACATGCAGCCTTTATGCAGCTGTACCGAGACTCGATTGCTAATCAGTCATTCAATTGGAGTCACGATACAACTGCACGTGAATTAATAAAGTGAAATTCCTCGTGCTCACATATTATTTAACCTGCACGTGAAGTGCTGTGAAATCTGCGTGCCTAAATACAAATATACATTTTAAACACCCGTGCTCGTAACCCACATTTATATCCTGTGTATTTTATATATAAACACCAACATTAACACACTACTTACAACATAAAACACTAATAGACATAACTGGGTGGGACACTCCTCCACACCTCACAAGAACATTTTCTGACCAACACAAAAAATATTTCGACAGAAAAAGATTGATTTATTTATTTATTTTTCCCCGTAAGCGCGCAAAGCAGGTCTAACAAACGTATTTCTCGTTTTCCTACTGCGCAACCGCCTGACCTCTAGGGCAGCTGGGTTATCAAATCAACACTGTAGAACAGATACAGAATTTAGATGCATTTCAGTGTCATTCGAGGAGACAATGCTTGGCTGGTTTAACATCCATTCTTCCCGCTGATCTGAGCCCCTTATATATATTCGAAAGTTTATGGTAAGAGTGCGTTTTTTTTTTTTTGAAGATATACCTTTTGAAATACGTTGAATGCCCCTTGATTATAAATATGATAGTAAATGTGTGTTTAGAAGCTTTATAGTCGGTATTAATAATTTATTTAAATTGGTGTGAAGTGACAGAATATGGTGTTGGAAATTGATGTAGGTACTGTAGGCTGCAGAACAGAATTTAGAGGTTTTAAAAAACAATGCAGCTTGTTACCCTTACTGTTTTTCTAATTTGCTTAAATAGGCATGTTTTAAAGTACAAGCTGCTATATTAAACTTAATTTATTTGGCTGCCTATTGTTGGAAAAAACAAAAAAACAAACAAAAAAACTGTCAAACATATATGTAGCATCCCTGAGTGGTTTCAAGGTCTGTTTTGTGCTATAAATTATTAAGTACAAGTTCTGAAAAAGACACAGGAGAATGAATCCGGTTTACAGCTTTTATTTGTGTCCTTCAGTCCATCTATTTTTCAAACTCAATACAATGAATGAAACTTAGCATTCAGACTCATTAGTAACAGAGTAATAATAAAAAAGATGCAAGTATTATATATATATATATATATATATATATATATATATATATATATATATATATATATATATATATATATAGTAGTGATCTCGGTTCCCGCAGGCAGGCGCCTCACACACAGGCGGAGGGCGGGTGTGAACCCAGGACATCTCGCCCTGTGTAATGCGCTTGCCTGTGGAAACTGGGAAAAAGTGTAGAATAGCCTCCCCACACAAGACTCACGCACCGCCTATGAGTACATTGATGCACAAAAGTAAATAGGCTGAATTGCATACATATTGCACTATTCGTAAATCAAATGTACAATCTCATTTTCGTAAAGCGGCACTAAACTGAATGAAGTGCGTAACTGAAAAAACAAAACTGTCATTAGTCCTCATTAGTCAATTCACACACAAAACAAATGCTTTTGTTTAGGTGTAGCCCATATTAAAAGGTGTAAATGAAATCACAAGCAGCGATAACGGCTGGATATTATTTGGTCAGACTGTACTCGCTGAGCGTACAAAAGTCTCTCGTCATGGCTCAACATCATGAAAGCAGCTGCAGGTAAAAGCACCCTATATAGTTTTACACTAATTTGAATATCCATCCTCAAAATAGTATTTAACTACCATTTGTTACCATTACAAATAGAGATATAAGGTGCAATTACAAACATTGGGACACAATTAACAATATATGGAAGTTGCATTTAATTATTATTATTATTATTATTATTATTATTATTATTATTATTATTATTATTATTATTATTTATTTATTTTATTTTTAATATAGGCCTAGGCTATAATTTGAATAAGAATTAAATTACTTTGCCAAATATTTCAAATCATTTTATTTAATATTTGGAATAGTTACATAAATATTGCCAATAGGTCAGTGGTTAACCCTCCCCCACACAAACACATTACCTATCGTGAGAAGGCTAAAATAAGAATTAAGCAGATTGTTTCAAATATGATCATAACAATTGCTTCAGGATGTATGTGAGACTCTGCTTTCATTTTTACACTTACCTGTTATCGTCAACCCTGTAGTCGGAAAATGTAGATTGGTAGTATGGAAATGAAGATTGAGAGAAGGATGAATAGGGGAGGGGGTTCCTGCCTGTTATCTTTACTGTGTGTTGCCACACATCTGTAAATTAATTGTATAAATACATCATACACCCATCTTGTGGCCCATTGCTTTATTTGGCTATTCCATAGGTTGCTGTGCATTACGGATGAGGGGTGCACAGCTGCAGTTAACGTTTTTCCTAAAGTTAGACCGGTGATGCGATCAACCAATCAAAGACCTATATTTTCTCTGCAGCAGTCCAATCATAAGTTAGCTGAGGCGGGACAAACAGTTTTATTAACTGTAATTTCTGGCCATTTTTATGCAGCTGTCCAGTCTGCTGAATGTCGGTGTTGCTAATTGTACAGAGAGTGTTCATTTATTGAGAAATCAAAGTAGGCAACAATTAACATTTTAGGAGCGTATTTAAAATTAATTATTATTCTTACAAAAAAATGGCATAACAAAAAAAAAATCCATTCCGGCGACACTCAAAACCTTACAAACTGGGCTTCATCATAATGTTCAAATGGGTGAGTAGAATGAATAATATAACGCATTTCTGTGTATTGTGTATATAAAAATGCTTACCTAGACTTTGTCACGGCATGACTTGTATATATAAAAAAAAAATTATTCAGAAAAAAAACAGACAGTATCCAAAGCCTTTTTTAAATTTTACTTCAAAAACATACAGCCATGTCGGATCAGCTGGCCTTTAAAGAAACCTATATAGTATTTCCTTGTGATACAATACTGTCCGTATTCAATAAAACAGTGGCGTTTTCAGTACATTAATTTGAAAAATCGACGCCTAGCTATGGAGCCAATTGTGTATTTGAATGGTCCGTATGTATGTGTGCACGATATATTCTGTGGTCTTGTCTCGTCTGGTCTCTCATTTGTGTGCAGTTGCTATATTGGTAGTGAATGCGCAGACAGTTTTGCAAGGCACAAACAGATTTGCGAATTGCTTAAAACGAACGGCTTTGTGCCGTTTTGGAACATCTCTCATTTTGTGCCAAAGCACAATTTTTTTGCGAGGCACAAATTTAGCGAGGGGATTGCATGAAGATCGAAGATCGGGCCCATGGTATTTTGGCTTTGTATGTTTGAAAAGATGATTTGCTCCTAATTAAATGCCCCTACATTTTTACTTTGGAAGGTAGTCTGTGAATGTGTAACATACAATACTGTTTACTGCAGACCCCTTTGTAACTTCACAAACTTTTGTCTGCCATCTAAGTTTCACACACATTGAAAACTTAATATTGTTATTTAATATTGTTATGTTTCTGTTTTTCAGCATGACTAACAGCACTGCAAATGCCATTAATTATACATCAATAGCAGAGAATACGGTACCATAAAGGGTTTTAGGAACAGCAGAAATAAAATTAGAATGCAATACACTTGCAGTTATTCAACTGGGACACACTGAATAACACCATTCAAATATTTAGATGTCAGCTAACATTTCATATATTTCATTCATGTTTTATAACATTTTACACCAGGCAAGTGCAGTTGTGAACTTTATCACTGAGATAGACTGACACACTACAAATATACAAGTGGAGCTAAAAGTGAAAAAGTAGACGCTGGTCGATGGTGCTAATCTTTGGGTCAGTAATAGAGATCAGTGTAGTCTCTGAAAAAAGTTATTGTAATTGCCGGATATAATGCAGAGAATTTTAATGTGGTGGAAATGGTTGACTGCATGATGGAAAAAAAAAGTGTTGCCTTCAGCAATCTGAAAAAAAGGTCTCAATGACTGTGCATTTAATTATAGATTATTTAGAAAATAAATGAGTTCACATAGCTTAAGCACACAGACACTACATTAAAACCAAAATAACCAGCAGGCATAGCACACTAATGCACATCATCCCCCTGTGTCTCTTTGTTTAGAATCTATATTTATAAATAGTCCTCCCTCTGTACACAGGCCCCATTATTATAATGCCATCCTCAAATTCCACCTGCTTTCCAATTCTGCAGCAATATGCACCATTATAAATCAATGCTATTACCTTGTTATATCACCACCCTCCCTGGCAGCCATTGCATTGCATGTAACAAAGTGAATGCACATAAATGCATTGCAATGTGCTTCCCTTACTACCAAAAAGACACTCATATTTAAAAAATGTAGCAAATAACTACATTATCTAAAGTATGCTTACCTCAACTTGTAATACTAACATAAAATTTAATAAAAATAACAACTTGTATTGTTTAATATATTTTATTTACTTTCTCTTAGGTTGAGCAACTAATTGCTCAAAAGGGTTGTAAAAACTATAGTTTAGGCCCTTTGATACACAACCAGTTTGACGTAATTTGTTTAAGTCTGTGAAGTATGTATTTCAGATAGCTACAATTTTAAAAACAGGGCTGTTTGGTCAATTTGACACATTGTAATTCTTAAAAATTCAACAGTTTGTGTTGGCCAGTTTGGTCTACCTGAAGTTAAAAAAAAAAAAAAAAAAAAAATCTTGTGTGTAGCAATGACAATAGGACTTAACACTAGAACCGCAATGCGGGTCAATTTGACCCTTTTTGGATTTAAAATGTTAATTACTCTTGTAAATCGTACGTGTGTGTCCGTTTTTTACTTTTCCTACATATATGAATTAAATATCATGACAGTGTTTGATAGCCAGAATCATAAAAATGATAAAGTTATAAGCAGTTCTACCTAGAACCGCCACGCGGGTCAATGTGAACCATGCATTACAATACGTCTTTTAGAAAATATTTTTTTTTGGTTTTACAGGTTTGTATGTACCTGTTTACACAATTATGTTGAATGGAACTGCGTCTGTGTTTACAACACAGCTCCTGAATGCAGGAACAGAGCCAGCTGGCAGATGTATATGCTCCTCCATAGAGTACAATGCAGCTGTCATACCGGAAGAAGTGTTATATTTTCTTTTTATGTAGTACTGGAAACAATGATTTCGGTTTTATAGTTTTGTATGTACATACACCCGTTTACACCTGTACACAGGTATATGTACATACCTGATTCTTTTGAAATGTGTATTTTGTTATATTTTTTTCACTGTTTGTAGTCGTGCTGTATATGTGCTCATTTTGAAAATAAAGCCTTTTATGTTTAATTTTCCATTTAAATAGTGTTTCTGCGATGCAAATGTTAGATACGATGTTCATGAATAAAACTTTTGAGTTGTATCTAATAGTATGTCTTTCATTTTCTTAATGAAGCAGTTAACCCTTTGAGTAGTGAGTTCTAAAATGCACTGCCAGTCCTACAGGAGTGAGTTTTTTTTCTGTCTACTGCATGCGCTTGATTATTACGAGTACAGGGTACAAACCAGCCGAAAGCTGTATGTTTGTAATGAATACTGACGAAATACAGACAATACAAAAATAAAACCATAAATATATTTTTTTTATTTAGTCATAAAGAAAGGTTTTGACTAAAAAATAACAGGTAGGCAATAAACAACGGGGTGGAACAACTACAATAACATGTCCTAACAAAAGAGAGAGAGAGAGAGAGAGAGAGAGAGAGAGAGAGAGAGAGAGAGAGAGAGAGAGAGAGAGAGAGAGAGATATGAATAAATCATATCCGGGTAAACAGGTTGTGGGGGCGGAGGGAGTGAGAGTGTCTAATAGGATTCTCCTTGAAGTATGGAGCAAGGCACTGAGACACTCTTCACTGACACATTCGCTGACACCACCTGATTCAGTGGAAGAATTGTATGTATTTGAATTTAAATCGGAATCCGAATTCAGTATTATCACTAATACTTTCTTACTGAGCGATTATTGCCTGTTTACAAACACTGTTGACATTTTTGTGACTGGGATAATTATAGATAATTCAGTCAATATATGGCAGAGGGTGCAATGGACCAATACAAAGTATTACAGAAACCTGGTGTTACAATATCATGTGATCAGGGGTTTTGTAGGCTCAGTAATTCAAGTTTAAAGTTGCAGAATGTACCTGTACATTTGTACTCCCTGGAGACCAGGGAGCAGTGAACATACTGGTATGTTCATACTACTCAAAGGGTTAAAATGTATGGGTCAAAATGACCCACGTGGCAGTTCTAGGTAGTTCGATCATCCGGCATGATACAGTAAACAAAATTGGTATTTTCCCCATAAAAAATGTATTGGGTTTTGCTAGTGTTCTTTAAATAGGTTCCATCACCACTGCATTATGCCACAGGCCATCTTCATTTCCTAAAGGTAAGTGACCACCTGAACCTGTCAATGAACCTTTTCTATTGTATTTTTCTATTTTTCTATTTTTAATCTTAGCAACTTAAACACATTTCTCATCAGACAAGCTAGATTGCTGTACATCTGCCAGATTTATGGATGTGACACAGTGTTTTTGCAAAGATATACAGACTTATTTTTTTAAACTATATCTTCCAGTAAACACAACAAAAGCCTATAAGATTTGGAGATCACTTCAACACGTCTTAAACAAATTACAAAACGATGACAGAAACAATCTCTGAAACAAAATTCAGACGACAGGAATTTAGCAAACATTCTAAAAGTGGACGAATGCAAATAGTATCAATGGTTTTTGACAGATGAATTTAGAAGGGCCACACTTTCAATTAACAATTTTTCTTGTCCACTAAATTTAAACTTGCCAAGCCTACTGTAATGAGTCTATTCCTAGTGGCTGATCAGTTAATAATACTAACATCAGCAAAAGACACATACCTCTCGACTACCTCTCTTTAGGTGAATTGTAAGATGTTCATCTTTGAACCGGCTAGTTTGTGCTTCACACCCAGTCGTTGCGTTTCCATTTAATTCAATGGGCTGAGATTCCAATTGATTACACTAGCATTACATATACATGACACTAAGTCTTTTTGCTGAGTATAATTGCTAGTGACAAATGGTTATATAAATGAACATCAGCAAGTTTTTCTTTGATTCATCTTTGTAATTTTCTTATCTTAATATAGACTGACTCTCTGAATGACAGAAATAATCTCATAAACCTGTCTGTCTGAATGCTTCATTATTAAAATAAAATCTCTATCAATCAGCCAAACTAGACACTGCACCATACTTTAACAAATGTTCAATCTAATTTGTGGAATAATGCTTTCAATGTTCTGCAAATCAGATCAAGGGTCAGTTTTCCAGACAAAGAATTCTGGAATATTAAGATATTCAAAAATGTTCTTAGCTATCACCTTTTTACTGCTTTCATATGCGCATCTTCTTTCCCTTGGTGTTTGCAATGGTCATAAATTAACTGCTGTAAAGCATTCTTTGAATTATGAGAGAAAAAATCTGGGGGGCTCTACAATGTGAACCCGAACTGACCGAAATGAATATTTTTCTCTCAGAGAAAGCCTGTACGAACTCCAGTATGTAAATCACAATATTCCAGGACACAAAAGGCTATAAACAGAAAATCAATATATTTGTCATGTTGTAGGAAAAACAGAGAGTCAACACATAGGTATCGTAAAATATTTAGCTTGTAAAAAATGAAGAAAAACAGATACTCTGCTTTAAACGTCATCTTTTTTTCCTGTTAGGTTATTAAATAACAATATTTTCAATGCTAAAAACCTTAGGTCTTTATGGTTGGCAACATTACAACAAACTGTAAATATGCATCAATAACAATTAGCCACCCTCACAGTTTGCAAACACAAATAAGAAAGAGCAAGGCCAAAATGACATTCAGTTCAATACATTTGTAGAGGGCACTAAGGCCACTAAGCTTAGGCCAAGGCCAAAGTGCAGGATGTTGTGTAATTTGGTTTAGGGTTCATATATAAAGCTAATTATTGGCCACAGAAAGAAACAACATTTTAATTTAATAATAACTAAAAATGCAAACACTTCCTAATTTGGTATGTACAGGTGTCTCTACTTGCTGTAACAAAAAGGGCAGTGCGGCCATAATTGCTGTGAATAGACATACATTATGAGGGACATGCGGCAATTGAGAAGCTCACTCATGGCAATGGAGAAGATCATCCATGGCAATTGCTGCATGGCTGCCATTAATTTTGAGCCCTGCAATCAGACAAGCTAAATGCAATGGAAAAAACAAGACTTGCCACAAAAATATTTGTATATCAAATTAGCTATTATTTTCAGATTAATATTGTATAATATTGTAACATAGGGCTGGTGCTCTGTGACAAGGAGCGAGAGGATTGGAGCTGCAAATCTCCCTCCCGACCCAAGAGAGCACTAAGCAGAGGTACTTGCACGCCTGTACCGAGACGGACCGGCTTGCAGAGAGGGACGGAAACAGAAGTCGGCCATCTTAATGAAGGACAGAACGACCATATTAAGGGACAAGATTACTGTGATCACCTGTGCTGCATTAGACAACTGGCAGGTGTGCTGAGTTGGATTGATAATGGTTTGAAGTCTCCTAGCCAATGGCTGCCATTTTGTAAGTGCAGGGCCTTTAAGGTAACACTGAACCTTTGTTGCTGAGCCATGTGTTTTGTTTGTGTGCTACGTGTTTGTGCTTGTTTATCCAGGGTCAGAGTGATCTGTCATGCCAAGGAGCTGCCGCACTACTGCCAGTACTACTGCCAGCACTGCCTTGGACACCCCGCACAACTGAACTGGACACTTCAGCACGTGAGCACCTGCACTTTCCACCACCCCAAAAGTGCACCAAAGAGCTGAGAGAGACTTGCTCTACTGAGACCTATGATTTCTATTTTTGTTTCTTTGGACTGTGTTCCTGTGGAAAAGTGGCTGCTGATTGTAAACAGGTGACGGGTGATGCAGTGCAGGAATAATCTCAGGCATGCAATTTATAATCCAGTTGGAAACACGGTTTATTTATACCAAACAATAAGCCTCCGGCAATACACACCTATGTGTAAAGCACAGAGGAAAAACACAACTGGTTCTGCACAACCAAATAATAATAAATCATCTTTTATCTGCCCCACAATAATACAGAACACCGTCACCAGTCCGGGTGCGTGGTGTAGTGCTCGTGGTGGGTGATAATCTTTTACAAAAACAGTGAATGCGACTGCAGTGATGATCTGGTTTGTGCTGGCTCAAAGTGACAGCTCCGGATAGCTGTCTGGTGATTACACAAAACACAGATAGTTACTAACAGACAAAACAAACAAAGAACACTCACGAATACTTTCTTATTTTCAAGGGACCATCTCCCAGTCATTCCAGTTTCTTGTATCTTAAACCAAGCGAAGGAAAAGATTAGCGTTTCTCTGGCCCCTTTATGCTATTCCTTGGTAAACGATTACAGCTGCATCTATTGATTACAGCTGCTACCTCGTTTACCTTCCAGGTCAATACGTTCCTGCAACAGTCTCGTTTCCATCCAGGCTGACCGACCTCCTGACCTCGGAAACGAACTGTCAGGCCAGCCCGTCCCGAGGCTTCTCCTTTCGCTATTTAGCACCTTCACAGGTCGAGAGTGAGATTTACAACCAGAACTCATTGTATTTCTGTCACGGTTCCCCATCAATAAAGTACGATCTGTGACACCATGTGGCAAAGTGTTTGTGTACAGGTGCAGGAGTGATGCAGTGCGCAATGAACAGACAGAGGTTTGTAATCCAGTTAGAATAGGGGTTTTATTTATTATAATCCTGGTCTGGTTACCAAACAATAATTCCAGGCAATACACAAGAATGTGTATTGCACTGGAAACAAACAAACGGGTTGCAGGCCCAAATAGTAAACACACATATCTTTCCCACAATGTACAAACACGGTCACCAGTCCTTGGTGTGTTCTGCAGTGCTCTTGGTGGGTGATACAAGTTTATTCATGACAAAAGTTAAGTGCTGTTCCAAGTTTTGTGCTGGCCCTTGGTGACTGCTCTGGAACGTGTCTGTGGGGGGGGGGGGGGGGGGGGGGGGGGGTGGTTCAGGCAAGAAGAGGAACAGCTACCTCAGCTTCCAGCAAGAATTGCACAACAGCGATATGAAGAGGGTGCTGCTGTTAGAGATGCACTGCTATCTTTATTTTTGTAACCTGACGGTGTACTTTTATTTTGTATCACATTTTTGTTTCATTAGCTTATTTTGTATCTCTTTATAACAAATATAACATCCTCATTTGTGATGTCCTTGTATGACTGCTTCCAATCCAATCCAAGGCTGCCACATACTTTCCCTTACGGGTTGATGATTTAGTGTACCGTAGCTCCTCCTGCTTTCTAGATGTCTAACGTCTGCCTAACCCTGGGAATGGATTGTCTGGCCATCCAGTCCAGGGCACTCTGTTCCCTTTACACAGCACCCTCACAGGTCCGGAGGGAGATTTATTACCAAGAATCATTCTGTCTCTGTCAGAATTCTCTGTTATGTAATCCCATGTGACTTTTATACCAGCTTTAGGAGAGGACTTAAATTAACTAATTAACATTTTCATGAGAAACCCGTGTTTACAGATGTAAGTGACCGTTGATTTCACAAGCATTTCCTGGAACCTCACAAGAAATTGAGCCTTTCATATTTTGAGACATTTTCACTAGCATTATCCATTCATGTGAAACCAACCGACATGTAAACTGACCCCCCATAAGACTACTTAGTTTGCGAGTTATGGAGTGAGAAAAATGGAAAGCATAATTTTAGTATGCGTTGCCCCGCTTTGCGAGCAGCAGATAAAAACAAATCAGTTTAGCTGACACTCAGAACCTACTTGTTTATAACAGCCACTTTACCATTGCTAATTGAATGTATTATAATGAGGGAAATGTTTGCCCCAATATTCCTGTAAATGTGACAGTTGGAGAATGGATAATCAGCTCTTTAGAATGTTTAGTTAATTTTAGTTGGTGAGTCATTTAATTTCAACAGAAAACACACAAAACAAAAACCTGATCCAGGAGCTTTATTTGTTTCACATTGGCAATACAAAAAACAAAACTCTCTCTCTCTCTATATATATATTTGGCCTATGGGCAATACAATGATTAAATGCACTAAATATCTATTTTCTGCTGATCATTACCTGGTATTTTTTAAAGTTGCTTGTCAAACTGACAACCCAAATACTTGGAAAACAACACTCTTCCAGCAATCATATACTTGTTTGTATGCGCCACATATGATGTTAAGCCTGCACCTGAACTCAATTCAGCCACTGTGGGATGAGCTACAATGGCATATTAGTTTGAGATCTCCAACACCTCAATGGTACAACTGTCCAGTGTGCTGCAGCAATACCATCTGTAACCGACAAAAACGTCCTTAGATGTCTCCAGAGGACTAGAGGCTGCAAAAGTCAAACCAACATCTAATGATACCTGGTATGGAAGTGGTTTGAACTATGAATCATTAAAAGCTCAATTCCTTTCTGAAGAAAAACACACACAAATTATAAAAAAAACAAAATTATAATCTAAAACTAATATGAAACTACTTCAGACCACTTACAAGCCCCTACAGTAAATGTCTACATACATATTTTTTGGAGCACTGTTTCATAGCACTGTGGAATCCCCCTGGTTACCACTCATTTTGTGGGTAACTCTGCTGTAGGATACTGATAAATGGTCGATGTAATCCCAGGGGAATTCTGCTAAAATGATCTGTGGCTTATCCTGGTGTACATAGATGGATCAAATCAACAAAATATGATTTAATATGGAACTGGGGAGGACTTGGATATACCTGGTGAGAGATACTGGGGTCACCAAGAACTACATGTGTGCATTGACATTAATACTTTTTCATACTAGTTGTCTTCAAGTACAGGAAATGTATATGCTAAGGTTAAAGGCTACAATGATCAAACTAAACAAGATATGAATGTCCTTTAACAGGCAATGTTGATGTACAAACCGATTGGGTAACTGCCAAACTCTTCTTACACTTTGTAGCTGTGACATTAAGATGCTCTTCCTACAACCTTTCATCAAAATAACAGACATTGTGAATACATTCTTTGAACTATAAAGGTTAATACACTGCCTGCCTTTTGGGAGGTTGCTGAAAATCAAGGTTATAGAAAATGTGCCTTAGAATCTTTCTAGCAGTTGTCAAAGTGCTTGAGTCAATCCTATAATTTGAAAAATAAATGTGTCTTAACATATATGGTGTTTTGTCTAATATTGTTTTATAGACAATTTGCTAATTTAGACCTATACAAAAAAAAAGAATGTGGCAGACTGAGCTGAGTGACTCTACAACACCCTGTGACAGAGAATCTGAGCTGCAAATCTCCCTCCCAACTAGAAAGGGCGCTGTGTAAGTCGGCCATCTCGGGGAGCGATTGGAGAGACATGGAGCCGGGCTGATTACAGGGAGGAGTTTGGTAGTACAATGGGGAATGCAGTTACGTGAGTACGGCCCCTTTACACTGAATGTGATTTACAACTGGTGTGCTGTTTGTTTGTTTTGTTTTTGTCTTGTGTGTGGCAGAAGAGGATTAAGAAGACAGGAGCTGCCACCAAGGAACCAGCATGAACCCCTGCGCACTATCCTCACTGCACAGCACAGACACGCACCACTTCCTGGATTACAAAGCACAATTTCTTGCACAGAGAGAATTTCTTGTACATTTCTGTTTGGCATTGCAACCAGGTAGATTGTAACCATCGCTGGTAGAGGGATGCATTATTATTTGTTTATTGAAATAAACACGGATGTATTTGGAGATAAATACTGTCTGGACATTCACATTCACATATCACTACACCACTCACATCCTGTCTCACAACCTTAAAAGTTAAATAAACAGCCAAAAAACTACCCAAGGGCACCTGGCATACTTTAATAAAGGCAATGTATGCAGCACGTTCGTTATCATCTTATTTGCCCCATCCAATAATTTATTTTATTATTACCAAGTCAAAACAAAACAAATGATGGGCCTGTCTTAGGTTGTCAGATCTTTAAATATCTGATCGTACCCGTCCTGTGAGAATTGGCAGCCATACTCCGTCCCTGAATATCCTCAGTGTCAGGTAGATGTGCCAAAATCATATTTAATGCATAATCATCCTCTCCAATTATTTATATTTTAAGTGGGATCCAAATGATTTCCTGATCATCCAGAAACAGTGCGTGTTTTATCCTTGAGCACAAAGAAAATAATTAAACATAAGATGAGGTTTAATTCTTATCATTAGTAATCTATTTTTTAAAAACTATTTTAATACAAAATGCGTTATATCCCATAGGTTGTCTGTTAGTATACCCCACCCCTTCCCTTAGACCTTCTGTACATTCATACTACAAGTTTCATTTTTACCAGTCCCAGTATTACTCCAGCCACAGGTGCATTCAATTCTTTCAACTGATCTTCAGAACAATATATTATTCCCACCGCTGTCACACATCCATCCTCACTAAGAACACTCCTCCAAACACCATCTTTCTACTATTCTTGTGGAGGGTCTAGTAAACTTTACTAACCCATTTCCTTTTAATATCCCCATGTTAATTACATTACCAGTTCTATGCAGATCAGAATATCTAAAAACTGGAGCTATAATTACAACAATTATCACTATACGCTTAATAAGTACTAAAATAGTACATGGATGCCCAGTCATCTGTTTGTATGGAGCAATTCCTTTTCTCCAAACACAACTACATAGAACTGCATTATATCTTGTGAAATTCTCTTATACAATACCCGCAGATGTATCCATTTTGTATAACACACTCTTGCTAACCCATTGTTACAAATAACATTACCATTAATTTCCCTACATTCTCTTTAGACACATTCAGCGCTACAGTAAATCATTCAAATTCCACATTGTTTACATAGAAAATGTCCTGAGAAGGTGATAGTATTATCTGATTTCAGGCACTGGTTCCTGAGCAGAGCAGCAGTTTTCAATGGCCCCGTTGTCTGAGAGTGAACAATTCTGTGTGTTCAGCTGCACGTTACTGTTCCCGGTTACCAGCTTGTTTCCCTCCTTGTCTTGTTGGCTGAATCGCCATCAGAATGAGTCTGCTAGAAATCAAATGCTGCATTAATTCTTTCGATAACATCTGATTTCACTCGGACCACAATGGAGCCTTCTCTCCTTGACTTTTCCTTTCTCACCCGGGAATGCATACTCTCATGTTACGGTTTGTACCAGAAAAAGAACACCCACTGCTTAACTCAATGACCTGTGTCACCATATAAGGCTATTTATCAATTCCCTATGTAACCTCGCTACAAAGTGTGTACCCTTTATCACTCTCTACTGATAAGGAACACCCCATTACCTTTGCTGTTATAGCAGCTGTGCACTTTTTAACTGTGAATATATTAACCCAATTTAAGAAGGAATCTAAAACTACCAGTATAGTTTTGTAGCCCCCCCCCCCCCCCCCCCCCCCCCCCCCCCCCCTTGCTGGAGGACAAAATATTAAATATTTGTTCACAACCACTAGGTTGTACCCATAAATGTACTTAAAAATGTTTTGCATCTAAATCCAACTCACTGAAATCAAGACAGGCTTTCCTGTCTTTGAAATTTCACAAAAAAAAAAAAAAAAAAAAAAAAACTTTAAGAAAAAAAAAATAAAATAAATTCCATCTCTTTCCTTTTTTGGCAAGATGCCTGGAGTACAAGAAAAATGAAATGTGAAAAGTGTTTCCCATACAGAAATAAAAGTACTCCCGACTTGCTGCAGTTACTAACAGCATGTAATTCAAAAGATCAAAATAAGTCAGGATCTATTCTAGAAATAGTCCAGTAAGAAAAAAGAAAATGTGTGTGTGTGTCAAGAGTGAGAGAAACCAGTTTAGGAGCTGCAAGGTTGTGGTGTGTGTAGCTTCCAAAATGTGTTACCTTTGATAACTCTTTCTAACAACTTAACATCAAACCCCCAAGAGGCTGTCTTTGTTACATCTGCCCTACACTGACACATCTTTGTCCTACCTTTAAACTTTCTTTCTCAATTCCTCACATTTGTTTTCTTTTCTTGAATTCTCTTTTCAACATGACAATCAAATGTCTCAGCAATAATAACAAACCCCCCCCCCCCCCCCCCCCCATTACAGTACTGTACTTGACATTCTTGCAAAGTTACTGGCAAGTGTTTTATTAATGCAAGCCTATTTTTGCTCATAAATGTATTTTTTTAACCATTAAAATAACCACTTTTGCAATATAAAAGTCTTTGCTTTCATTACTGTTCAAACTAGTATTAGCAATTAGCAATTTAAAGCGTACTACCAATTCATGCAATCAAAACAAAATAAAACCACGTCTGGGTTCACGTCTAATCATTACAGAATGACCAGTACACTTCAATAACACATTTACATTTTCCTTAAATAGTTTTTAACAGAATTACATTTACGCAAATTATACTAAAAATGTTCATAATGTAATGTGCACTCTTCTCCTCTGAAGGAAAGCTGTCATTACTTCAATGCAGACAGGGTAACGATTAATAGCGAAAACATTGTGGCACTCAAAAATGATGCAGCATCCCTTTTTGCTGCTGTCCTGTGTTCTTTTTATTAAAATATACCCTCTATTTTTCATGTATAGATGCCTTTAAAATTCACCTGTTCCCTTAAAAACATAAAACTCACATATAAACAAACACTTAACAGTCTGTGACGTCACTGCTAGCACACTTAATTCACACGCAAAAATTCATTCAATCACGAAAATATTTATAATAAAATATTCCTGGGCCTACTTACATCTTAATTTGTTGCAGATACACATTTTTATTTCTCTCTCATTGTAAAAAGTTTTTCATTAACAATGTCACATTAGCAAAAAAGTTGCCACTTCACATCCTCCTTCTTTTAACTCTTTGATCGTACTCTGATCTGCAGACGTACATTTATTGTGTCCTGCTTTGACACTGAAACATTTCTGTGTCAGACAATCATATGCTCCCTGCACTTTCTCTATCTCCTTCACCAATGCATCAACATTCCCTTTTATCCTTTTTAACAAAAACTGCTCTCAACTGCAACTGTGTCGTTGCATTCAATGCACTTTCTTGTACATTTCTCTTAATACTGTCACTGAAGTTCTTGCACTGACCCTCAAGTGTAATGTTATTTTTTTTTTCAAATCCTTTGCGTTCTTTCTGTACATTTCCAGCTTTCCCTTATCACCAAATAGACTGCCTGCAGACCACAAAACTTAAAAGCCAATATTTCTTTCTCTTTCTTTTTTATGTGCGGATCAAATTCAAACAATTCTGCCAGTTTATTTTCTGGCTCAGCTTCTTTAGCCAAATCTCCTAACATGAATTCACAAAAATCACCGTGCTTTGCAACACATTCCTCTATGAAGTTCTCAGTTTCTGCAACCCTGATCTAATGCAAAAAGCATGGCCACACCTTTGCCTCTAGTCCAAGTTACAAAAAGTTTCAAATAGTTCTTTTATTTCTTGTTCGGTTTTGCCTTGCTTTTACCAATGTATGGTGAAGAGGCAGACCACATAATCCTTTCAATCTGTCTTATCAGCTGTTCCGTGTATTTAGAACACATTTAATTTACACTTTTGAATGTGCTTGATTTGGGCTTAACTGGAACTTATCGTCTGATTGTTCCTTATCAGTTCAACCTAATGTGAGCCGTTAATTTAAAGGCTTATTGTAATGCCCCTTATCAAGACTTAGTAAAAAACAAAGGCAAACCACCAATTTTTTTATTTCACAGTGGTATTGACCTACGACAAGAGGTGCACAATCGCCCATAAATCACATACACAGTGATATTTGTGATGTTAAAATACCCCTGTATAACACTCCCTTTTGTGATTATTTTATTACAAATGACCTTGCACAAATACTGTAATCCTTCGTATAGTGCAAAAATACTGTAATTCTTTGTCTAATCACCGTAATAAAATACTGATGTCTGGCACACTGACAGTTAACTCTCTGCTGTAGTGTTTAGAGACTGTCTGCAAAAACATTTATCTAGGATACAAACAGTTAACTCCCTGCTGTAAAGTTTGGACACAGTCTGTTCCCAAGCATAAATGTAACCCATTTCCTTTTCTAACCAAGAGATTTCATTTTTTTATTTTTCATTAACTCTTGTTTCACAATAAAAATTATCTTCAAAGTGTTCAGTAGGTTGTGTAAATCAAAGGAAAAAAAATTATCATTTAATTGCATCAAGATTTCAGGTAATAACACAACAACTGTGAAAACGTCCAAGGGGGGGTGAATACTTCCTATAGGCACTGTATGTACAGCTTAATTTTAAGACTTCATTAACCCTGTGTTGATTCAGAGCTTACATTAAACACAGGAAAATCACACAATGACTTCTTTACCATTTAAATGGGAAGCATAAGTAACAGAAGTATAATGTAAAAGGAACAAAGGCTGATGAAACAATAAGGGCTCGTGCAATTTAACTGGAACAATGTGTACACTGCCCCACACAAGGTGCGTGTTTATCAGAAAAAAAGCCTACGTGTTCCAATTGTATATTGTATAGGGTATTATTATGCGTTCTGTGACACTTACCTAAAGTTATAGCATGTCACTTTTAACAAAAGTAAATGGTTTTAAAACCAGTTTCAATTGGTTTGATTATGGTTTGTATATAGTCTCAAAACAGCTTATTAAGCAGAAAAAAATTATGCGAAAACAAAATCTGTCCCGAGGTTACAGCTGCACTCTGAGTTATGAAAAGGCAGTCACCCCCTACATGGGTGCATTTCGGGCCTTATGCTAAGCTAAAGAGCTACAAGGTCAGGGAAATACATAGGCAAACATCCTTACACTATTATTTACTTTATGAATAATCTGCAAAGACACCCTTCATTTAGACAGCAGATCAAACTTTCACAGTGGGGCGGGGGTTCTCTTAGTTAGGCAGGCTTACACACAAAGGGTTGGGTAATGCAGCGGTGACCTTAACAAAAACAGAAGCAAAACCCGAGTCAGATATTGGAGCAGTACGTCGCTCACATTTTTAAACTATTATTTAAAGTAACCGGCAACATTCTCTTATAATGAAATACAAACAAACCCGATCCAAATAGTACTTTTAAAAGCCCAGTTAAAATAAACAAATAAAACACAGCATTACCTTAATAAAAACAGAAGCAAAACCTCCCGTCTGCTATCCAGTGCCGACAATGTAGTGTGATCCATCCCACTCTAACACCACGTATAGACTTTCATTTTTATTCATTTTTTTCTGCTGCTGTTGACTTGTTTGATTATATAACTCTGGTATATGACTATTATTCTATCCATGACACCAAATTATTAATTTTAAATAAAAACTACTTTTAATAAAAACTTATTTTTCTCTTGTTTGTTTCATACATTACCATGATAAAAAAAGTTTTACTAAGATTGTACTTTGTGATATTTTGCTTAGTCTGGACTACTTAGATAAAATAACTGACAGTTCTGAAAATAGGGAAGTTTTGGGGAATTTTGGCATACAGACCATGGCTCGGACAAAATCCTGTAGCTCCTCAATAGCAGAAGATATTTGAAATCTGATTTTATTTGAAATCCTCATAAAACTTTGCATCTGTCATATGCTGATATTTTTTTTATATCTAACTTGGAAAGGAGTCGAAATTGGCAGTTTATAATTTATTGTACATTTTTCAGTTATTTTTTGGGCTGTTCAGTTTATATAAAAAGCATATAATACATTTCACAATACAATATATTATATCATTGGAAACAGCTACTAAAGCCTTTTCTATAGATATATTGGGTTTTCATTTCTGATTGCCAAACTCCAAGAGCTAAACACGAAGTGGTCATATTCAAGTCCAAATATGGCCATTCCACCTAGGCGTCAAAGGGTTAATTTGAACAATGCTGCACAACTCTAGCAATGCTAGCGATCTCGCTAAGATGACGCAACAAATATTGAAATGGGTATATTGCGGTTCTTAGTACATATGAAAAAAATGTACTTATGTGAACAGTCACAACAAAAATAATAATAATCTTTATTTTTAATATATCACCTTTCACAATAAAAATTGCCACAAAGCACTTCACATGAATAAAAACATTGACAGATATTAATAAAAGAATGCAAGAAAAGCATTAAAAACAAAAGAAACACTCAGAACAGTAAAACAAGGCAGAGAATAAAAAGAACATTTTAACATAAAAACACTACATAATAAAAGTGTGTTTTTAATTTTCTTTTAAAAGCAGTGACACTTCATGTTTCCTTTAGAGAGCTAGACAGATCATTCCAGAGTTTTGGGGCCCTATAACTGAATACACTATCACCTGGGTTTTTTTTGTTGTAGTTTGTGGGACAGTAAGCAACCTGGCATTCTGTGATCTGAGTGGGAGTCTAGGAATACATGGTATTAAAAGATAATTTAAATACAACAGTGCAAGGCCACTTAATGCCTTATAAGTTAAAAGCAACACCTTAAAATCTATCCTGAATCGGACTGGAAGCCAGTGCAGAGATGACAGGAGTAATGTGATCTTGTCTCTTAGTTCTGGTAAAAATTCTAGCTGTAGCATTTTGTATAACATGGCTATGAATGCCAGAGAATAGCGCATTACAATAATTCGTTCTAGATCATAGTTAGTTCATCAATCTCTCAATATCTGACTGGGAAAGAATACTTCTCAATTTTGCAATATTTCTTAGATGATAGAAATACATTTTAGTAATACTCCTGATGTGTGTCTCAAAAGAAAGATTTGGGTCGAAGATCACATCTAAATTTCTCATTTTGTCTGGGTTCATGAGAGAAGCCAACAAGGAATGAATCACACATATTACTGTGTTGCTTCTAAGATCCCAGAATCATCACTTTTGTTTTATCTGAGTTAGGATTAAAACATTTTCTAGCATTCATTTTTTTCAGCAAGACAGTTGCCAGAATATGTACAGCCGAGGTGTCACCCTGTTTCATGGACAAATAAAGCTGTGTATCACTAGCGTAACATTGAAAATGAACCCCCTAGCTACGCACAATATTGCCCATAGGCAGCATGTACAAATGGGTCAAGAACTGAGCCTTGTGGGACCCCGCATGTAACCTTTGACAAAAATGAGGTCTCCACCTCTATTTTAACAAATTGCAACCTGTTTGACAGATAAGATCGAAACCAAGACAAACAACCTGACGATCCTACCAGATTTTCAAGGCAATCAATTAAAACAGAATGAGCAATAGTGTCAAAATGCAAATAGCTTTATGTTTGCGCTGTGACTGGCCCATCTTAGTACATCTACCCCTCAGTCGCCAACTTCGCTAGATATACACATAAAAACACACCAGAATACGAAGACGAGGTGGGTGGGAAGCAATTTGAAAAATTAAGAAATGATTGGAGAGTGTTTCCATAAGTAGTGTTAAGAGAATTTCCTTTTGGCATATAGTCTTCTCAGATATTAAACCTGGCTGAATAAGCTGAAATCAATCATTTTCTCTATGGTACAGTTCACAAGTGAAGCTACAAACATAGCCTCTTTTTGTTTCACATTAACTTCTATTACTATATGCAGCTAGCCTCTCTAAAAATGTATATGAATAATAATAGGGCTATTCCTATAGGCTATATCCATGGCAACACTGTAGTACACATTTTATATTGTTGAAAATGAAAAGTACTAAAAGTGTGGTTTTAATGTTTTTTTGGGGGGGTTGTTTTGTTTTTTTGTTTTAATTTAGTCATTCCCACTGACTTAGGAATACTCTACGCACTGTGCTACTTTTATGCGTAGAGAAAAGGCTGGGACACAGATTACATTGTAGTTTTTATTTTCCTGAGCAGTGAAAACAAGCAGTAGAATCACCACAGATTAGAAAGATATGCATTTATGTGAATGCTAGTAGATTTTTAAAAAAAATAATACTGGTTAGAAAAAAAAGAAGTCTGTAATTTTGACAACACAAATGTGGCTTCATACATAATATATGAGTTATTAAGTTAGTATTTGTTTCACATAAGAAAGCTGTTTCAGTTAATGGCTGCTTTCAAGGCGATGCTTGGTACTGCATCAAAGGGAGCTGTAATAAAACCTGTAATAAAAGAAAAAAAAGGAAAGGGGAAGAATGCAGACTACATACATATCTTGGAATTATATATAATGTGGTTAAAGTTGTTTGTTGTGTTGCTTAGTAATGCATATTGTAGTGGCACAATGTGCGATTCTGTAGAAATTTTTTTTTGCAAGAACTGCGTAACCAAATTTTGGGAGATGTGTGCAGACCACCTGGAGTTTACTCACGTACCAAACTCAAGTGGCCCGCGGATCAGAGGTTGGGAACCACTGTGTTAGAACAATCCCGGAGAAACATGAACATCACTGTTGTGGGTGTAAAAAGTGATGTAGGTTCTGAAATATCGCCTAACTTTTAAATGAGCCCACCCCCCACATGTGATGTAGCTTTTGATTTAACCAGCTTTAGAGCACGTGTAAAATCACATATGGGGTTCTAATTTTGTTTTCTTTGACATAACCATACATATTTGGTGTCAATTTTCTTCACATGGGCTCATTTTTTCCATGGTGTAAGCCATAATCTCATTTGTTAATATGTGTGGTCGCCAGAGGTCAAAAGCTTCAGTACATTTTAGCACCTAGTTGCCTTATGATAGCTCTATTTTTATTGCTTTCAAATTAATCAAGTTACTAAATAGATTTATGATCTCCATATATAGAAGCTGTTTTACAGAAAAAATAAAGTTCATATACCTCATGGTTTAGGATCTACAAAGATTAAAATGTTATCATTTTCCTGCCTCATTTTGTAATTTGGCCCTGGGTCCCTGTGAAAGGGGTGTGTGAGTGAGTCACTAATGCACACAGAGACTGGTGTTATATTTGAGATGGCCCACAGGTGCACAATTTTATTTTTGGTATTACCAACAATGGTATTTGGGTCTGTGCTTCTTTTTGTTTTTATATTTGTATTTGTCACAATGAAAAGAAAAAGGAAAACAAAACACTGTTAACAAAACTGCAAAACAAAGGCTGCTTTACACAGGTTCTCTCAACGTCCGCTAGCCTACAACGTGCGATTTATGAATGACGCTCCCCTATTCCTCACTAAGGACTATGGGGTCTCCCAGATCCCATCTGAGATGGGTATGTTACACTAATGGATCAGCTGCTGTCTGCTGTAGCCGCCTCCGCTGACTTCCAGTTCCGCCTGTTGCTGTTCCGAGCACAGGCACTCGGTACTGGTATTCCCTCTGTACCCTCTCTTGTCCTATTCCAGTAATCCAACTGGATTGTATCCTGTCAGGGACAACCCAAAGAATATGAGAGCGTCATTGATATGGGATCGACGTCCCCCCAAGAATCACACCCCAACCAATCCGAGAGAACCAAGCAACACGCCCTCACCCAATCTCTCTGTGTCATCGCCATACAGGGCTTTCGATCCTCCACCTGCAGGACTAAGCATTGCTTGTTTTTTTAGCTCTTAAACAGTTGCAGATTTCTAATTAGCTATAACATTTTATAAGTAATTTGAACTGCCTTTGTTTAAGAGATGAAAACAAGTAAAAAAGGTCTAATTAAACAGATTATTAATTAATAGGTTTTAAGTGCAGTTGAAATGAAAACCAAATGACACAGGGGGTCCACAAGACCGGGTTTGAAAATATCTGCTGTAGCACAACATACTCCAAATACCTTGTCAAAATGGCAAAAACAACTGATTCCTCTATAACGTAGTTTATGGCACTTGCAATGAAAACAAAATAACATAAAAAAGGTACTAGGGTAATCTGGAACATTATTTTTGTGACTACACAGCCATACGTGCTTATTCCACAGTGCCCCATGCATTTTCATATAGTTTATATTCAAAATTAATCTACAATTATTTTTTGTGATCAAATTTTTATTGGGAAAACAAGAAATATCACATAACAATTCAATACAGAAAATCACTTCCATTTTCTCCTTATACTCCCCATCCCACCCCCCACCCCAAGAAGGACCCTGAGAGTCTAATTCAGTAATAACTGAGGACAGGCTTATCAGTGATTTAATGGTGTCTGCCGCCGTTCCCAGGCCTGTACAGTCCCCTCCCTGGCCCTATGGACTGGAGCAATAGAAAATTCCATATATATAATATCATGGAGTGCAAGGCTCCACTGACGCCAGGGCAGGGAATGTGGTGGCTACCAGCGCAGGGCAATCATTTTCTTGGCTGCAGTAAGGCCAGCCAATCAAATCCGCTTCTGCAGCAGAGACACGTCAAGAGATGAGTCATCGTTCAACAAAAGGATCATAGGGGAACAAGGAATATTTCTACCAAGAATATTAGACAAAGTTGAACAAACATGTTCCTAGACTAAAGCCACAGCTGGGCATTCCCATACCATGTGATAAAAGGTCCCCGTGGGCAAAGTACACACAGCAGGGTATCAATAAATCTCATCTGGAATCGTCTCCAAGGGATTAAATATATTCTATGGATAAAATTTAAATGGATCAGCTGGTGACTCGAGTTTCTGGAGGCACGGCTCAGATTAACCCAAACAGTATCCCAGGAAAGGTCTTCAATTGCAGAAGGTATGTCCCTGTTCCTGATAGCATTAATCACCAAAGGTTTATACGAGACTCTAATAGGTAAGCATAAAGTGTGGACGCCACGCCTTTTGTTCTACCCCCTGTATTCAGCATGTAGAGCATGAGATGGTAACTCTGTCCCCCAGGGAACACCATATGAAGCACCCAGTAAATTATAACGCAGTTGCAGATCTTGAAATGTGCGAAGGTAGTTGTCTTTAGTAACATCCGCCAGAGTATGAACACCCCTATTAGTCTCGTATCTTTGTGATGGTGGTCCACTATGAAAGGCGCTATATAAAAATACAAATTATATTATTATTATTATTATTATTATTATTACTCCACTGAAAAAAAACAAAAGGACGGCTGCCTGATAAGAACGCAAAATTGTGAAAGATAGGTGAATTAATATACCATTTTGTTTGATGTAGTTTAGTGTGCTTTTCCACCAATCGCCAAACTGTAATCAAATAGGAGATTATAGGACAATAGCGTAGTTTGCATTGCTTAAGTGGAATGACAGAATAAAGCAAGTCTTGCAGCCTATGTGGAGACACTAAATTTTCTTCTAGCCATGAAACAGGAGTGTCTGTGTCAAACCACACTGTGACCGGTCACAGCACAAATGACCAAAAATAATATCTGAAATTTGGTCGAGACAGTCCTCCTGAGGATTTCTGTCGTTGTAATGTATAGGATTTGATACGTGGCTGCTTCCCTCTCCACACAAACCTAGAGATCGCCGAGTGCAATTCCTCCCAATATCTAGCAGGGGGAGGGAGAGGAAGCATTGACCTGAAAAAGATAATATGTGGAAGTATGTTCATTTTTTTTTTATTAAGCACCATCGCCGAGACATTTGCATATAGGATTTTTACCATTTTGATAAACTCTACCCACACCCATGTGACCCAAGACCGAACAGTGACAGCCCCATTCCTTTCTTCATCTAATGAAAAGGCCCTACACGGAGCCTCTATGTCCATGGCCGCATAGATAACAGAGAGGGATCAGCTGCATTGCTTTTTGGTGTCAAAGTTTGGTGTGAATAGTGCAGGGAGACTGCAGTATGCTGTGGTGGTTAGCGGATAGTATCACGCTCACACCCAGCCTACACTTGCACATTTGATTGCCTCCCCCTGTTAATCCCTGTTTCTGCGTTAAAAACACAGATACTTGCTGGAACCTTTTAATATTGTGAATCGCATATTCCATGAATGTCAAATAAATAAAACAATGTTTAATGAAAATGTCAGCGGATAAAAGTACCTACTCATTGAAAAAAAAACCAACAACTAAAATAGCATTTTAATTAAAACCAGAACAACAGTTTGTTTCATTTATTGCAAAATACAGCGGTTAATATTTTAATAGGGTTATGTGGCAAAGTGGTTTGTAGTGCACAGGTGCAGTGGTGATGCGGTGCTAAGGAATGATAGACACAAGACTGTTTATGGTGGAAAAAAGCAGCTCTTTATTTGCTGATAATAATAATAATACCTGACTCTACACAACGATGTGTATTGCTCAGGTTTATCATTGGGTTCAGTTCCAAAATAATAATAGAAGTAGACACACTTTTAGCAACTTTTCCAACAGTGACTGCTCCAAGTGCAAGTGGTGATTCAATACAGTTTATTCATGACAACACTGGTATAGCGTGGTCTAGGGTGGGTGCTGGCTTTTAGCGTCAGCTCCCGAATTAGTTAACCATCTACAAATGACGGGTTACAAGACTGGCAAACAACACACACAGAAACTTGCGGTTTTCTACACAGTACTCCTTGCAGGTCGATGCGGAACAGATCACTTGGCCATTCCTTGATATACCTTCAGTCATGCCCCCTTTGTAGCGAGTGCAATCACGTCTCCTCCAATCCATGACTGACACACTGTCTACTGTATTAGGGCAATGACTTCTAGTATTGTGGCTTCGCCCCCTTTTTGGATGGCTGACTTCCAACTGACCCTGGAATGAACTGTCAAACCATCCAGTCTGGGGCACACTGTTCCTGTTATACCGGGCCCTCACAGGTTGGTTGTTTCTTTTTTTTTTAGTCATCGCCAATTATTATGTTTTATTATTTTCTCCCCAATTTAGTCATGTCCAATTATTTTTAGGCTCAGCTCACTGATACCACCGACTCAGGAAGGGTGAAGATGAACACACACTGTCCCCCGAAGCATGTGCCGTCAGCCACCTGCATCTTTACACACTGCAGTTATTTGGTTACTTGGTTACCATGGTATAATGACTATTTTTTATTTTGATTATATTCTGCAAGATGTTTATAATTTCCTGTATATAAGTTATATTGTAGCATGTTGGGCTGGCCTAGCTGTATTAAGCTGTAAGAATGTTGTGTCTCCTTTTACCTCAAATATGTCTTGGCATCACAAACAACATCTTCAATTAATAAACTTCTCCATGGGGACAAGCACGGTGTTGTCAGGTTAGCTGTTAGTGCTGTGTAGTTATTGGGATTTTTTGAGCAATTCACAAAATAAAGAGTTCCCTCATTTACCCTTGTCAAGACAGTTATCGAGTGCTAATCAATAACAATTGTGGTTTAATATAGAGCCTGTCCGGTAGCGAATCCTTTTTCAATAATGGGGAGGCTAAACAACAAACACTGCTGTTATTGCTCACAGTACTAAAAATACACACGGACACATGTTTTAACAAGAAGTGCATTCTTCAAAATGAATCTTTCAATAAAAACTATCAAAGCTTGTATTGCTTACTGCTTCTTCCACTGGGCACTCCATTCACTGTTATTCTAGTAAGCCTCCAAAATTTGGGAAAATCACTCAGGTTTATTCCTCAGCACCATCAGGGTTGTTTAATTTAGTTTGTTATGTAATTTAAAGGTGCCTTAGAGCCAGTGCCAATGGTCGTGGGAGCTACTCAGTAGTTTCTTATAATCATTAAAACCACACAGACAGCCTGGCATTCAAAGAGCATCCATCAGTAAACATGACCTTCTGAGGCTTTTATTATACTTATTAACATAAAATCAATAGAATATGGAATATGGGCTTATTCAGATGTAAAGTGCTGTAGCCAACTGTAAATCACCTAGCCTAAATCCTAGAAGTATATGTTGTGCATAAACCATGTGTGACAGGATGAATGGGAGTAGTGATGTCAGGCCAGATGCGGAAGAATAACAAAGAAGGAAGGTACTGAAGTTCCAAAAGACACGTTGTGTGCCGTTTTATTTTAAATAAAAACAAATATAATATTCAAACAAAAAACAAGCACTGCTCACAGAGAGAAAATAAAGGTTTTAAATAAAACAAATCTCGAACACAAATAATAAGATTGCCCAAACAAGCTGGGCAATCGCCTTCACTGATCCTAGATCGCCTTTTATTTTTAACTTTCTCTCTCGCTTGCTCTCGTTCCTCGTTCCACCTGGAGTGCAGAGAGCTGTGGGTTTATATAGAGGTGGCCATCTCCCGATTAGCAACAAATACACAATTAATTTGGGAGATGGCCATCTTCTGCACAAGGTTTTTAATCATTCCTGGCAGAGGACGAGTTTACTAACGTTTCAAAATAATAACAAAACAAACGCGCACAGCTACGCCGTCATATTTAAATACAATAAATAAATCATAATACATTAATACAAAATAACACAGGGGCGGAGGGGGAGACCCAGTTCTAAAAATAAACAAAACAATACATTCCAACAGTAGGGCTTTCCTATCGCCCTACTACACCATGGATTCGGAATAGAGTAGTGCAAACAATTAAATTCAACAAGTGTTGATACTTAGACTTCAGATTCCTCTATTTATTTTACAGATGTGATGGGAAGTAGGTGCAAAACAGTAACTAGAAGGTTAAGTCACACTTCAGAACTCGCTATAAGTTTCTAATAAGGCATGAAGAAATATGTATACCACATGGGAATAAGACTGTCAAGAAAGAAAAACATAATTAAGGAACCTGTTTTAGATCTTGAGTGATATGTTTCCCACTTTCTATTTCACTGAATTCCAAACACCTTAACATATGCACTGGTAGATTTTTATTTCTGTCAATTTATTAAAATCAACTGAAAAAATTATATTTAAAACTGAGATTAGGAAAGCATTCTTGGAGTAAAAATGCCACTGAATGGCAGCATTGCAGAGCACAAAATTTGAAACAATTAGTTATATATGAACATTTCACAATCTAGAATGCATGAATGATTTTCACAAACTGACACTTCAAAGACAAAGCTAAGGCTTCTAGTCAAGCTGTCAAACATGCAGGCCCTAAACATGAGAGATATGTCCAAATGATGGATGTGCTTAGTGGCAGTGTACAATAGGATTAAAATTTTTATTTGATATTATTGTGTACTAAATTGATGAGACTTATTTTTTTTGTTTGATCTTCTCTTTATTGACTTTGAATGTGAAACATTTTAAAGACCTACAGTACAAACGGGAAAGATCTTTTTAAATATAAGTTTTGAACTAGAGATGGTTTTCATTAAAAATGTACAGTATGTAGGATTTGTTTTTGATCAGACTAGTACTTATCACTCTGTTTTGCCACTAATGAAAGAGAAAATTTCAAACCTAGACAATGTAAATGTTGACATTCCTGCCTTAAACATTCATCACTTTATGTTTAATAAAATTTTGCACTTAGCTTATACTAGAACCTCTTTTGAACTCATCTTAAAGACTACAATATTTATTATAATGTTATCATTATCATGTTTATGTTAGCTCTCCTTGTACAAGTGAATGTAGTTGATTTGTTGACAATTTCTATGACAGTATTAAATTGACTAAATTATGTATGCATGGGTTTGTGATGAATTATTGCTTGTTCATTTTATAGCTAGAAACATGTTTGTTTCCAAAGTGGTATTAGGAAACAGAAGAATATCAAGCCATCCCAGCAAGGGAATATGATTTTAATCAAATCAGATGGCCCCTCCCTTTAAAAGGATAAACCCTCTAGTATTGTACAGCAGTGGTTTTCAGCTTTTTTTTTTTAAACGGGACCCCTTCTGTCTGGAGGTTTCAGCTCAAGTACCTCTTTACAATTTACACTTTACTGAGTTGTTCCACAGTTTCAATAAAAGGTTGAATACCAATCAAATCAATCAATCTTTATTTTATATAGCGCCTTTCATAGTGGACCACCATCACAAAGCGCTTTACAAAATACAATAAAAAACGATGCATAATACATTACAGTAAAAAAAACCAAACAAACAAACTAACAAAAAAAACAATCCAATGTATAATACATTAAATACAGTGAAAACAATGCATAACACATCAGAGACAAGGCTAGGATGTGAAAATCCTAAAACATTGTGGATGTATCTGTTCTATAGAATCATGACTATAAGATACAGTAAAAAAAAAAAAATGGAAGTAACAAAAGACAGAACAGCTAATAAGAGATATCAGGCTTAAAGAGCATGGAAGTTTCTGAGGTTCAGGGCACCTATATTGAGATTAAGTTGAATTTTAGATCCTACTAGAAGGAGTTCAGATTTGTTAGTGTTGAGCTGAAGAAATTGGCAGACATCCAGGCCTTGATATCTTGAATGCAAGTCGAGAGCCGGACCATGGCAGAGGGGCTTCCAGGGTCGAGTTTTAAGTAGAGCTGGGTGTCATCAGCATAGGAGTGAAACATGAGGCCTTGTGGCAGATGAGGTGATACAAGAAAAGTATGTAGATGTTGAAGAGAAGAGGCCCAAGAACAGACCCTTGAGGGACACCACAAGTGACTGGGTTGCGACACCACTGCATCCAGCATAGAAAACAGACTGCATGCATCCAGATAAATAAGAGGACATCCAGGAGAGACAGGTTCCAGAGATCCCAGCATACTTCTGAAGGCAGTCAAGAAGAATGTTATGATCTATGGTGTCAAAAGCAGCTGTTAGATCAAGAAGCAGCTGTTAGATCAAGGAGGACAAGCACAGAAGGAGCAGCATCATCAGCATTAAGCAGATCATTCACAATCCAGAGAAGAGCAGTTTCAGTACAGTGATGCAGATTGTTATCCGTGAGATGTTTCATCAGCTGACTGGCTACAGCCCTTTCGAGAGTTTTGGAGAGAAAAGGGATATTGGAGATGGTACGGAAATTAGATAAGACAGCCGAGTCGAGGGAGGGTTTTTAGAGTCCCAGCATGACTCGGGCAAGCAGGAACCGAGCCTGAATCCAGGGACAGGTTGAGAGTGTGCATAATGGAAGGAGCAAAATCAGAAGCACAGACAGGGACAAGATTAGTTGGCCAGGGGTCCAAGGGGCACATGGCAGTAGTTTATTTCAACTGTAGGCCGGGGACATCAGTAATGGAGAAAGGAGAGAAAGAGGAGCGGGCAGGAGGGGAAACCGGAGACGAGTCAAGGTGGTCATGTAGTATAACCTATACTCAGACTATAACCTTTGAGCCTCTAAACAAAAACAAAATATCTATGCACAGTGGTTTAGAGATAAATATAATACTGTTTAAAAAATAAATTCACAGATCATTATTTTCTTTTACTTTCATTTTTGTTTTTTGCATTTCACGAATCATCCTGAGTGCCCCATATGACCCTAGAAGTACCCTGAGTGGGACGCCTACCCCCTGTTGAAAACCCCTGCTGTACAATATTACATTGTCCCTATGCATGATACCAGGGTTCTGCTACCAGAGGTTAAGTAATTCTAATGGAAAGCAGCTGCTGTGTTATCTACTGAACCACCAACACCAGTAACCTTTACACTTCGCCTTTTGAAATTAATTAGAAAACAGCAAACCAGTCGGCCTATATGCTGAATGAGATTGACCTGCTAAAACTTCCTAACCACTGCAAATATAAAGATCTTACCTCACTTTGTAACTTTTTTTTTTCCCCCCCGTGTCCTGTGTTTTGCACGGCTGGCTGTTTTAAGTAAATGCAAGTTCTAAATTGAGCCCATACAGTAGTTTTTTTGTGCAAGTCCCAGAAGGCCAATTTTATTTTATAGCATATCCTACCCTGACAGCCAGAGACTGTTCTGCACCACCTCAGTGCAAACAAAATGAGCTTTTCACAATATTTTTGCAGATGTTATAGGTCATTAATAGAATGAAACCAGATGACTGAAGCAATACATTTCTGAGAGATCTGGTTTCATGTTATACCTTTGCTTAATGCCGCTTTTTTGGCTGCTGTTTCCATGTGCTTTTTACTGGTTGAGACCTTAGCTTTCTTAAAACATTTTCCCAGTATATACTGACTGTAGCTTTGATAGAATGTGGCAGTACTGTAATATAACCAATATACTCCAATGCATTATTCCCAGTTCAAAGATATTTGGTGAAACAGGCCATACGTGAAAATACATTAGACCCTAAACACAAGTCTTGACAATAACACAAGAACATTTCCTTGGCTGTTGCTTCTTCTCCCATGCTTGAAGTTAACATTAAAAGTCTATAAATCCTGTTACAATCCACTGGAACATGTTTTGGAGAGGTCTTTTTCATTAAACTGCACTCTTAGTGTGAGGTCAGTGAATGCAAAACAATATATTTTATCTGGAACAGCAATGTTTTTGTTAGGCTCACAGTTTACATGCTGGTCCCTGGAAATTAGTTTATTTATTTATTTATTTCGTACCCATACAGGCAGACTTATATCACACTCCTTTTAACACATATCCAGAAAACCATTTTCAATGATAAAAATACTTGTTGGCATTGAGAGTATCAGGGTATAGGGATATACAATTTCCTGACAATGGCCTGGCACTTACAATAGTGATTTGTACCTTTTCAGATTTTTTCATATTATAAATCATGTATGAGAAATGAGCCAAGCATTGTGTAAGCAACATCTTATGTTGTGTATAGATGTAATCTGAAGTTAAAAAAAAACAAAAACAAAAACACGTTTTTATGTTGAATAGTAGTTCCTCAGTGCAGTCTTTGTTTTTTCCAGTTATAATAAGTTACTATGTCAAGTGTTCGCCTTGAATAAAGGCATCTGCCAAATAAACTAATAATAATAATAATAATAATAATAATAATAATAATAATAATAATAATAATAATAATAATAATATAATAATAATAATATAATGTTTGTGTTTAAATAGAAAGAAACTGTACAAGATATCTCCTATAACAACAAGGGATGCCCTAGATGGTACAATTTATTTTAATACTTCATTAAAAGGTAATATGTTATCTTTCTGTTTCAAGTACAGGACACTATTTCTTAGGTATTGGTACATATAGCTAGAGTGGTAGATCCACTTTTTATATAACTTCCTTGGACATTCAATGAAACAGTCCATGGCCTTGTTCCAACAAGGCCTTTATATGTTAGATTCACCATTATTTATTTACTGCATTTATATAGCGCTTTTTATACAAATGTATAAACATGCAGTACATTTGTATAGCATGTCACACATACAACTGCCACAATCAGACCATTTAAACAGCATATTTAAATAACAGTATACACATAATACAAAAGCAGCAATTTTAAAGTTACAATAAAATCCACTAAGATAAGAAAGCCATTTTATAAAAATGGCTTTAGGGTTCCATTTAATAATTAAGAACATACTGGAATATGGTCTCCATGGGAATAGAGTGAAATAGCCTATTAAACAGTACATATACAATAGCAGGATAATCCATCCATCCATTATCATTAACCACTTAATCCTTTACAGGGTCGCGGTGAGCCGGAGCCTAACCCGGTAGACACAAGGCGCAAGACAGGACTACACCCTGGACGGGATGCCAGTCTATCACAGGGCACCATACACACAGAAAGGGCAATTTAGAGTGACCAATCAACCTGAACAACCTTGGACTGTGGGAGGAAACTGGAGTACATGGAGAAAACCCATGCGAACACGGAGAGAACATGCAAAACACCACACAGACAGACCCCTAGGCCGGAATCAAACCCAGGACCCTGGCGCTGTGAGGCAGCAGTGCTAACCATCACGCCACCGTGCTGCCCAATAGCAAGACACTCACATTTTGAAAATGTATAGTTTTATGTTGATCCCTCAGGCCCAAATTTATAAAGGGCGAAAACTGACCGCAAAAAGCCACATAATGTGCGTGTTCAGTACATCTGCACTCATCATCAAAATAACAACCTATTTTATAAGACTAGTTAGGTAAAGAAGGCGATTCTGCAATCAACCAATTTAAATACCCCTCACCGCAATTAGCAGTGGAGAATTACACACCTCTCACAATAAATAGCGTGTGTAGGCTACACATTCCAAAAGAAAATGAATGGCACACAAAGACATCAGCCTGGTACCAGTCATGGTGATGAGGATGCTCTGAAGCGAAAACTGAAATTTACCAATATGGAATTGGAGATTTTGGTATAAGCAGTACTTGTAACACATGAAGATCTGTTACAAGCTTGAAATACATCCCCAGGACAAATGAATAAAATATGGAATGTGCGGTGGCTTCTTAATAAACAAATGTACCACTTCAGAGTTTGTAGTCTAGGTTGCTTATACATTACGATGCATCATCCAGTTACTATGCTTCGCATATTAGTTCAACTTCTTATTTCGTAAAGAATAATTCCAGGCATACAGACTTTTCAAATTTCAGAAACAATGTTTTATTTACTTATAAACTCACAAACGGGTCGATAATCCTTCCATTGCTGTACAGCAATATGTTCAGCAAACAATATACGAACTGCATATGAACAGTCTTCAGTTTAACTACGAAAATCTTATGCAGTTACAACTCTCCTATTTCTTATGTTTGTCTGTATTTCTTACTCTATGTATGATTTTAAAGCAATCATTTGTCTTGTTCAGCATTTGGAATTGGGGTAGGAGCATCTTGTACACAATGTACAGACTCCAGACTCTCTTGTACCGGTTCAACATTATCTTGTACAGGCTCCTCAGGACACATTAGTGACTCTTCTGTGTAACTTTTGTGGGAAACTGACTGATGTGGAGGTGTTATTGGTCAATTAGGTGATGTGCCTTTTGAATGTAAAAGTGATTATTGTTGCAAATGATCTATACATCCGTTTAGATCTCTGGCTATTTCAGACATATTATTATTTATTTCCACCATGGTATCTTGTATGGAATCCATTTTCATTAAATGATAAGTGGTGAATTTATACAGTATTTCATTTTGTTGTATAATTATTTCATTTTGTGCCCTCAGAAATTCATTCTGTTCTTTTCCATGTTGATAGTTCATTAGCCTGCACAGCTCCACAGACAGACAGGTTTACCTCAGCAGCTCTCTGTTTTCTGCTGCCATTTGAGTGATTGTTTTTTTGTTTCTTTTTGGGGAGTTCGCATTTTCAACAATACACTACTCTGTGAAGTCTTCATTTGCATCCTCTTGTTATTTTTGTTCCTCTTCATCATATACCTCTTCCTTTTCTTCCACATCTGTCTTCTCTTCATCAGAGTAGTGATCACCTATCAATCAATCAATCAATCAAGTAATCTTTGTTATATAACGTCTTTCACAAAAATTTGCATTAAAGGACGGTACAAGAGAAAAGTTAAAATAACAATAATTTAAAAAACTGTAGAAAAATATATATATAATAATTTATATGTTACTAAGTAGCCTAAACAAACATAATTAATAAACATGCAAGAAAATATAATTTACAGGATTATGAACGCTGTCATAAAAGCATTTTTATGCTTTTGAAAAATAGAAAATAACAGTATTTCCTTCAATAAAATCCTATTTTCCTCGTGTTAGCAATATTCTTTTTTATTAAGTGCAAATGTGTACATAAAAATGTACTGATTTTATACGGAATATATATTAAAAAAATTACATGAAGATGCAGCCGTTCACTTACATAACTGTTGGGTGCCCAGGGCTCCCTCAACACCTTCAATGGCCACCTCGTTGAAGAGCTGGGAGACTCTTTCCTGCAGGGCAGTCAGCTGAATTTCTTTAGACGGACCTCCTCCAGTTTTTGTTGCCGCTCTTTTATTAAATTACATTTTTTTTGGTAAGAAGGTGAATGTCACGACACCTTGTTTTAATTTGTTGCCATCTTTGCCAAGCAAAGCCGGGGGAATTATTATTTTTTTAGTTATAGCATCCGATCTTTTTTCACTGATCTTTGAGTGCCATGTCAGTCCCCGACCAAGTGAAAAGGGCTTGTTTGTGTTTTAGAACTTCATCAACTAGTTCTGACTCATCATCAGCAAATCTAGAAGTTTTTATACTCTCCGTGTTTTGTTTTTTCCCTTCCCTCTCATTACTTTGTTTATTATGTTCTGTTAAATCTACACAATTCTCTTTCTCCATATTATTCTGCAACCCGTCTACTGCGATTCTCAACTTTTCTACCTTCTACCTGTCCACTGATGCTGCAATGCTGTACACTCGTTCGCTCGCCAGCTGAAACAATAAAACAATGCACAGTATGTATATATCGCTCACTCCCTATTCGGGGGAAACAGTAAAAAAAAGTTTAAAAAAATATGTAAATATTCCCCAGCCTAAGAAATGGCAGGTGTCCATTTTACATTTTGAAAAGGTGGTCACCTTATGTGCACCTATTTCAGTACAGTACTTGCAGGTGGCTTTGCTGTCGCCCCCTCCACTGGTGCAATCCAAACTTGAAATAGCCTTATCTTCTGATATTTCATAACCAGGTATACGACACAAACTCTGTAGTGATGTGTAAACCGGTTCCTTTGAAACACACTTACTGGTAGCTATACTATATTTACGCTTTGTTGTCCTTGTTTTGGACTACTGACTGATGATGGCTGTGATGAGTTTAGTTTGACCCCCATTCCCCCTATGGACCAGTGGTGGCTGGTTGTCAAAAAAAATGGAGAGGCAGAAAAAAAACAGCTATCTTTCATAACTATAACAAAGGAACAGATTGCTCAGCCACATCCCCCTTCAGTCACGCCCCTTTTGGTAGCAAGTGCAATCACGTCTCCTCCAATCCATGACTGACACATCGTGGAGAACTGGCAGAATAGAAAAAAAAATAATTCTGAGAATTTTAAGAAAACGGTGCATTATCCTTGACTGGAAATGTTAAATTCCACTGATTCTGATAGAGGTGTAAACCTGATTAAATCAGTGTCAAGCTACAATAGAGACAGATAGGCTTAATATTGTTTTGATATATTATTATCGTGTTTGTAAATTAGTTAACATCTTGATGATTGTTTAAATTCAAGGGTCTATGGAGCGATCCAGGCCTAATGGTTGCAGAAACAAAATAAAAAGACCTTGCAACAAGCATACACACTGTCTCTGGTTTGTGTGACTTAAGAAGGCTGGGTCACACCTGCTAAATTGCTTACTTAAAAGGATGGAATCAAAAAGTACACCACCTAAATCTCTCTGTTCTATGACATTTTGTCAGAGCCGTTTTAATTTAGGGCAGAATGTTAGGATGAGTCACCTTACCAATACAGTGATGTGGCCTTTTGAATTTGAACTGTTGCTTGCAATCATAATCGGAAGAACTGTTCTTTTTGTATTTAGATTTTTGCAGCTCACAAATACAGAAGTTACAATGTTATTTCTATTATGTTATATTTGTGATGTTCACCTCGAGCTTAAAATTAAATAACAACACCAACAGTACAACATTCCCTTGTCACCTGAAAGGGTTACATGCCATGCCTAAAATATTACTGAATGAAATTCCAGTGGGTGAATGAGACTAGATAGTTTTAGATATTTACCCAGACACTGGAATACAGTTCCCCTGATATTTAGAGGACAAGATGGGTAATTCATACATCTGAAAATTGTCCAAAAGATTTCATCCATAAATCATGAAATCTATTACAGTAATCTGTAATAGTGCTGTGCCTTTTCGTACAGAAATAACACAGCGTTTGTTACACAAATAACACACCGTGATTACATTACCATAGCAAAAACCTACGGGCTGTGACGGATAATCAAGTAAATTGTAACATTGAGTCGGAAATCACCTGTGACAGGTAAGTGCATTAATTTGTTTATATATATATATATATATATATATATATATATATATATATATATATATATATATATATATATATATATATATATAATGGGAATGATGATTTGTTTCTTAATACAAAGAAGATAAAACGCGACTGACGTGTATCTGAGTATTATATATCCGAGTGCTGACTGTATATTTCCTATATTGATCACTGTCAGTGCTTTACATATTTTCATAGGATTCCCTCTATGGATAGAAGCGGCAGCTCAAGTCATTTTAAGGTAAATTTATATTTGATTACAAGTCCCCCAACACGTATGGGTGTTTACTATTTATATTGAAAAATACATATTAATGTCAAACGGCATTGTATTCTTGTAGGTCTAGTTATATCAATAACTTGTATTTTAGTAACTATAAATACATCGCAATAAATACGTAGCATTTTGTAATCCAATTTCTGAGTAGCATTGTGTGACAGGCAGGATTTTTTAATCTTGCTGTATTTATTTGTTTAGTTTAAAAGAAGCTTCTGGTAGGTGTACGGTATGATAAACAGATTTTTGATGTACTGTTGTTGTATGTATTGTCTTTGAATGAATTGTGCGGGTATTTGCAAACTGAGGGAATACAGTAACAGATTTTTTTTTTTCTTTCTGTGCAGTGCTGGAGAAAACGTCTGCTAAACATTCCAGGATACAGTTTTTTCTCAACCAAAAGCAAAATATCATAAGCTATCATGCCCCAGGATCGGCAACTACCTACATATCAGCCCTCTTAAATAATATCTCATTCCAGCACCAACAAATTAACCAGAGGCAACATATGAGTAGTACAGTGTTTGAAAAGATTACTGACAAATTATAAGCAATTTCAGTTGCCTGTAAATGTTTCCTGCAGAACATTCTGAATGACCTTGAGACCAACTTCAAGCAACTGAGGTATTTGTCTTTCTTAAATTTCCCCTGGGGATATGAATATCAGTTGTATTAAAATGACGGATAGCTGCAATTTCCTATTAATTGCCACAGAAGGAAAACCTCCCCAGTGCATGAATTGCATAGTGCTGACCACAGAGAAAGGGCTGCTGTGTTTCAGGTGAATGTTTTCCTTGGTAATTTTAGTGTAAACACACTCTGAATGATGCCTTTGAATCATCGAGAAACTGTCTTTGGCAATTTTCCTAACATTACAAATAGAAGTAAAAGACGATGAAGTCATCTATTCATCTAAAGTAATCTCAAGACACACAGAGGAAAATAGAAGTTTTTATATTAAAAAAAATGTTGTTGAGCAAGGCCCAGTGAAGTTTAATTACAGACCTGAGAAGACCCTAACGCATTTGGCAGTGTGTCCATTCTCATTTGTAATCCCAGAGGGAACTGAGTCTACATAACACATAAACATCTTTCCATCATTAAAAAAAATCTAAATTCACAACATGTATGTCTGAAAACAAAAAGTACCCTTTTATGTCTGGCCAAGTGAATGTCAGAAAAATACTTAACCTTTTAAAGAAACTGATACCATGTTTGCATATGTTTATTAGTACTGAGGCAGTGTTTAAATATTTTGTTTTAAAGGATAAATAAACCCCAAATTATTTTGCAAAAGCTAACAATTTTAAGTGGAAAATAAACCACAATTTTAAGGTAGATTTCAAATAAGGTACATGCAAACAAGACATTTTAAAGGTTAAAACAATAATGATAAGGCAGTTATGGATCACCTTTATTACTGAACATCATACTGTTATGGACCTTTGTGTTTTTTTCTGTTTTTATCAATATTGGTGATTGACAGCAGACAACATGGGGGTGTTTTTCAAAGACATAATTACTGCAGTTCTTTGGGAGCAAAGTTAGACATTATTAGGGACACAATTAACAAACTGTAATGGGCCCTATTCATATAGCTTTAACTTGTGAGTTATTTAAAGTCCCTCATTTCTTATTTAAAATGTGTACAGAATGCCAAGAATAAAAATGAAAAAACTTAAGTCCTGGAAAAAACAAACTTGTGAAACCATTGGAGATTCTGTCTTTCCCGTTTCTAATGGGCTTTATGGCATAACAGCTCATCCCTCTTTTATAGATTAAATCAAAAGCAAAATTGTTTGTGATGTTTCTGATGTTATCAGAACAAATCAAGGACAGTGTTTTTCAGAGCTCTAAAGTACTACAGTTTTAGTAACTACATTCCACAAGACACAAATTGCTTATACAAATATAGAGGGATTGCACGAGTAAGTCAGTTATGCACTAATAGAACCCTTTTTATGCTAAATCTGTTTTCTCCCCAGTTTAGAATGTCCAGTTATGTTCCCTCACAGCAGCAATTCCCCGCACAGCTCAGAAGAACTGCTGATTCACTGGGTGTCCTCCGATCCTACGACCAAAACAATTTGCTCTTTTACACCCATGAACTTCTGAGCGGATGTCATCGCTTGCAGATATCGTGATGAGGAGAAACAGTTCCTTCTGGTTTTCCCTCCCTCAACCGCAGCAGCGCCAGAGCCCTGGTCGAAGAAGGGTGAAAACGCACAGCCATGAAGTGAACCTGCCCTCCTCTGACTATATGACTCACCCTGCTCAGGTATTAATTAGTACGTTAGTACATTATTGGTACGTTAGGATAAGTTAGTATATAACATTTAGTATGTTTACATAGCATTAAGTTATTAGATTTATATGTAATATCCTACACAATCAGATCTGAACATTAACAATATATATATATATATATATATATATATATATATATATATATATATATATATATATATATATATATATATATATAGTGCAAATTAATCTGATTGTTCCCATAACCAGATTTCACTAGATTTGTTCATGTTCATTGCTGTCTTCCTTGTGTTCCTTTTTTGGGGTCAGTCATGTTTTGGCTTATCATAGGGAATAATCCAACCTTTCCTAGAAAAACAAAATGGCCATTTGTTTCCATTAGGCCAGATTCATTGAGCTCATATTTCTGACATGCAGAACTCAGAAGAACATACTGTTTCCACTACATTTTTATATTGTGTAGAATATAAGTTTATAATTCAGCCTAACACATTTGTTTGTGCCACCCTCTCCTTCTTCTCTGCCTATTCAGGCCTCCTGGCTTTCCTCTGTAGCACTAATACTACTGGTACAATAAGAAACATTCATTTTGTTTCATTCTATAGAATACTGTGCTTCTGGTAATTCATGTCATAATGCAGTTAAGTCCATCTAAAATTCAACAAAAGTAGAACCAGACTTGTTCCACAGAGTCCCTAGTACACACACCATTGCATCTTACACAGTTATGGTTATAGTTGTACAAATCACAAATGTAATAACTGCCCACAAATACAATATCTCCCACAAATGTAATAACCACCTTCCCACAAATGTAGTATCTTCCACAAATGTAGTATCTTCCACAAATGTAATCTCTCTCAAAAATGTTATACCCATTGTGGCACGGCGATTGCCCTGCACAATGGGAAATTAGTGCTGGTGTGGTTTGTATGTGGAAATTGGTTTATTGTGTGTTTTTGGAGTTGATTTGTGTGATTGAATTATTGTTTACAGACAGGAGGTCGATTGAGACTTGCTGCCTGCTAGGCTTGGTTGAGGGGAAGGGCAGCAAGTGATTGGCTGTGCTGGTCCTCAATCAGCAGGTGGGCGGGTCTTGACTGAGTGTCAGTCAGTTTAAAAACATCTGCTGGCTATGGTTCTGGGCGACTGCAACGCCATGCCAGAGGGGAGTGGCGTATACTCTGGAGGAAAGGGTCCGCGCTGCAGGAACGGCAGCTACGCAACCCTGATACTGCACGCGGTGCTTGTGAAGGCAATGCCCAGCCAAGGCCGTGTGAAGCAGCGGGAGTCGTCGTATGAATACCGGCTCATAAGTAGGTTAGTTTTTAGGGGATAGTGATCCCATGTAATGTACAGTGAGGGTCAAGTGACTGCTTTTGTTTACTTTCTGTGTTTGTGAATAAATCCTGCACGCCTGTGCTGGCATTTCAACTCCACCTCCGTTGCCTCTCTGTATTGCTTAAGCAGCGGCTAACCAGATACGTGACACGAGCACCCTGTCACAACCATCTACCAACTTTCAGTTGTGTTTTTTTTTTTTTTTTGTAATAAACAACATTTGTCATAATTAACTACAACAGTATATGCTTTAATCATTGGACAGTCATTACTGGGGGTATGCGAATGGCTCTTTTTGAAATCTTTATATCCAAAACTGGCACTAATGAATATTATTAATTATAAGTTAACCTGTTATTTAAATACATAAATAAATGTGTACTAAGTAATTTACAGGCATTATCATGGATGTAACATTTGTGCATGACATTACATAAGTGAACAGGTGGTTATTATGTTTGTGGGCAGGTGGTTATTATGTTTGTGGACAGGTGGTTATTACATTTCTGGTTTGTATATAACATGCTTGTTTGGGACTGGTAATCATATTCTGAGTTTAAATAAATGAGAAATCCAATTGGAAATGGATTTGAAATGGGTAAGTCAGGTTCTCGAATCAAATTACAAGGAATCAGACTGCTCGACCCAAGCCGATTCTCAAACCTCATAGCACAGTTTACATGACCAGATTTCTGAATAGGATTTGAACAGGGTGCATGTGCCCTGTAAACATACTGAATGGATGCTGGCAAATGTTTCTTGGCAAGCCTTTATAGACTATATTTCCTTCTTGCTATAATGCTGTGCTATGTTATCACCAAATCAGTAGACACAAACATTTAAAGCAAAAGATGAATTAACACTAGTGCTGCAAACTGTTAGTAAACTGAAAAGCGCAAACTTTTTTTTTATAGCAGCTCATTTTTCTTTTGGCATGCATGTCCTCCCTTCACTTGCCCTGATAATGTTTTGCCAAGTGGCCTCAGATCAAATGTGTGGTAAAATACAAACATTCTCTATCAGATAAAAAGAAAATGTGTAAGACTGCAATATTCAATAGCCATACGGTGAAAAAAAAAAAACCTGCAGTGCTCCACATTCAGATGAAAAAGGCAACATCTCCTTAATGACTTCATTTTGAGAACTGAACAGCGCTGAAATGTTTTTGCTCTTTACTAAGCGGTAAGTTGTCTATGCACTAATCAGTAATTGCTTATATCTTTGTATAAACACATGACATACACAATAACAATAGGGTATGAAATTGTAGTATTTATGAAATGTTTTTAAATATCCTTGTAGTAAATCCAACTTACAAGACAAAGTCTTACTTCAGCTGTGTATATGCAGTCAATCATTAGAACGTAATGTATGCATATGTTCGTTATTTATTGATTGTATTCTGTTTTATTTACGGTAATTTAAGATTAATCACTGTGTACCTTATTGTATTTAGACTTATTCTGTGTATGCTTCTATATTGTTTATACTTGATCAGACTGAGCGACTTGACTCTCCTGGCTTTTTCAGAAATGAAAGCTGGTTTCATTTCAATGCACTGTTTGTGTGCTCACAGCCAGTGGCCAGAGCAACAACACAGAACTTTCACAGTTTATACGGGAAACATTCCGGGCCTTGCGTAAGAAGCATAGCAGATGTTTTTGTTTTAATATTGTAAATTGTATGAAAATATAATACAATTAAATACATTCTGTATTTTCTTGTTATTATTAAATGTTAGTCTTGTAGTATAAATAGATTAAAATAAGAATCCTGAATGAATACAGAAAATACACAAGAAAGTGCAGAAGGATAAAATAACCCACTCAAAGTTTGCTTTTGTGGGTTATAGATCCATCCACTGCGTTGTATATTTTCCGTATTCAATGGGGCTATGTCGTTGATCCTCTATATACACCATTTTAGAGTACAAACAATGTGTCATAGACAAGCAATATCTACTGTAGGCACAAAAATGTGATATTGTAAGGATACAGCGACGGTAATTTTACATAAGGTAGGTGTATTATCCAATAGATTGGGTTTACTGAATTTTACATTGTTTTGTTTTAAAAACAAGGCTTTTAAAGAGATTATTTTAATCTGTTTTCTCCTAAACCCCAAGTATAGTGGAATCATCTGCCTGACACCATGTCAGCAACAAACATTTACAAAGTAACAGCCAAAATGATCTGTTTTTACTATGCTTTCAATGTGTCTAACTACACTTTTTCATTTTAACCTTTTACAAAATTCAAGAAATAACTACAAATAACTTTAATATATGTGTTTTCTGTTTTACTATTTGGTCCTCACTATAAGCCAGCTAATTTGCTGAAAGTTGTATTTGTTTTCTATACATAAAAGTACATGTAACAGGAGTGCTGTCCACTGTTAAACTGAGACTACAAATCTTTTTCTCCAGATTTTATCCCAATCCTCCAGGGGTGAAAAGCGAGTGCTTTACCAAATGTGCCACCTTTCAGGAGTGATTATTAATGATATAACTGATTGACTGTACACGGTGGGGAGAACCTCCAGTTCAGAAAAAAAAAAAAACATCCTTCTAGAAATGCCCTTGGCAGTGATAGGTAGAATATATGCCCGATATTCTAAATAAGGGTGAAAGTATAGTAGTTTATTTTAAAGAGACTTTGAATTTAATAGAAAGTGCGTCATAAACATTAGTCACCTCCCAGTAAAATGTGATTTTTATATTGGAGACAAAAAAGAAAAAAACATTCTCATTTTAAAGTATTCAATTTTTTTTTGTGGCTTCTTCCTTTATTTCCTAGAAAAAGGATACTTTTTCATCACACTGACAGGATCCCATTAATAAAACAGTATTTCTTTGCATGTAGTCATCTTTATTCTTGTTATTTTTGACTAGCAGCACATATCCCAGCTCGTTTTCCCAGTGTAATTGATGGCACTGAAGTGTCCTGCTGCCCTCAAAAAAAGGTTAGTGTGTCAAGGATTATGTGTCTTTGAATTACACAGGCAATGGCTATATTTTTGGTGAAAAGATTAAAATGGATGAATGGTTTTGCTAAGCGTGGCAGGGTGAAAGCCCTAAAATGTAAATAGTATGTGTGGGAATGTAAGGTTGGTAGGGATGGGGTTAAATCTGTCCCTGCCAGCAATCACAGGTGTGGCCATTCCCCAGTTAGGTAATTCATGCTAATTGGGGAGTGGCCACATGCATAAAAAGAGATAAAAAGCCTCTGTTTGTTTAGTTTAGTATAGTAAACAAAACTGGTGTGCAACTTAGTAGCGTAGGCGAATGCAGAGCCTACATTTGTGTATTTTGTTTAAACCTATTTTGCCCCTGTTTTGTTTGTCCTTTCTGTTTTTTTAATGAAGTGATCAACAGCACTTTAAAACCTGCAGCTTTCTGTCACTGGGTCTAATTCCTGCTGGTAACCAGCCTGGGCTGTGAGGCTACCCTGTCACACTAAGGTTTTGAAATTCCCTCTGACTGCATTAAAACATCTCAACCCAGTCACTTTCCCAATACAGATTTGTATGACGGCCTAAATTTTTCATAAAACTCAAATATCTGTAGCATTCCTGGATATTTCAGGAGATTTAAAGGCGATGCATATGAAGTACGTATTTTACATACAATTTCAAGTGGAAGAGACCTAAAGGAGACCCAGAGTTTGAAGCCAAAGATCAGAAATGAGACCACACATTTTATAAATACAGGGCTGGCATAACATGTCTTTTTTTTGGGTGAAAAGTTGCTAAACATGATTTAAAATGACATTACTTTATGGCTAGATGTGGCAGGGTGTAAGTCCTGCACAGGGGAAATATGTAGTTTACTGTATGTGTTTGAGTTAAATGTTACTAGATTGATTGTTTAGCTGCTACAAGGCCTGCTGTTTTCACGGCACCTTTGATTTACAGTTTGTTGTACTGTGTTTTATTTTTAGTGTTTTTACACGGCTTGTACCGTTCTCTGTACTGGTAGGGTCACATAACATTATTGTTTTTTTGTTTTGTGTGTTAATAAATACTGAGCACCATGCTGGCGTGTTTCACTGCACTTCTGCGTCTCCGTGCCTCCATTCTGACTCTCACCTGCCTGTCTGCTTGCTTCAGTGCAGGAATAACACGTAACAATGCCACACTAGGTCATTGAGAAAAATGAAGTCAAAAATAGGCTTTGGCTAATTTCAGTTATAAATTCGACCATAGCTGATGAAAATCCACTATGCATTCAAAATGGATTGAGTTCATCTTCTCCAAACAAAACAAGCAACAACCAACGAACCAACTTCTTAATTTCCTCTTAATAGTTCAAGGGCCCGATCTTGCGCACCGCGATGTTTGCGCACCGCACAGAGGGGTATGCGCATCACAAATGGTTGTTGTTCCAAATTTGTGCCAAGTTGCCATATTCGAAATGTCCTTTTGCGCGTCACAATCCATTCTGCGCTGTGCAGAAATAAAATGTATGCATTGCGCAATAAGGGGGGAGTGGCCGACAATATGCGTGATCCTGGTAAATTCGAAGGTATGCGCCAAGCACAAAACCAGGTTTATGACGCGCAGAATAAGGATCGTAAAAGGACTGTGTTAACTCCGCCCACACTACCATTCCAGCACCGACTACAAACAGACAACAATGGGAAACGTGGGTAGCATGCAGCGTGTCCGTCGACATGTGGGTGTGAATGATGCAAGGCACACCCAGCAACAGCAACCCCGACATAGGTGAAAGGGTGTACCGGCCCTGGCACACATATGAGGAGCTCAGAAATGAGCAAATCGTGTCCAGGTATCGTCTAGACTAATCTATGCCACATGCTGCATGATGACCTGGCTAGAACAAACCTGCACAGTCATGCCTTGTCTGAGCAATTGGTATTGTCTGTCTGTATGTGTATCCTGGCTACCGGGACAGCAGTGTCCCGCCACCTCCACCGCTTCATAACCGCGTTGCTGCGACGTGCTGAGGAACATATTAAATTCCCCAGTACCAGAGCAAACAGTGAGGAGATAATGCAGGGTTTTTATGAGGTCGTGCACCTGCCGTGCGTGGGAGATGCAATTGACTACACCCATATTGCTATCCGGGCACCTGTTCCAGTTGTCCTGTTCTATCAGGACTGCAGTTGTATTCGGGATAGTGGGAAATTTGAAGAGCTATTCCATGCCATGTAAACAGGGTATTCCGAATGAATCCGTCCGTATTCTGGATACCAGTATTCCGAAAACGTGATACCGAATACCCACTTAGTATTAGGATACTATCGGAATGCTAGCCCTTCTAAACACCTTATTCAGAAAACCAGTTTTTTTTTCTAGACACATGAGTGGTCATTTTATAATCTATAATATATAAGACAATGACTTTTGTGCCCAACAAAGCCTTTGCAAAAACTGTGCACAAATATATTAGTACCTCTATGACCCCAAACTGGTTGCCGACTATGTAATACTTTCCTTTTTTTTAAAAAAAAAATTTTTTAGTAGATCAACAGTCAATACCAGTAGTATTATTTATGATCCTTGTAGTCAAATTGAGATTAAAACCTCTTTTACAAGTGAGTCCTAGGCAAGCAGGCAGCAGCAAGTCAATCGGACAACAAGAACATGTTCACAATAAAATACAATTAAGAGAGAAGCAAATCACATTTAAAACAATAATCAAAATACACAAAAGTACGTAATTCAACTACTTAAAACAATTACATCTCTCAGTCACAAAATCATGCAGTTTACTCTTAAATTGCAATAAAGATATTTGGATCTGCAGCTTTAGTTTGGACTGGAACTCATTCCAGGACCATGGGGCATAATAAGCAAAGGATCCTTTACCAGCCTCAGTACGCACATTTGGGATTTTAAAATGCAAAGAAGAATGATATCTGAGTATATGGTTACTATGGGAAGCTATAAGGTATTCATTTAAATAAGTATATTCATATAATTTACATTGAATAGCCTTATATACCAGAATATACCAATGCTTCAACCTGCGTACAGCCAAAAAAGTCCAGCCTACCAAATCGCATAATATACAATGATGAGTATTAAATCTTGTATTTGTATTGTACCTCAATGCTGCATGATATAGCGAGTCCAGTTTACCTAAAGTTGATGGTGATGCAAACCTATATACTGCATCACCATAGTCAATTTGCGGCAAAAACATACAAGCAAGAAGCCTGTTTTTTTGTTTCCATAACATATATAACATGTGCATATCATAGTGACGTTTATAGCGTATTCCCATGCCCAACAGACAAGTGTGGAAACATGCACTCACCTCTGTCCAGCACATTGGCTTCCTTCTGTTTCTTTAATGCGGTCCTATTAGCATATGGTAAGGCATTGGTAATTAGAAACATGAGATGCAAATGTCTTCTAGGTGGACATTCAACACACACATAGCGCAATCAAATCTGAATTGGGCGAAAGCCCTAATTCGTATGAATATATCAATGTCTGCGCGATAATTGCGATGCTCTAGTTCCAATAGCAGCGCACCGCTAGTTCCAATAACTGCGCACCGCTGGCTCAAATAGTGTCGAAGTAACAGTCCACTGGAGTTGGGTACAATAGTACAAATGTACAATAGTACAGGCACCGGATGGGCAGATCAGTTATGTGTTTTATCACCGAGTATTGTATTGATACGATGGACAGCGGTAGTGTGTTTACATACACAGTTGTATGTGTTCTTCACTGCTCCACTGGCATATCCGCATCCAACGTGTGCCATCAAAGTATACAAATGAAGATTGATAGAAGGATGAAGAGGAGAGGGGGGTCACGGCACGACTTATATTAAAAAAAAAAAGTTATTTAGAAAAAAAACAAAACACAGTATCCAAAGCCTTTTTTAAAAATTTGACTTCAAAAATATACAGCTATGTCGGATCAGCTGGCCTTTAAAGAAACCTATATAGTATTTCCTTGTGATACAATACTGTCCGCATGCAATAAAGCAGTGGCGTTATTTGAAAACTCGGTGCCTAGCTATGGAGCCAGTTGTGTATTTGAATGGTCCGTATGTATGTGTGCACAATATATTGTGTGGTCTCGTTTGCTGTCATATCGGTACATACTGTGGCGACACCAATGATAGCAGCTTGTCGCATTACTAATGGTGACTGTCCATCATTCTGCATTCTCGCCTGGCTGTTGTGTGCAGTTGCTATATTGGTAGTGAATGCGCAGACAGTTTTGCGAGGCACAAACAGATTTGAGAATTGCTCAAAAAACTGCTATATTCCAATGTCTCGCAACTGCTTTGTGCCGTTTTGGAATATCTCTCATTTTGTGCCAAAGCACAGTTTTTTTGCAAGGCACAAATTTAGCGAGGGGATTGCGCAAAGATTGAAGATCAGGCTCCAAGTCTTTGTAATTTTTCAAAATTGTACTTATTTGTTAAAACAGAATTTTTTACATTAACTTGCTAACTTACCAGTGCTTGTCCTCTTTGACTGTCCCACACATTGCCCTCTCAACAGGTCCGACCTGAAGCTGATGGTAGTTAAGTATAAAATAGTTTAAATGTCCACACTGTATATATAAACAACAAAAAGATAACTTGTTATAAACTAAAAGGGCACTGTAATGAAATATAAATAATATACTGTTCATGCTTTTGCATTGTTAGTTGATTATCTAACAGTGTATGTAAGTTTCTTTTGACAGTGTCTAATTTGCCATGTGTCTTATATTGTAATAACTCTTTTTAAAAATTTTATTTTTCTAGGAACATTTTTTTTTGGGGGGGTTCATAGTATGGCTCTTTAAAAATAACATTCCTATAAAAAATTGTAAGATACCTTTAAATAAAGTAAATGTCTGTATGTTTTCCGTATTTGACTTGGAATTGGTTAGTCATTTATCTTGGACAGATTTTTAAATAAGGCACCTACAGTACATACTGAATTAGATGTTTCTATTCAGTGAATGAAAAAAAAAATCTAAAAGCTGTTTTCAGTAGAAACAAGTCTTTAGTCAATCTGAAATATATGTGAAACCTGGATTTAAAGTGGATTTTTTTAAACCTGGATTTTTTTTTTTTAGCTAGATTGCTGCTCATTCAAGATGCCAGGTTTACTACTTGCATGCATTGACTGATAGATCATGCATCATCAACAGGGTTTTACGGTGTCTTAACTTTTTCCGCTGGCCTCATTTTAATCACGTTTTACCAGCAGCTTATATTCTGGAAGTGTAGTAACTGTATTCTCATCCACTCCAATGTTGTATGTGGCCATATTCAGTACATTTCCTCCTTATGTTGCTGACTTACAGATTCAGTTTTCTGAGCATGTATACTCAAGAAACAGTGGTCCAGCACACATCCTGAAATTGATAACTATTTATATGTGCATGTACGTATTGTTGTCCCAATCAGAAACAAACAAACAAACAAACAAAAAAAAAAACATTGCATGTATTCGGATTCAATTTTTCACTCGTAAACAACTAAACCATTTCTCTAAATCATCCGTACAATCTTGAGATCCACATTCGAGGCATAAGCCATTTTGTGTGCAATTTATTTATTTATTACTTCCCAGGATACATTCCAGGATACTATTCAAATGCAGCATGTTTTTTTCCAGGAGGCATTTAGGATCCTTCTAACAATACAATTTAATCCTAAATAATGTCCCAATGGTTAGCACAAATTATTTTCTGTTTTTTAAACGTGACAAAACTAGACATGAAACTTTACCAGTACACTGCTCCTGTTTATGACAGTACAAACAGTTACATTAACGTTCTGAGTTTTCTCTTACTAGTATTTTTTAATGTGTCACTGGTGCAAACTGAACAAAAATATATTTACTAAAACTGCTATCATTTTACAGGTAGTTTCATTTTATTGTAAAAGTGTTTTCTTGCTGATTGGTTATTACTGCCAGTTATATCATTGTAGACTTATGAGACACAATTACTTGTTCATCATTTGTTCACATTCTCTGATTAATCGAACAAAGATATTTTTAGATAAATTGTTGGAGCAAGAGAACATGTCACTCTATTCCTACATTCCCTTATTTCATTTATGTTATAGATTATACTTCTGATATCCAAAGAGTGTTTTTTCTTCACTACCAAATTCTCTCCTACTATAGTATTGCTGTCATTACTGAATATGAACAGTCAAGATCCAGAACAAGACTTCTGTAGTAAATTGCTAAGCTATGAAGTGCATCAATATTTAATTGGGCTTTTACTTAACACAGACACATTATTTAAAATCTGTTTGACCTAAAAACTGACAAAAGGGTATTTTAATCCTAAAACCATTACATACCACAAGAAATCTTGGTCTGATGTATTTTCATTGTCTGTGAACAGGGGCGGCAGCAAGGGAGGGCTTGGCGAGGTTGAAGCCCCCCCAATTTGTACCTTATCCCCCCCCCCCAAGCGAAATCACTAAGACAAGCTTCTTTTCTACCGCTGTTTTTAAGTAAGCGAAGCCATACGAAGCTACACACTGTCTCACGTTAACCTAAGCAAACACAGAAGGCCGGCTTTTCACTTGTGAAAATATATTTCTATACCTTACCTTAGAACAAAGATCCTTGTATCACTATTTTTAACATTACTACTAAATTATCTACTGGACAAATTTATATTCTTGAATTTATAACTTTACCAAGCACTTTACTTTTGACACAATTATTATACCAAATTAATCATGCTATATTGCTTATTCAAAATAGTTTTTTGCTGTTTAAATACATCGCGCAAACTCTTGCATATCTATTTGTGTTTCATTCATTTATGCTTATCAATGTTCCAAAAACGGCATGTCTGTGATGAAAAATCCCAGTTTCACTTTCTTGTTATCATTTTCGAAGGTAAAACACATACAGCACACGTTTAAATGTCTGCTGTTCACCCAGATCCAATTATCTGACACGGAAAATGGTTCAAATGTATTTTATGCGTGCCTGCACAAAGTGGGGTGGAGCCCCCTCAATTTTTTGTTCTGCCCCTCTTAGCCCCCACATCAGGGAAAGTCTGACACCGCCACTGTCGGTGAACTAGTTAAAGGCAGTGAAGCATGTCTAAATTGTTGTGACATTTCCTCAGCCCAACTATTACCTGTGAGATGGGAATAAAAATCTGTGCATTTACACAGGATCTCACATTGATGTATATGCTGCTGATATTAATTGATGTAATGGATAAGCTTGCCTCTCATGAGAAAAAGCTCATCTGCTCATAGTGTTAAGAGAAAAAAACAAACGATTTTCTGAACCTGCTTGCTCTATGTGGCTGTTTTGGTTTAAAAACCAGCAAGACCTTTGAATTGTGTTTCTGTCATGTTGTACTTTTTGGACACAGAAAAAATGGAATTTGATTTATAAGCTCAGAGTAGACTGATTAATGTAAACTGGGCCATTTCCGAATTACAACAGCCAAGACAATCACGGTCCTCATAATGGTCTCACATAACTGCAATCGCTACATCTGCTTCAATACATCATCTTTGTTCCACTGTTTGAATAGATTCCACTCACTGCTAAGGGCAATACTATCATTTTACTGTGAGCTAGCTATAACTGGTTGTATTGTATTTTAACTCTGGTTATTATAAATACAAATAAATGCAAACATAGATTACTACAGCAATATCCACTATGCTTTGTTCTTGTAGAGCAGATCAACATAGATTAGCACCTGATTCGCTGCTGCTCGTCAAAAAGCTGCGCTGCTATAGGCTTAGAGCATGTCCCGCAACCCAATAAGCAGTCTAGACTCTGCAGACTCCTCTTCAGTTCACTGACATTGATTTCCATGTGAACTAAAAGCAACCTTGATAAGTAAAAAAAAAAAAAAAAAAAAAAAAAAAAAAAAAAGCTATTTTTAAAATAAAGTTGAATCTTTTTGTGATATTTGAATGTTTTATTATTAAATCAATCTGGACTAGTTAAATCTAGGTTTAACTGCAGTTTTTTTAAAATTAGTAATAGTGCTTGCTAGAGGTAGTTTACCTTGACTTTCATTAGTGTCCTTTTCCTTCCGCCTGGGATATACAACTTCCATCCCGTCAACCGCCAGACAATAGAGTCTTCATTGATGGTGCTATGGCGTAAAGTGAATATTTACGTGGAAGTTTAAAAAAACAGTTTACCTTGCTTTTGTGTAATATTCCTTTTTATTTGAGCATTGTTTGATGCAAAACTCTCTGGATTATCATGCCAGTTTCTTACTTCGTGTGCTGATGTAATTGCTTTACGAAGGAGATTGTGACACGATCATACTGATTATGTGTGGATTGCCCCTTTATTATTGCTGCTCCAGCTTGTTGCAAGGAGAAGGATTGTGAGGGTGGTTTGGGGTGGGGGTGGGGGTGTGCAAGCCCATGTACAATAAAGAGCATTGGCGCACAGATGCATCTTATTTCAGTGTAAACCCCTTCAGCAGCAATCTGTCTCCCAAATGTGCTTCTGGATGAAGTACAAAGTTGTTTTTCTCTTGACATTTATTAATAATTGAAACAACACTGGTTTACAGTTGGACTATATTTTTCAGAATGTGTTTATTTATGTGTATATGTACCTGTGCAAGCCACTCATTCAAACATACAGGAAACAGTAGAGTTGATGAAACTACACATGTACACACAATTTGCGTGCCAATGACCTCTGTGATTCATGAGCTATCCTGATTGGTCAAAACAGGTCACATGGGGGTGTTGATAGTACAGTATATCACCATGGGTCAACACTTTTTTTCAAAAAGGGGCAAATCACTGGTAGATATCCATACACCAGTAGAATTTAGAAGAAAAAAAACAACATATTCAAATTTATCGGAATAAACATGACTGACGAGATTTATGTAAATGTTGACCTTTTGGGAAACTGAAGTGTACATGAGATATTGAATGCGTCTGAATTGGACACCAATTATTAAAGTATTGAAAAAAGCAAAAGTATTCAAATTAATTCAAAACTCTGCATTCTGATCGCATGATGAAAATGGCTAATTAAAATGTAATGAACAAACCAAGAACTACAAGAAGTATAACGAATCAGATTAAGACAAACTGCTCTTTCAGTGGCAACATCTATAAATTGCTTTTTTTTTTTTTTTTAATTAATGCATTTTTGGTTTTATTAAAAAAAAAATTATATAGAACTAGTTTTAGGCAGAAGGATATTTAATAAAAATTAATTTTTTGTTAATTGAAAAACGTTTTCAATTTACTACTTTAACCCATTTTATAAGCGCAATAAGGTACTTCAGTCTGTTATATACTCTGATATCACCTCGCTCAGGGTGCATTGCAAGATATCCCACACACTGTCATGCCTTATTGTTTACTTGTTTAACATTAAGTTTATTATTTTATTAACACATAATGCTAAGCATTAATAGTGTTAGTCCAGTCCAAATAAATATTACTAATAGTTTAATCTTTTTTTATTTCATTTTCATGCTAAACAGTTGAAATTCTACCTAACTGCACACATATTTGCCATACCATACAGAAATGCCAACGTTCCATCACAGCTTCCTGTGGGACAAGCATAGTGGGTGGAGCATGTGAGTGATGTGTCTGATTTTGGGTGTCTTGCAGGCAACACGTGAGATATGGCATCTCTGCACGTCCTATGCTTGTACTTTAGAACATGCTTTTACCCCTGCAACTCCCTGCTGAGTGGCCCCCTGTACCTCTTGCGATATTGAAGAATAGAAAACACACTGAATAACTTCTTGGGTTTACACAGCTGAGAACCATTTTTGGGGGTCTTAGTGGTAGAAAGCGTATACCTTTAGATTGAAAACTGTAACCATCATGCAATTGAAGTTTTAAATTACATGATGGATACTTCAATTGGGCTGAAGCTATTCCCCTTTCAGATCAAGAAGCTGTTAACGTAGCCAGAGTGGTGGCGGAACTATTTATTCTGAGGTTAGGAGCTCTCCATAAGATACTTCAAGGTATGAAAATGTTGCAGGGCTGTCTGCACTGCTCTGCAAATTCTGCAGTTCAGAAACAAGAAAAAGCCTTTAGATGGCAGAAATAATTTTATGATTTAAGGGTGGCTGGACCAGTTTATAATGAGGGAGAGAAGGTATGGGTGAGGAATACAGCTGGGAAGAGGGGGAGGTGCCTTAAATTTCAGAGACATTATAGTGGGCCATACACGGTCCTGTAAAAGCTTTCTGAAGAGCTTTACCGTATGGAAGATCGTGAGGGAGTTAAAGTAATCCTCTATAATCGCCTCAAACCACCAGTGCCAAGCCTTCAAATTGAAGAGATTTTCCATTTGGTGTCAGGGCATGGAGCTAGACGCCCTGTCCTGCCCAGTGGCAAGCATCCTATATTACCGCTGGTCCTGCCCAGTTCGGCCTATGGTTGACAACCCTCAAAATGCACTTGGCAGCTATCTCTTCATACCAGGCGTGGGCTGCAAATATAGTTCTACTTTTGTAGAGTTGATACAGTTCTGAAACCTGAAGTGGGTGTGTATGTGTTGAAGTGTACATGTATATCCAGAAAGTCACAAAAATTACTGTGCCGCAAAATGGAAGTCCAAACAGTTGTGTTAGTGCACGTGTGTTGGTCCTTTGGAAAGTAGATTGGTAGCAACAAGTGGACACGCTCTCTGCACTTCTCCACAACAGAAAACAAATCTAACAGTCGAAATTATAAGGTTAAAAACATCTTTTATTAAACGACAAACAAAATGCTAACATTTCAGTCCTTTAGACTATCACCACTGCTTCAGAGTCAAATAAATCACAGGCTTAAATACCTAACATTGAGGTGACAAATACTGCACATGTGCGCCCCCCCCAAACCCCCCCCCCCCCCCTTTAAGGTAAAACAATTAGCAATTATCAAATACTATATATATGATTGAATATTAAATTTAAATCAAAGAGCAAAAAACAGAAAAGAAAAAACTAAAAACAAGATAACAAACAAATTAAGTTTGGGGAAGAAAAGGGCATTCAATAAACAATTAGAATATTCATCCGAAAATACATAAATGGCAGACAACACAGAATAAACAAGTTATGCTGATACATGTCTGTGTCAATATTAGTATGCGCACACATGTATACACACACACCTCAGTCCATGCAAATAACAAATACTGTAGACTATCAAATAAAACAGGACAAATCAAAATCTTCCTCAGCCCTGCAGGTTACACTGTTTTAATGTAAAAAAATCAATTTAGATTCACATTGTAGCAGTTTTTGTTACCAGCTCTACTAGACTGTGATAATTTCTGAATGGCATAAAGGTTTAAGTTGAAACAGAGTGTTGCACATCTATAACGTGTCTCTCTGTTGGGGATTCTAGATCACCTCTATGAACAGCACTCTCATGTTCGTTACTACAAATCCAAAGCTGTCAATTGGTCTTTCCTATGTATTGCAAATTACATGGTGTGGCAAAGTGCCCGCCCGTGTGTATTTTGTGTATGTGTTGTGTTTTAATGTTGGTGTATAGTTATTGGTACACAGGATATAAACGGGTCTGTGTAACACAAGTGTATAAAATGTATATTTGTATTTAGGAACGAGGATTGCACAGCACTTCACGTGCAGGTAAAAAGTAATAATATGTGAGCATGGGGAATTGCACTTCATTAATTCACGTGCAGTTGTACCGAGACTCCAATTGAATGACTGATTAGCAGTCGAGTCTGTGTACAGCTGCATAAAAGCAACATGTTTTCACCCACTCTGGGTTGTGTGTTCGGTGAGTGGAGAACAGGATTGGAGACGGAGGTAAAGAGAATAATAATAATAATCGTTAAAAGAAGCTCACCGTGTTTTGTCTGTATTGTCTGTTTCTTTTGGCTACCATTGCCTTGTCCTGTGTTTTTTGTTTAATACAACAGTTTATTTTCTGTCTGTTCTGTTCACTCATTAAATGCTGAGCGAAGCCATTCGCTCAGCTCAACCAAACTCCACCTCTCTCTTTGTTTATTTTCCTGTTTCTGGTCGGACGTCCCCCACTCCGGCCGTCTTTGTGACACATGGGCACGAGAGAAGGTTGATGAAATTAACCGGACCACAAGTAATTAATTGCTTAATGTGGTATTGTTTGTGTGTTACTGAACTAATATACATGTCTGTCTATTTTGGCATTTTCACAAGCCACACAAAAACCATTAGATCCATCCAAAATGCCAGATCTGTTCTTACTTGCACATGTATCGTATTAAAAATCTTTTTACCAGTGTTGTCTGTAGATAAGACATGCCCATGTTTTTTCAATTTTTTTCTTTTTTTTTAAATCTCCAAGCTATGTGAAGCATATGTTGTACAACAAACACAGGAGAAATTGTCCTTATGGTTTTTGTAGCACTAAGAAGTTGATTTGTTTTGATATAAGTCTTACTCAGTACCACACTAGAAGGTGATATCCAGAAGAAAAAAACCCGTAAAAAATAAGAAACACTTTTCATTTGTTTATATTCTATCATCATTTTTTCACCTTGTAGCACATGAAAAAAGAGCCAGATTTTTTTCCAGTGCTTCCCCAACAGGTCTACTACACTGGATTGAATAAATTGAACTGATTGAATAAAGTGATCAAATTCTACATGAGTTTTTACAAAGCTTGGCCCAAGGGTCCCCAAACCTCTCCAAAAATTAATAATGTGTAAATCTTTATGGCCAGTCATACACTAGTTTCTTGAACAAATTCTAAAAGGGAGGTTACCTTCTGGCACCTTACATGCTATACACTGCCACATGAATTAGATTTTGTAATCCTCTTTTTTACTTATTTGTCCAATATTTCATTCAAAAGGTGGCCTTTTTGGAGAGCTTTGGGGTGCCCGAAATGTATTCATGATAAGTATGCATGACAAATACTCTCAGTTCATATGCCACAACTGTCAGACACATTGCTCTCACAAATCTGTGCAGGGGAATGTTGTGTTTGTGCTGGAGAATGTTGCTACTGAGATTTTTTTGTAGCTCTGAATTTCAGTACCTGACTGTATTTTTGTTACTCACTTGTTTGAAAGTATGTAAATGTCAAGAAGCAAAATAATGAGGTGATTTTTTTCAAAATAAAGTGGTTACACTCATTCAAGCACTGCTGACAGGTGAACACGTGTTGATTACTGGATAAAGGCATCTGCTAAATGTCTACAATAATAATAATAATAATGAGATTGCAGACACCTTTGCTGCTCCAAATCAGGCTGCCAGACTGAAAACACATCAGTTCCTTTCATCTTTACTTTGATTGATATGTGGCAAACAAAGGAACTGAGTAAGTGATTGTTGGAGCAGGCAGACAGCTTATCTTGAAAGGCTAAGAAACCTACACTGTCTCTAGGTGAAATATAAAAAAGTTTGCTAAACACTCCCATGCAATAATCTAAATCAACGAACATCAATGAGAAAATAATAAAGACCGCCGGGAAGAAACAATCACTTCTTGCAACTTGCATTGCATAGTAAAGATCAGGGACCGTATATAGCAGCACAGCACAGATGAGACATGGTGTTACTCTTTACTATGCAATAAAAATTGTTAAAAAAATGTTATTTCTATGTGCCCCTTGAGAGTCAAATGGTTACATTTTCTAATAACATTTACAGTAAAAATGCAAATTGAAAATTACGCATAATAATAATAATAATAATAATAATAATAATAATAATAATAATAATAATAATAATAATAATAGTGTGGATCCATTATACTTACAAATCCTGAAGAGGCTCCAATCCATCTTCAAATGCTCCTTCACAGACGCTGAATCAGCGCTCTCCAACCCAGAAAGTTGATCATTTTCGCAGTCACTTTCACTATTATCCATCTCCTCCAAAACTTCAAAAAGACTGAATCGACTTCTTTTGGGATGCTTTGGAACACTGCTCGTCATTTCGTTCGATTTGATAAATTTTACAAATTGAAAAATGATCAGAAAACGGTAAGAAACCTTGATCCTAAGCGCGTAATACTGTGCTCTCGCTTGCAAATATGTGTCTTGTTTACATACGCACATCGATTACTCTTCAATGGATTAGGTTACAAACAAAGTCAAGATATGATTGGACAGCTACAACGTGATCAAGGAGATTTCACCATGAACAGATACATGTAAGGCCAAAGCAGCGAAATACACAGCTAGTCGATCAGAGTTGTTTTTGAACCATGAGGGACTAGAAACACTGCGAAGGGAATATCTCAGCGGTGAAATGACGAATTCGAAAAATTCCTTCACTGTTTAACGATAGGAAAACAACGTTTCAGATATTGAGTCAGTTTTTTGCTGTTTTGCTTTTGTAATAATATTACAGATGATTTTTGAAATATAATGTGTAATTACAGTACCATGTTCCGCCCGCGGAACAGGGGGGCGTAAGAGGTTAAGTGGCCTCCACCTGTGTTATTGTAGTGAGTCACATGATTTCAGGATAAATTCAGCAGTTCCTGTAGTTTCCCTCTGCTGGGTAGTGCATTTCAAAGCAAGGGCTCAATCATCAGCACCAAGGCGCTTTAAAAAGAACTCCGGGACAAAAGTTGTTGAAAGGCACAGATCAGGGGATGGGTATAACAAAAATATCAAAGGCCTTGAATATCTCTTGGAGCATGATCAAGATGATTATTAAGAAGTGGAAGGTGTATGGCACCACCAAGACCCTGCCTAGATCAAGCTGTCCCTCCAAAATGGATGACCGAGCAAGAAGGAGACTGATGAGAGAGGCTACCAAGAGGCCAATGGCAACTTTACAAGAGCTACAGGCTTTTATGGCCAAGACTGGTCAAAATGTGGATGTGACAACAATATCCCAAGCATGCCACAAACTGGCCTGTATGGTAGGGTGGCAAGAAGGAAGCCATTACTCAAGAAAGCCCACCTTGAATCCCGTTTGAAGTATGCAAAAAAAAAAAAAACACTCAGGAGATCTGTAGCCATGTGGCAAAACTTTTTGTGGTCTGACAAAACAAAAATTGAACTTTTTGGCCTAAATGCAAAGCGTTATGTTTGGCGCAAACCCAACACAGCACATCATCCAAAGAACACCATCCCTACTGTGAAGCATGGTGGTGGCAGCATCATGTTATGGGGATGTTTCTCATCGGCAGGGACTGGGGCACTTGTCAGGATATAAGGGAAAATGAATGGAGCAAAGTACAGAGAAATCGATCAGGAAAACCTGCTGCCCTCTGCAAGAAAGCTGAAACTGGGATGGAAGTCCACCTTTCAGCATGACAACGACCCAAAGCACACAGCCAAAGCTGCACTGGAGAGGCTAAAGAACAAAAAGCTAAATGTCTTTGAGTGGCCCAGCCCGACTTAAATCCAATCGAAAATTTGTGGCATGACTTGAAGATTGCTGTCCATCAACGCTCCCCAAGGAACTTGACAGAGATTGAACAGTTTTTTAAAGAATGGTCAAATATTGCCAAATCTAGGTGTGCAAAGTTGGTAGAGACCTATCCCAACAGGCTCACATATGTAATTGCTGCCAAAGGTGCTTCCACCAAGTATTAACTCAGGGGGGTAGAGACTTACCCAATTATGATCTTTCAGTTTTGTATTTAATATGATTTTTTTTCTCAATAAAAACTTTTCCCCCTTAACAGTGTGGAGTATGGTGTGTAGATAAGTGGAAAAAAAAATCTCATTTAAATGCATGAATCTCTGAGGCACTGACACAACAAAATGTGAAAAAAAGTTCAAGGTGGTGTGGACTTTCTATAGACACTGAAATACAGACATATAGAAAGATATGTACAACATATCGAAACGTTGGGCAGCTGGCTCTTTGAGCTAATATATATATATAATATATAATTTGCACTGAGCGAGCGTTTTTGAGAATAGCAAGGGGTTAAACTTTTCACTAAGTGATTTATTGCTGCCCAGATTAAGTGGGGCTCCACAGACTCTGTACAGTATATATTTAAATGCTCATTCACCTTGTTTTACTGACAGATCCATTTTTAATTTTTACTGACTAGTAAAATTGGATGCTATGTTGCGTTCGTGAAAGTATTGTCACATTGTTTTAGCGACAACTGACAGGAGGAAAGAGACCCCATTGGGGCTGGCAAAGGTTAGCTACCCTGGTCGGCATTATCCAGCTCTTTGTTTTCAAAAGTAAACAGGATGCTGGAGACACCTGCCCAAGGCTTCTAAGAAATTAAAGAGATAAATACCCCTAGAGTCTGCGAGAGCGGGGGTGGAAGATGTCTCAACATTGGATAACATGGTTAACGACTTAAGAACGGAAACAGATATGAGTATGGAGAGTACTTCACAAAAGACTAGTTCAAGATCTGCAGTTAGCAAAGACATGGAACTCCAGGTTTCTGTCTGCGGCTGGAGCAAGGAGACCCAATGGCCAGGGGTTTGAAGATTCAACAAGGGAGAATGAAATGTTTGAGGAAGAAGGGACAAGGGCCTCGCATTGATCAATACTTCTTATGAAGTCAGTCAAGTCAGTCAAATTAAATCCAGTGACAGGAAGCAAACCACAGTTCGCAGGATATCAGCACCCCTGTCATAGAGGTGACGAGGACTTGCGGGGATACAACTAGTGATGAACCTAATGATCCTTGCGAACCCGGTCAGATGAACCAGTGTAAGAGAGAAAAGAACCTCAACTGGCACAAGCCTGGAGTTAAAATGGCTTGTGAGAAAGCTGCATGGGACACAGTAAACACGGATCTCTGTTTTACTTTGGAAAGGTTAAATGGAACAGTTGAAAAGCAGCTGGATAAATTTGGGGACATCATCTATATGGAAGAGAGAGGTTTAGATTTGAAAAAAGGAAGGAAAAAAGTACAAACTATTCCTAGAAAGTCTAGACGGCAGCAGGAGATTGAACGCTTAGTTAGAGAAAGGAGGCAGTTGAGGAAGCAATGGAGAAAAGCAGAACAAAGTCAGAAAGAGGGACTCAATCTGTTACAAAGGGTCATAAAAGATAAGCTTGCAACATTGCGCAGAGCTGAGCGCCTACGAAAACACTACAAAAAGAAAGAGCGTGCGAGAACTAACTTTTATAAAGATCCATTCAAATTTGTAAAGAAGATATTCACCAGTGAGAAAAATGGCACACTAAAATCATCTAAGTTTGAGCTGGAGAGATATTTGGAGGAAACACATACAGATTAAAAAAGGCAGGTGCCTATGTCAATTCCTTCAGACATCCCACCTATAAATCCACCGGAATACCAAATGGAGGACTGTGCACCTAAGACTTTCACTAGGCCATTCCAAAAGTATAAATTTATTGTTCTTCAATCATTCTGATGTAAACATGCTTGTGTGTTTCAGATCATTGTCTTGCTGCATGACCCAGCTGTGCTTCAGCTTCAGCTCATGGACGGATGGACTGACATTCTCCTGCAGAATTCTTTGCTACAGAGCAGAATTCATGGTTCCTACAAAGTCGTCCACATCCTGATGCAGCAAAGAATCTGCAAATCATGACTCTACCACCACCATGCTTGACCGTTGGTATGAGGGTCTTACTGTGGAATGACAGAGCCCATGTTGGCCAAAAAGTTCCACTTTTGACTCATCTGTCCATACAACAGTGTTCCAAAACTCAAGGATCACCCAGGTGCTTTTTGGCAAACTTGAGACAAGCATTCATGTTCTTCTTAGAGAGCAGTGATTTCCGCCTTGCTACTCTGCCATGAATCCCGTTTTTGCTCAGTGCCTTTCTGAGGGTGGAGTCATGAACACTGACCTTAGCCAAGGTGAGAGAGGCCTGCAGAGCCCTAGGTTCTTTGTGACTTCCTGGACGATTTTACACCTTGCTTTTGGAGAGATTTTGGCAGGACGGCCACTCCTGTCCAAAACTTTCTCCATTTGGACAATATAACTCTGATTGATTTGGTGGAGCCCCAGAGCCTTAGAAATGGCTTTGTAACCCTTTCCAGACTGATAGGCATAAAAAACTTTTTCCAGAGGTCTTCAGGAATTTCTTTTGATCCTGGCATGATGTACCTCTAGAACCTGTGTGCTGACAACTTCACTCTGATGGTAAGGGCCAAAGTTAGTCAGATTTATATTGGGCAGGGCTGGCCCAAATCAGGCCTGATTGTTAACCAAAGTATTCAAACAGCTGACCCTAATTATCCCTTTAATTGGGTTGAGTTAACTAGGGGTGCAATAACTTTTTCACACCTGAAGATTGCATGTTTGATTACCTTGCACACCAAACAAATGAAAGAAGCACCAAACTTGTGTAATTTTTTCCTCTCAGACTCCCTCTATATACTACTACAACCCACAAAAAGATCTGACCAAATTCAATATGAAAAATATGCAAAAATGCAGAAAAGCAGACAGGGGACAAATACTTTTTCACATCACTGTGTGTGTGTGTGTGTGTGTGTGTGTGTGTGTGTGTGTGTATATATATATAATAAAGGAGCCAAGACTCACTCACGCTCATAGCCCCGTTAAATTAATACCCAGGACACAGAAATGGCTTTTTAAGTGCAGACACACTAATTTTAATAAACAAAAACGAAAAAGAAAACAAACCCAGTTCGTCGTACTAACTAAACACAGGACAGGAACCTAACTTTTAAACAGGACAGCTAAGCTGTTTGCCTGTTAAAAATTGAACACCAAACAAACAAAATAAAAACACACGTTTTTAACTGCACAAAAAGACTTTTCACTCTACCTTTTTTCTACAGCTGTATACACGCGCACAGTCGAGCTTCTTCACACACGTCAACCCAGAACAGACAGGCTGCACGTCTTTTAAACCCTGCACTGGCACCAATTTACAATAATTACCAGGTGTGGATGATAATTAACAAAACACCTTATAATAAACGAGCATTTACACGTTTCAGCAGGGAGGAATTGAACACTCTCCCTGCTCACAATATATATCTATATCTATCTATCTATCTATCTATCTATCTATCTATCTATCTATATATATATATCTATATATTATATATATATATATATATATATATATATATATATATACTGCTGTGCAAAAGTCTTTGACATTTTGCATTTTTCTACTCTGCTGCATAAGGAAACTAAAACTTTGTGTTCAATGCAAATATCTTTATGAAAAATAAAATCTTACTCAAATAACCACATTTATATGCAATATACCTTGATATAAACTAACAGCGAGCATGTCCACCCTTTTCCTTCAAAACCATTGAAATTCTGCTTGGGACACTTTCAAATAATTTTGTTATAAATTCTTGTGGAATGGTGTTCCGGGCCATTCCATGTATTGAAATCCAGCTTCCTCTTTCTTTTGTTTTAATTATTGTTAATAGAAAGCTTGTAAGATTTCAGGCAGGAAATCTGCAGTACAAATGGCTGCTATATTCATAGGTTAATTACCAGCAGTATAATTAAACGGGTATATATACCTATTCCTCAATACCCCTTACAAGAGTTGTAACCAATGTCTTTAACCAGCAATATTTATAACAATACAATGGTAAATAACAGTTTTGCAAATTTCTTATTCCTACTTATTGTTTTGTTTATTTTCCACTCAAATGTAAGCTGAAGATTCATGTTGCTATACAGTACATCAGAAGTTACCCAAAGTAATTCAGTCTTTAATTATTAATTATATATTTTTAAATTTCTTATTTATATTGTTTTGGTTGTACAGTTGAGCACTACACTTTCTTTTCATATGTTTAATGTGTATATGTATATGTCATTTGACTCATCTTTGGTTGCTATTTATAAAGTCTGTTTTTATTTTTGTTTTATTAACTGTAACAGGTTATATGCTGGCTTGATTTTAGCCATATGAACTGAGCAAGCCAGATGGGCTACATTGCCTAATGTTACATTTCTTCTATTATTATAATGCCCCAGATTAAATAAATGTATGTTCCTTTAAATAAATGAGCTACTTAAACTAAATAATGAATACATTTCCTATAGCCAGTAGATTAATTATGTCATGAATGGCATCATTGCTGAGTCATATGTGATGTCATACCTATGCTGCGTCATGGTGCAGCTCAGTTAAGGTTGTGTATCAGACTTAACGAGTGGTTTATTCACTTTTGAGGTTTTTGTTTGAACAACCTTGACATTACTTGACGTTGGATATATATATATCTATATATTTATAATATATAAGATATATATTATATTATATAATATATATATAAAGGGGCATTTCAACATGGACCTAAGAAAATAAAAAAGAATATTACAAAGAGTTTCCGAGTGCCTGAGTTGTGGGAGTAGATTTAAAAACTTTCCTCTAGGGTATGTTGGAGACGGGAGACGAGGAGTTGTCAGAGGCTTTTACAGCAAGGGCTCCTTTCCCCGGATATTGCTCACAGGACTGTAGCATGCAGGACATGTGAATTGCTATACATACTCATGGCAAGGTCTGGTCTTAAGTTTGTCCAAGGTTAATACTGAACACATATAGGAAGACATATATGCTCTATGAAAAAAAGTCATTACCTCAGGACCTCTGTCCTGTAAAGGTCAAATGTGAAACTGGTTTATAACTCTTTAGAGAATGCAGGTAGGGTCATGGTTACGATAGAAAAACTCTTCAACCTTCAGAGTTGTATAACCTTATGGGAAGTAATGTCCACGACTAAAGCTGATTGGTCACATGGACGGCGACCCATAGAGACTAAGAAGTAGTAAAGTTGTTTGCAACTCTAGTTAATATTAAAGACATAGAAAACCATATACAATCTATCCAAAATTAGCTTTGACTTTGACCTTTGACATCTCCTGAAAGGTCAGGCTATTGTTATAATTTAGATAAATGTTTTCATTTATTTATTTATTTGTTTTTAGAAATGTCCATTCTAATTTAATGTATTTTTATTTTGTGCTTTGATTTTATTTTCATTTCAAGTTCTATTTAAACAATTTTGCCTGTTTTATACTTCTTGAGACGGAAAAGCAGGACTGCAACCAGAAAAGTGTGGGGTTTAGTCTGTGTAGATTAAATACTGTTAGATTGTGTCTGGATACCCCAGACATACAATTAATATCTTATGAACAAGTTCAATCCAGAAGTTTATCAATCGGAAAACATTTTTAAACGTCATAATTTATTATAGGTATAAACCATAACTAGATTCAGGTATGTCACAAACAGTAGCTCTATCCTTTATATCCTAGAGCCCATTGTTGTATGACAATTTTTGCATCAGAAAAAAACAAAGCCTGTTTAGCTAGGTTATCTTGTTCTGTTCATTTTTTTTTTAGATTAATTTTGTGCTGGAGGCAGATGTTTCAGATGAGGGTTGGGTTCTCTTCAATTCAACTGTAGCTCTAGGCAAGAACTTCCACTGTAGCTGAACTACCACTAACCAACCAAAACATGTCCAAACTTTTCAGTCTCCTATTGGACTCATAGGGACCCTTTTGTTGTTAGGTGACCTTTCAGTAAACAAACCAAAAAAATTCCTGTGCTTTCTAATTGCTTCTATAACTACATATATTAAAGAAATTTTAAATAAATAAAGACAATTTACACTAGTTCATTGTGTGTTTTCACATGTGGACTTTAATTGATACATAACATTTTTAACAGTAAATATTTTCAATACATTTTTTTCCTTCATAATAACATATTAACATATATTATTAACATTATTTACATACATATTAAGGAAAAGGGGGGTGGGGGGTGGGGGGAATGTACAGGGGAGAATACGCCTTATCTATATGCAATGGCTTAGCAGGTAAGAACACAACTACATTGCAACTGTACTTTCAGTTTATATAGTCTGAAGGGAAATTAAACTGAAAAAGCAGTTTTGATCAAAATACTTACATATTTTTATTATAACAAAATGAAAAGTACACTTGCACTACAGTGGAAGTTATTGCCTACAGCTACAATTGAATTGAAAAGAACCCAACCCACAGAGAATTGAGCTTTCTCAATGCTACACAATGGAGGTATAAGGCAGAATGTCTGTTGCAGCGCAGACCGCCATCCTGAGCTGGGTCAACAATGCCCTATTGCCCTATTCTGCCTATTATTATTAAGAGGTCAATCCTCAGATAAGAAGTTATTTCCCTACTTCAGATGTGTCCAGAACTTTCTAGGACTATCACCTCATGACAGAAACTATTAATGGTTAATTGTTTTGAGGGGTCAAGAATTCTTAGTCAGTTCCTCCTTCAACAACCTTCTTGTTCTGCTTAGAAAAGGCTGTCTCTTGAAGTTATAGTGAATCTCAGTGTCATCTGATTTTGTTAGAATTACATATAGACACATTAAAATAAGTCATAAACCCTCATACCAATACTCATATTTTGTCCTATTCCCTTCCTTCATTTAGGATTTGTACAAAGAAATAAGTGGCCCAAGGATATTTATCCTTTCCCAGATAATGCTCATAGGACTGTGGAATGCAGCACATGAAAACAGATCCTGGTATTACACCTGCAGCGCCACTCTGGATCTGTATTCACAGTGTACTTACAAATCTACAGTAAGTAAATCAGAATTGTAAATATTTATTTCATAAAGTTAAATAAACATGACACTTGTTGAGGGGGTGCCCCTTGTCTGATTGGCATATTAACTTCAAAGACTGAACAAGAAGCTGGGATGCGAATAAGAAAACTAAAAGAATAGACTAGAATAAGAAGCCAACTTCAGCTTCCTATCTTTATTGTGTATACCTAGATGCTAACCTGGCATGTAAATTAAATGAGAAGTGGGGCATGTCATTCTTCCTTTTATTTGATAAGATTAGCAGATGTAGGGTGTGTGAATCAGTTGGTATTGTTGTAATGGGCACAAACAGAGATAACTGAATGCAAAGTAGCAGAAGACAATCTACAGAGAAATATTTTAGAAGTATGCTTCAATTAAAACAATTTTTCTACAGTAATTTGCATTAATTTGCATAACAAGAACCAAAAAAGATTAGCCATTTACGTGATTTCGAACAATCAATGGTCAATCTTTTTTTTTAATCATTACTCCCCATAGATGTACAAACGATAGAAGCAAACTGTAAATGGAGATTGAACTCATGATTTAAAGTTTTGTTAATGTTGTGCTAATATTCATTTAATTTCAACGAACATTTTAGTGAGTTGTTCGATGTATCACCAGAAATAGCGCTTATGTTATAAACTGTATTGTGTATGAACTTTATGAATTATGCTTTCATATGCTGTTTACAGTTTGTTTCTATCATGTGTCCATCCAAAGTTATTAAACTTTGAGCTTTTAATTATTACAACCAGCGCTACTTCCTATGGGTGGGATCAGAGTGGGAGGACCTTGGCGATTGAGTCTTTGTAGGGGTGGAGTTAGTGTTTATGAGCTTGGATCCATGAGCCTGGATGCATGAGATGGGGTACGTACCGGCTGCAGCTATACACTACTGTATTTGCGAGGGAACCCAGAAGTTAAGCTTTTTGCCTGTCAATATATTTCATTGTTGAAATGCTTTTAGAGCTTTTTTTAGTGCCACTGCAGCAAGACAAGCTGTTAAATATTGAGTAGAAAATCCTACTCATAGTACTGATATCTCTCTCTCTTTCTGCTAAAAGGTTCCCACTCATGTATACTAGGCACAGTTATAAAACTTTATAACTAATCTGGCTATCCTCACTCATGTAAATAACAACTCAATGAACTTTCATGAGGTATCCATATACTGCACTTGCTGTTGTGATACCAATGTCACTCTTCCATTCCTTCCACAAATCAGACACTCCTGGAAATCCCTACGAGTTTCAGGACACACATTTAAGTGCCTCCTAGCACAGCTGCTCAAATAGAGATGTTGAGCTTGCTTTTCTAAGGCCAAAGACAGGCAAAAAACAAAACAAAGAAAGCTTGGAACAATGAGTATTTGGTCACAGGTTAAGGGGCAGCCCATTTTCGGTTGGTCAGTTGTGAAACTGGACACAGAACTATTTTTTAAGGTTTAATGAAATGTGTTCAAAATAAAAACATTTCATCACATTAACAAACACTGATTTTTCTTTACTAGGATGAATCATTGTACAGTATATTCTTATAGAGATTGTTTACTCTTTTGTTTGCAGTGCCTCACATTTTTTGCAAAGCACTTAAGGCAATTACAATTTTATACAAGCATCCTCCATAACCTATTTTGCAGACAAACAATTACATTTCAGATTGAAGAGGTGAAATGATTAAGAATATTTGACTTTGTTGCCATGACAGCATACATTTTTCATTGTGCGGAGTGTAATTACTACAGTTTCAATGATGTAAAATCAAGAAAGATGATAACAAACAGCAGAGCCATGGAGATACTGCCATTGCAACCCGGTTTCCATGGCAACTGTGATAATAATCCCATTGATTGATGTTTTCTCCAGCTCTTTCCATTTTGTATGGCTATAACATTCAGAGCCAGTTTTTAGCTCAGCTTTTTATCATTTATTAGACTGTCAGAATAGTTTATGAGATGTTGTTGCAAAGGAAATGAGTTCTGGAGCTTAATAAAAAGACAACATAAAATGTGTACATACTGCTTGAGCAGTTACAAGAAACATTTAAAAATTCATTTGAAAAATGTATATCCTATTGTATCTAAACTCACTAATTTGTAGGGTATTAGCTTTGTTGTTGAAGTTCAAAGAAATGCCCTCTCTGTCATTACTGTGTAATTTTTAAAGAACTGCTTACATCATCTGTTGACAACAGCATATCAGCCAGATAAAATGTTTCAACGTATTTTTACTTCATTGGGAGCAACTGAGAACTTAATCAAAATGACTTCCTGCTATCTATTTCCCTATTACTTCCTGTTTGCCAACCAATGTGTGCACATAGTGGGAAACATTGTTTTCGGGCAAGGAAGTACAGGTGTAAATTTGGAGGGAGTTTTGTCAACCTCTGCCTGTTATCATTTTACTAACCATTTTGATCCTTTTATGGTGGCTCATTCAGGACATAGAAACATATCAAAATGAAAATTGCTAGGTTGAGATCACAACATAAATTACTTTAGGATCTCAACATTTCAAACGATTTGAAATTTGAAATGTTAAGCTCATGAGATGTTTGTTCTTGTGATCTCAACCTGTAGTGTGTTAATGTTGGTGTTTATATATAAAATATATGGGATATAAATATGGGTTACGAGCACAAGTGTTTAAAATGTATATTTGTATTTAGGCATGAGGATTGCACAGCACTTCACGTGCACGTAAAAAGTAATAATATATGAGCACGGGGAATTGCACTTTTATTAATTCACGTGCAGTTGTACCGAGACTCCAATTGAATGATTGATTAGCAATCGAGCCTTGGTACAGCTGCATAAAAGCAGCATGTTTTTACTCACTCAGGGTTGTGTGTTCGGTGAGTGGAGAACGGGTGAGAGAGGAGAGTGATTTAAAAATATAAGCAGTTGCTACAGTGTGCTGGCTAAAAACCAGCACGGTACTTGTTTGTCTGTTTGTCCACTGTCTTGTTTAGTGTTGTCCGTTTTGTTTACCTTTTTATTTTGGCCGCAAGTGCTGAGTTCTGTTTTGGTATTCTGTTTTTGTTTAACTCTTTTTATTTGTATTATTATTATTTAATAAATAAACTTAGCGCCACGGCTCAGTTTGCACCCGCCAGCAAAAGCTTGTTTTGGTTTCTGTTCCTGGGTCTGACGTCACCCACTACAGCCGTCTTTGTGACACATGGTTTATTTAGATTTTCAGAAAGAGTTTGACAAAATGCCACATAAAAGATTCATTCTCAAACTGAACACAGTAGGGATTCAAGAAAATGCATGCACATGGATAAGGGAGTGGTTAACATGTAGAAAACAGAAAGTACTGTTTAGAGGAGAAACCTCAAAATGGAGCGAGGTAACCAGTGGAGTACCACAGGGATAAGTCCTCTGCTCTTCCTAATCTACATTAATGATTTCTGGTATAGTAAGCAGACTTGTTAAATTTGAAGACAACACAAAAAACAGTGGCAAACACCGTTACAACAGCAAAGGTCATCCAAAATGATCTAGACAGCATTCAGATCTGGAATATGCTGTCTTCATATGCAGTTACATTTTATTTAGTACCTTTGCTGTATTTATGCAAGTTACAGAATGTTACACTAAAATCAAGATGCTTTTTTTCCTGAAGTGATTTTTTTCTTTGAAAAGTAACTTATAAAGAAACAAAAAACAAAGGCTGTAACCAGAACTATTGAAACTTAAAGGTAAACTGTCCAACCTTGATGTTTCATTTCCCAAAGGGTGATCTTTTAGATTATCTGTAAAGTAATAACGTTACCATAAACAAATGTTCAGAAATCCATAACAGCAGCTTACTCACGTAGGGCCTGTACCCTCGAGTCATTTCCCAAAGTGAAGAAAATAAGTCTGTAAGTTTAGCTTTTTCTCCTTTGTCTGACAGAGCTATTATTTAAGTCTTTGTGGTTATGTCTAAATCTTTTAGTTTCTGAAATTTCCATTTTCATTTGAATGCTTACAAAACTAAACATTGAAGTTAGAACAGATGCTGCACAGCCAGCAATTACTGGAGGTCAAGAAAGATGAAAGGGTATTAATGGGGGTGAAAATCAGATGCATGGCTGATAAATTTGATAATAGTACGATGATAACCAGGTGATATTATCAGGAGCTTGTTTTCATTGACTCCCATTATATTATACGCAGAGTGTGACATTTACAGCAGAGATAATAACTGTACTGTATATTGTTCTAGAATGTTTATACTTGGGTTTTATATATGCATACATATTCTGCTAAATGAGAAAACATTTTGTAATTAGCCTTTTATTTTCCTACACTTTAAAAGCCACATTTTGCTCCTTTAATGATCTTTGGTTTAATGTAAACAACGCCATGCCTGCTACGATATTTAGTACTGAAAACTTGGTTTAACAAGGCACATCAGCCTTTGAAGCAAGCAGAAAGTCTTTAATGCTGATGTTTAGATGCTAATGCTATTGATCATTGATGTTTTATCTCCAGCTTCCTTTAAAGTCTGTTTAATTTAGTGGTGCTCATTGGGGTTTAGAGAAACTGCCTAGCATTTTCACCACTGGCCATATAAATACCTTGTTTTATTCTAGCTTTCATTTTAAAATGAATAACATATCCTCTTTGTATCCTAAATGAGGGGCAGATCTTACCCATTGACCAGCAGGATGATCTGACAGACGGCATAATGGAGTGATAGATTTGATTTTAATGTGTCCTAAGAGAGCAAATGAACCAAAGACAACCTTCATCTCTTGTGAATTTTTAATTTTTTTTTGTTGGGGTTGTCTTCAACTGAGTGGTACAATTCCAGCAACGCTCCATTGACTTTCCAATCAACCATGCCCATTCAGATAACAAGAAAAAAGTTGGGTCATATATTTTCATTTAAAACATTAAATATTACATAGTATGCTGTACTTAAGAAGAGATCAGACAAACGTTTTCCAGTGCAGTAGATGTTATGTTATATTTGGGGTTTCATGTGTTATGAATTTAAAATAAAACAGATTTGTCAAGAGAATCGTTTATATTCAAATGACAATGGTATTATAGTTCTTTAATGTTACCCATCAGTGGTTTTTTCATACTTCATAACTGCAAGGATGAATAAATTTCTGTGTCTAACAGACCTGACCACTGAGACCAAGAACCTCTCTGGAGGTCATCTTAAGAACCAGTGTCTTGTTAAATGAACCTCAAATAGTCTGGTCTGAAACATACACCCGATCTGATATTTACACATTTATTTCATTTATTAATAAATGCAGTGCATTTATAATTTAATAGCTGAATATTTGCACTGTCGTTTATGTATCAAAACTGGCATACCAGATCTTATGACTGATTTCAGTTAATACCTTACTTTAGTGGGAAGGATTATGGTGAGAGTTGGGTAAAATGTGGATACCTAATCTGCGACTAAATTATGACTTGAATGACCTTTTCTCATACAAGGGGCAATGTAGATTGTTAAAAAAAAAAAAAACAATTCTTGTTCCAAAAAAACCCAAAACAAAACAAAAAAAACACACACTACTATTCCATTAAGCATAAAGTAACACCTGTAAGTCACATTGGATAAAGGCGTCTGCCAAATAAATAAATAATAACAAACATGATAAGAAGAAATAAGAAGATTTATGAACAGTCAAAGCTCAACATTTAATTTTGACTACATACCCAGTTTACACCAGTTTGCAAATTCTTAACACCCCACCCTTTCTTTTGTAACCCTCTTTTTCTCCCCAGTTTATAATATCGAGTTAAATACCCATTTTGCCTTTCTCACAGGTGCCCCAGAGCCAATGCAATGCTCCCAACTGAATCTCCACAGAAGGCTACTCCACACACCCTACAACCTAACTGTATGGTTCACTCTGCACACCACATGGTTGTGCCTTTACCAGATACGCCATTCAGGAACCCCACATTTTCATTCATTTGATGTTTCTGTGAACTACCTGAAGAGCTGAGCAATAGCTGGGTACACATGGGACTCAGATGGAGTTTTTCACTGGAGGTGTTAGACATGCTTTATATAAACAACAACCACATGTGGGGACAAGAAGCAAATACCCATGCATGCTTGTTCATGTGTGTTTTCTTTAATGAACACATCAACTTTACCTCACCATACACAAAAAGTGCTGTTTCACTTTTAGTCTTAACATACTGTTAAACCCCCCCATCTTCAACAGAATCCAAAAGGTGCAAAAGTAAAATTATTTGAACTACCAAAGGTTATATAAAAACAGAAAAAAGGAGCTGATGCCTCAGCTATGCCTCACTTGGTTGCATATACAGTTCTCAGTGTTTTGTTCAGGGAGCTAAGTCATTATTTTCTTATTTTCACTCCAAACAACTCAAATATTGTGTAATGTTGTAAAGTAATGCTTTGTATGGAAATTAAAGTTTTATGTTGAACACCACAGGGATGGGGACAATGATATTTGCTGACCATTTTATCCTACTTAGACTCATTAAAAAAATCTTGTAGTTCCAAATAATTAACATATTATTAAAGAGTCTTTATAGAGCAGTCAGTCCTGCAAATACAATGACTGGATTCAATTAAAACTGTGGTGCTGCCATAATGATGATATAGCATACAGTATGCCATAAGCTTTGACTTTTTGTATTTTAATCAAAAAAAAAAAAAAAAGGTGTTTATAATGGTGCGACAACATTTAGGGGGCCTAAGCATTAACTCCTCAATTAACTCTTATTCTATTGAAATCCCATAATAATGTTACAAAATGAGAAACCTACCATGCTGAAGACACACACACACACACACACACACACACACACACACACACATATATATATATATAGTCTATCTTACCATGGCAACAGATCCCTAAACCGGAAAAAAATAAATCCTTCTATCAGTTGCGTTCAGGCAAATGTACTAATAGTTTTTTTTTTTTTTTAACATCATCACCTTCTTCAGTGTGCAGTATTTGCCTGCTCTTGTTAATGTCAACAGCTGCCATGTTTATCATTAACAACAAGCACTGTAAAGAGAACAATAATAGGCTACAATGAAAACAAAGATCTGGACAACTAAAAAAAAAAAAAAACAAGCCTCACATCAATGACAGAAAGAATTTAAACAACGTTTTTAAAAGAGTAAAAAAAATGAAAAAGAAGAAAAACACTTACTGGCATAAACCTCACAAAGTTGTATTTTGCATTCAGTGGGAGAAACGAGAGCATTTCAACAGCTACCTGAAAAAGACGTGGACAACACCTTTTGAATTTCATCTTTCATCAAAAAAAAAAATAAGGATGACTTTGAATCAAGTTCTGTCTGAAGCACAGCAGCATAGCCTGCGCAAATATAACTATACCAAGTTCTCTCTGAAGCACAGCAGCATAATCTGCGCAAATATAACTAAAAATGCAACACTTTCTACAGCAGCATGTTACAGTTTACACAAACAAAACAAAACTAGATGGTAAAAAACATATAATATATAAAATAATAATATGGGTCAGAATATCTTACAGTAGTCCGTCGCGTTTCCAACTGCCGTCTAACCAGACTAAGAGCAGATATGTAAAAAGTTGGATAAATGAATCCTGTTTTAAGTACCATTATACACAGCTGTAACAATTACTATATTTACACAATTGTTGTTCTAAGATTCAGATTTTATGAGGGAGCTCCCCTAAATCCCTTGTTAAGAAGGCGTAACAAAGTGTGTGACAGCAAGCATGAGTCTGAGAATTACCAGCGCTCTGTTTGCCTATTAAATTGGGACACAAAAAAGAGAGATTTTGATTCTATAGAAAGAGGCACTGTTGAAATTATTTTTGCAGAATTCAAAGGGTTATATGGGTATAAGGTTCTAGCTTCAGTCTTGCACTCACTACACTTCTCCTGCAAACAAGACAATAAAGATATTCATGCTTTTACTTTACTTCTCCAAGAGCTTTTCAAGAGGTTAAAGAAACGTGACCCACGTGGTCAAGGTGAAGACGTCCATAATCATCTTATCGATGGACTGACAGACATCCCCTTACATAATGAATTTCGGAATAAGGTACTGATGCATGAAGGTTTAACTTTTTCACAGATGAAACACAAATTAATATTAAGGATGGACGTTTGTGGAGGATCTTCAGCTAGCATAGGGGGCTGTTATGTAGTAGGTGGGAACCAATAATTGAGTGTTAAAGACAATGAATTACAGAAATTAAGACAAGAACTGAAGGAAGAAATAACTAAGGAAGTGACAGGCTGTTTTTCAGAATTGACCAAGGGATTACTGGGAGAACGCCAAACAGAAATTCGTCAGGGAGCTTGGGCACCACCACCTGCAGCACTGGTAGCTGATTTCTCATATCAGTCGCCTTGCAGATCGGGACCTGTGAGCATTCACCACAGGGTCCTAGGCCTCCAGTGTATGATTGTGAGCCTTACAGTGGACAAGCCACTCAAGAAGTTTGCAACCTCCTCTTTGGCTGAGTCAGAATGGGGGACCCATAGATCACCGAGAAGGGAGACCAGGACAGTGCAGGCCACCACCGCATCACCTTATTACACCCGATAAGACACCTTGTGAAACTTGTGGACGATATGGACACAATTCTCAAAAATTCAAGTCCAGAATTGTTCCTCAGGGGGCCCCTTCAAACTATTTGGCACCACGGTCAGTGACAAAACTGTGGGATGTGCTCAATCAGGTCCAAGTGAAAATAATGAGGTGGCTGAATTAATTGTAGATGTTCCCCTTGGATCCATAGAAACGGAGGGAGTTAGTATTCCCTGCATCTTACATTGTCTCACTTCAGGAGACAAGGCATCCGGCTTAAAGACCCTTCAGCATGGCTATCGCTGCGAGCTGCAAATGGCTTGACCATCCCTTACTTAGGATACAGGGAGATGGATGTCTAAGTAGCGGATACCATGTTACCACATCGGGGGATAACTAGTGTATCAGGATTATTAGGCACCAATATTATACAAGACTACTGGGAAAGTTTGTTTCACTGAGAAAATTCTGCCTGTTTCACCTCCTTCTTTTAGTGGTAACAGACGGCAAGCCTAGCAGCAAACCATGAAGATTTGTGCCAAAGAGGTTTGTTTTGTAGATATAAGGGGTCGAGTGGGTTTTTGTACATTCCAGCAACTGAAACCCGGTGAAGATCCCAACTTGTAGTGAGGTCGTGGTGTGGGGCCATGCAAGACCAGGACAAGATAACAAGGCATACTTGTGTACGGTGGAGCCGATGGTAACTTAAAGTACGGTCATGGTAGCTTGACCTATAGCTTTGGTTGAGCAGGGACTTTTGCACAATTGAAGCAGCTTTTGGTTTCTGCTCCTATTTTGGTGTTTACTGACTTTGAACTATCTTTTGTATTGTATACAGATGTCAGCCAGCAAGGTTTGCTTACACCAGCTGAAGTCTTCACCCTGACGAGAGGAATGACCGTAACTAACCTGCAACCCTGCAACAGAATGACCCTGTGCTTAACAGGGTATTGTTTTTCCTTCATAGACATGTTCTCCCTGATAGAAATGAGCACCGCCCCCCAAGAAGGAACTGAAGTATTAGATGTCTTGTGACAATGGGATTGATTGGTTTTACACAATTATGTGCTGTGTCAGTCTTTCAGAGACCCTAAGGAATTGAATATGTTGTATCAACTAATTGTGCCTGCTGCAGAGAGGAAAGACATTTGAGAGAAGTACCATAGCGAAGCCAGAGCCCTGATGCAGTTCTGGTTCTATTGGCCCCTTCATTGGTGTGATGCCAGTAACCGATGTGCATTGAGAAATTGCCTCCTTAGCCTGTGCATGTCCCCTTGGTTTCTATCCAAACTACAGTGCCATCATAGCTGGTGGCAATGGATTTCCTTCAAGTAGGTCACCCTGGAGATCTCTATGTCTTAACCATTATTGATCAAGTTTGCCTGAGCTGTTTCTACCAGAGACCAGACGGCAGATACTACAGTGAGAATCCTTTGGCAAGCTGTAATTCAACCTTTTTGATGACCACGTAGATTTTATTCCGATCAAGGGCCTAGCTTTGGAGCTGGGTTAGTTCAGGAACTTTGTAAGCTGTATGGTATTCCTAGAAGCCATACCACACCTTATCATCTGGCTGGAAATGGAGCATGTGAACGGTTCAGTCGTACACTCATGGGTCTTTTAGGCACGTTGGGAGTAGAGAAATGAGCTAGATGGATGGATCACCTGCAAGAAATTGTTTGTATGTATAATAATCATGCTCATAGCACTACCAGTAGCACCCCCCTTCTATTTGATGTTTGGCAGAAATGCTCGTCTCCTAGTAGATTTAATGTTGGGCATATCCACTGAAGAGGGAGTGGTGGTTTCTCCCCAAATATGGGTCCAGCAACATTACGAAAAACTGTGATATGTCTATGAAAAAGCAGGGAATCCACTACTGATATGAGTGCTCACCAGAAGAGTGCATGACCAGAGCACCAAAGATACCCCTTGTTGCCAGGAGAACAAGTCTTGATCAAAGATACGTGAGGTTGTGGTACACTGGCTGAATGATAAGAAAGTGCCCCTGTGGCAAAGTGGTTGGTAGGGGGAACGGGTGTAGCGGTGATGCAGTGCAGGAGTGACAACGATAATCCAGTGAAAAGTGCTTTATTGCTTTTCCAGGTCTGGTGACCGACAAAGAAAACAATCCCTGGCAATACACAACGATGTGTAAAGCTCGGGGATAACAGAAACAGAGCACAGTCCCGAACAAAGATAAACAGATCGTCACCAGTCCTGGGTGAGTGCAGTCGTGAGGGTCGGGTGAAAACACAGATATGGTGGTGTGCAGGGGTGCTCCGGACAGTGCTGACCCTTTGCGACAGCTCCGGAGTAGTGCTTTAACTGTCTACAGTGAAACAAACACAGACGGTTAATAAACAAACACAACACGTATCAAAACACTGCGTATTCCACTCTCGCTCCTTCTTTCTCCAAGCATTTTACCCAAATGAAGGAAAAGATCAGCATTACCCTGGCCCCTATATGTAATTCCGCATTATATCTAGGTTAACAGTTGCAGCTGCCTTATTACTTGCAGCTGCCCCTCGTTTACCTTTCAAGTCAATACAATCTTACAACAGAGTCTCGCTTCTTTCCAGGCTGACCCACTTCCCGGTCCCGGAAACGAACTGTCAGGCCAGCCCTTCCAGATACTTCTCCTCTCGTTCTTTAGCGCCCTCACAGGTCGGGAGGAAGATTTATTACCAGAACTCATATTTCTGTCACAGAACTTATTACATTTTTGTCCTTTTCTTCCTAAACCAATAATAGAGGTGCCTTCTACTATCATAGCAGACCCTGTTGATCTAGTTTTTTATGGGCCATGGTTAGGTTTTATTCCTCCCACAGGGTGCAACCCAAAGGAAGCTCCTGGACCTGCAGTACCCTTAGTGTATGAGCTCATCTACGAAGATCTGCACGTATGGTATCGAGATTAAAATGTGGCAGACTAAATTTAAGTGTGGCAGGTTTTTTTTTTTATTATATATATATATATATATATATATATATATATATATATTATATATATATATATATATATATATATGGGTTGATTTTTTTTAGTTTTTTTTTTTATAGCAAGGGAAAAATGTAGCATTGTAGAGTTAATTGCAGTAGTATAATTGTTTAATGCACCTGTATAGAATTGCTTTGTGGATATGTTTTGTGGTTTATTTTGCATAATTTTTCATTTATTTGTCCTTTAATTGTTTATTCAAAATTTGATTTATATTTACAGTTGGACTGTTGCCAGCCACTTATGCATTGAAGATTTCATGACAGAAACACCATTAATTATATTTCAGAAACAAAAACAAAGCTTTTTTTTAATGTGACATTTGTCATCTCATCTATCTAGGTGTAAAATAAATTCATATTTAATTTATTTGTATCTTCAGGAGCAAATGGCTGTATTTTAATATATAACACTATGTAACACAATTTTTGTTCCTGGGTAGTAAGTGTTATTTCCTAATTGCTTATGCCTCAAAAGTATAGAAAATGGCTATTATTCCCCACAAACTTTGCTTTTGTGACCAGGACAGTGATATTTTGAAATGTACCTATTTTACCTATTTACAATTTGTCAGAGCTCTAGATAAGGAGTCGGCAGCCTTCAAATACCTTCAAGACTTCTTCCCTAAGCTGTCTGAAGCAAAGGTCAAAGCCGGTGTCTTCATCGGACCACAGATAAAGAAGATCCTGGAGTGCAATGAATTCCCCAAGAAGTTCACTAGTAAGGAGAAAGCGGCTTGGAACAGCTTTGTCGCAGTGGTTCGGGGCTTCCTGGGCAATCACAAGGCCGAAAACTATGTGGAGCTGGTTGAGACTCTGGTGAAGAACTATGGCACAATGGGCTGTAGGATGTCCCTTAAAGTCCATATCCTTGATGCTCATCTTGATAAATTCAAGGAGAACATGGGAGCGTACTCGGAGGAGCAAGGCGAGCGCTTCCACCAGGATATACTGGACTTTGAACACCGCTACCAAGGACAGTATAACGAGAACATGATGGGAGCCTACATTTGGGGGCTGATTCGTGAAAGTGATTTACAGTATAATCGTAAATCTCAAAAAACTACTCACTTCTAAATCTTTTGTAGTCATTTTTGTATTACTTTAGTATAAATATATGTTAATTTGGATTCATATGTTGTTTTTTTCTGACTTTATGTGAATGAAAAGACACAAATTCGCCAGTTTTCTCATTAGAAATAGGTACATTTCAAAATATCACTGTCCTGGTCACAAAAGCAAAGTCTGTGGGGAATAATAGCCATTTTCTATACTTTTGAGGCATAAGCAATTAGGAAATAACACTTACTACCCAGGAACCCCCCCCCCCAAAAAATAAATAAATAAATTTGTTACACGGTGTAATTAAAAAAAAATGTTATAATTTATATTTGTGTGTGGTTGAAATCACTTCCTGACAAACGCTTACTCTTTACTTCAAATATATTGTTCCTGTCATACTATAAGCAAGGGCCTCATTTACGAAGCGTTCACTGTATGTGCATGTTTACCGTGTGCAGTTCTGTCCCCATCCTATTTACTATTGCCATTTCCATGCAGAAAAGAAGGATTTAGCAGATGCAAAACGAAAGGGGCGGAATAGCCCCACCGCCTCATTTGCATTGAATTAATGATGTTTATGTATACAAAACAGCATGTTAAACAAAGATAATGAACTGCCATACATTCATGAGCTATTCACGAAGATCTGACAAGGATTTTGCGCAGGCAAAAATGACCCAAAAATTTCACTGACTGAATGCTGCCCCAAAGTGGAGAGCATAGACAGCGGAAGCCGTGTGCGATTTTGGAGGAGTTGGGAGCTATAATGTTGTAATGTGACACTATGATTTATTTTAGCTAATTGTAAATAGACCAAGATAAAAAGAAATTTGCTGAAATTATTTAGTTTCAATTTCTAATAATGTTTTTGTAACATTGTGTCAAACAGTTGAATTGAGTTCAAATTCTGGTACCTATTTATATTTTTGAGTTTTTTTACTGGAGCCAAAACATATTTTTAATTGTTTCTACATTACAATTACAGTATTTTAGTTACTTTGTTATTCATATATTTGTTTGTGTATTTATTTCAACATTAATTAAAGTAGTATATATCTATTTGTATGTTTTCAATCGATGTATGGTTCATGTAAAAATATAGATATGTACAACAGGCTTAAACAGTACAATAGTAAAATCAAATGAATGCCTAGGAGGCTTTTTTTGTGTGTCTTTCCTACACGTAACAGCTGCAACCATGCTGCTGTGTTGTAGGCTTCACATTGTTGTAGGACGCGTAGATAATACAATATTAATTTAAATTGAAAAAAAAAATTTCAGCATATTTTCTTTTGTCTCTCTCTCATATTTTTATCCCTGCTGCCATCAGTAAGTAACAGAATAAATATTGTGTCCAGCTTCAGACCTGTTGCCATCCACAATTTGTTTGCTAATTTGAATTTTTCCAAACCTTATTTTTGCTTCTAATTACTTAGTAAATAGAGCGTGACACTTTGGGGAATACCATGCGCAGTCATCTCAATT